>NW_023416368.1:4170000-4652500 GCF_014108235.1 Myotis myotis | reverse complement strand
CAGAAATAGGTCTCCATTTTAAAGTGAAAGTTTCATGCTGCCCCTTCAAAACTCTAGAATTTGCTTCTTCTCATCTTCTTTTCTTCTTTTTCCCTATTTATTTTATTTTGTTTTGAGGAATAGGTTCCATTTGCAGCATAATGCACACTCCAAAATGTGCCAAGAGTCGAGCCTGTCTCTCTCACATAAGCTCAGACTCCAGGGGTCTGGATTTCTCAGGGAATAAATGAAGCCTGAGCCACTTCATTTATTTTTCAGGTTTTTCGGGGTATATGTTTTTAAAAATGAAGACATGCTGAAACAAAATTTAGGAAAATTGAAATATATTTTAAACATGTGCATTTACCAAATTCATGCTGTCAACACGGAAAAAAAATTACAAAGCGATATAATTATGCTATTCACAAGATAATTACAGGATTTATTAAAACATTAACTCATAACACACAGGCGGAGTGGTACAGTAATGAGACGCAAGCTTAAAACAGTGTGGTGAATATCTTCTCGACTTCTAGCAACTCCACTCGGTTAGAGATAACATCGGCTTTGTAATCTTAGGGCTTCCGTGGATACGGTGGCCACAGCATACTCTCCCGTCATCCATGTGTCCCGGCACCGGCCCCCTATGATGAGATGCCCCCTGAAACATCATCTGTGCAGCTCCCAGCAAAGAAAGGGAGAGCAGTGTGGAGTGGTGAGCACACTGGCACCCGGGTGGGCTGGGCTCGGTCAGCCGCACGCCTCATTGCAACACACTCTCTCTGGTCCTGGCACGAGTCACAGGCCCAGGTCTTGCACATGACATCTCTCTGGAACGGAATGTCCCCTGGGCCCTGGCAGGTAAACAGGAAGGACGTTAATGGGCCGACATGGTTTGCTTCCCTTTAAGATATTCAGGCTACCTGGGCTCAGCCCCAGGCAGGCGTGGAATCTTCGCCGGATCATCCCGTTTCAGCCCACCTACCCTAACATGGAAAGAAATGGTACACAAAACAGAAAAAAATCACCCACCACCCCACTCGTCATCAGCCACGTCAAGCATCCATTTTAGCCCTCCTTGATTTCTTCCTACTTATCTATATCGTCATAGGTAGGTACACACGTGCACGCACACACACACGCACGCACACGCACGCATCTTGAAATCAACAGAAACTGGATTCAAATCCCATCTCCCGTCTTTACCAGATGCAGGGTCTTGGGTAGGTGACCCCTTCTCCGAGCTCCAGGTTCTCATCTGTACAAAGGGGATGATAATAGTGTTAACTGTGTACGATTATCTCAGAAAAAGAAGTGGAACAATGCACAGGAAATGCCAATCACAGCGCCTGCCACATAGTAGGTGCTCAATAAACAGGAGCCGAGATGCTTGTCGCTGATTCTTTCGTTCAGTGAGCACTCAGTGAGCCGTTGCTGAGCCAGATCCAGCACAGAGCCTGTCCACCCGAAGCGCCACCTAGGGCCAGCGGAGGGCGGGGGGCGTGAGCGGCTGCGCACCAACATGGCCTGTGTTCTGGCAGCGATGAGGCCTGAACTGGCTGGACCGGGAAAACAGGCAGGAAAGAGCGGAACTTGGTTGACACGGGCTGCGCGGGGTCTGGGGGAGGTTTCAGAGGGGCAGTCTGGTGTTCTGCCTTGTACGCCGAGCATCGAATTGCAAGCACTTTGGATGTGGCCGCATAAGCTCCCCGTCCTTTGCGGCGGCTGCATCCCAATACACTGCTTCGAGGCGCTGTGTGCTTGCCTCCAACCCCCCCTGGCATTTGGGTTTGCGGTTACTGCTTGGCGCTAGTCGGACTATTAATGCGCATGCACGTGACAGCCTCCCTTTCAGGAATGATTTCTGTGTGACAAGTCCCAGGTGAAAGGGTAGGGGCCTTTCTTGAATAGCTCTCGCAGCTGCCAAGTGTGGTCAAATGGTTGACATCCTGGTTAGTATCCTACTTCTGTGTTTTGTCAGAATGGGTGAAGCTGGCGTCCCAATGCTGTGTTAGTTCCCATGTGTCTGATGCGTTGTTTGGTGCAGGAGCCTGGATAAAAATGAACACCAAGGACGGGCGTAAGGGAAGGAATGCAGGAAAGGCCACAGGGGCGGGGCAGGAGGCGGACGTGTGCCGAGCCTCCGGACGTGCTGGGGAGAAGGTGGCTTGCGTGCTGATGACACAGGGTCTTTCTTAATCACATTGTTTGCTTTTCGCCTCTCTTCCGTGGCTGCCCGAGTGAATAATTAACATCGGAATAATCACCACGGATGGTACGCACGGGGGAAAATTGTCAGCTCCAGCCCTGACTGCCTTTTCAGGAGGGTGGTGACTAGTAAACAGGGACCCTTTGTTCTGCTGAGCCCTTCAAAGGGTTGGGAAAGTAGCACAGGACAATATCTGGGCTCCTCCGTTAGCAATGGCGGTTGTTGGGGGGTGGTCGTCAGGCTGCCGTCTGTCTACCGTGACCTGAGGGCAGGGCAGGGTGAAGCCCACCCCAGGACAGAGGTGGATTAGGCTTCCAGGAGGCCCTGAGCTGGAGAGCGTGGAAGCCGGGGGAGGGGGGGGCAGGGGCGGGGGAGGTACTCTTTCTTGCCCTGATGGCTCTTTGAACAACATGGTGGTGGGACGGAGGCCAGACAGACGTGTGTCTGGTTCCTTCAGGTCAGAGAGGGTCCCGAAAGAAGGGCAAGGTGGAAGCGTGGCTGGATATACCTGTGCCCACAAATCTGTCCTCCGCAGGGACAAGGATACAGGCTGTGCACAGGACAAGGGCATGCAACTCCAACCTCAAGGTCAAATGGGGCTGAAATCCCCAGACAAGATGCCTTTCCTAATATGCATATGGTCCAGCCCTCGTGGGGTTTGGCGGGGTGACAGCAATGTGGACATGGCCCCCCTGCCTTCAGCCCCCATCACTCAACTCTTTGCCCCAGGGCACCACACAGGCACGACCATCGCCTACCTGCCCCGTGTCTTTGAGGCGTCTGGGGGGCTCACTCTGAAGCCGCACCATCCGGTTCGGTAGAATCACGTGCCTAGTACCAGCCGAGACCTGTGCCGTAGTGTACGTTCCATGCCAGATTGCGGAAATGAGCGCAAATTCGGAAACTCATTCATAGCATATTTTATATTGATTACAGCTTAACTGTGAATATTTCAAATATATGAAAGAGGTTACTAAAAGTGTTTCCACTACTTTCTTTTGCCTTTTTAGTTTTTAATATATTTTTATTGATTTCAGAGAGGAAGGGAAGAGGGAGAGAGAGAGAAACATCAGTGATGAGAGAGCACCATTGATCGGCTGCCTCCTGCACGCCCCCCACCTGGGGATCAAGCTTGCAACCCAGGCATGTGCCCTGACTGGGAATCAAGCCATGACCTCCTGGTTCATAGGTTGACGTGTAATCACTAAGCCACGACGGCCGGGCTCTTTTGACTTTTTAAATGTGGCTATGGGGAAAATTTCGATTACATATGTGGCTTCTGTTATATGCATCACCAGTGCTGCCCTAGAAACAAAGAAAGCCAACATTCTGCAGAAACTATAGGTGGTTTGGTCTGTCTGCAAGGGTGGTATGTGTGTGTGTGTGTGTGTGTGTGTGTGTGTGGTTGAGCATGGAGGGGAGGCAGAGCAGACCCAATAGTAAGACAAGTACATTGACTTGATTCCATCGGAGACAGAGGGATTCAGCAGCTCTGAGAGGCAGAGTGGCCGGGTTGGGTTGTTTAGAATGGCACCCAGAGGCCCAGTGGAGGAGGGCCTGGCAGGTCTCACAGAAAACAAAAGAGAAGAAGACAGCCGACTCTCCTGTAGCCCAAGTTCACACCCAATGTACTCAGGTTCGGGCTAGCCTAGCGGTTGAGAGTGTGGGTTTTGGTTCAAGCCAGACTGTTTGGTTTGAGTCCTAGCCCTCCCACTGCGTGACCTGGAACAACTTACTTGATTTTTCTGTGCCTCCGTTTGTTCGTCTGTCAAATGGGGTCTAGGTCATGTGTAACCTAGATTATGTATTGGGTTATTCAGGTGTGTGTGTGTTTATCAGTGCAAAATGCTTAAAACAGTGTCAGGTTGGCCCTGCTTGGTCGCAGGCTCCTCTCTCATTTTGCCAGGAGGATGTGGCCGTGTGACTGGCCTGGCCTGGGCCTGTGCCCAGCCCAGGTGGACCGGCATCTGGGTTTGTTACCCTAAGAAAGGAAGAGACGGCAAAGTGTGCCAGCAGCCGCCCTGGCTGCTCCACCCTCCTGGCTCTGAGACCTTGGCCGGGTGACTCAGTGGATCAGAGGCCCCGCCCCCACTCCGCACTGTAAATCCTTCCTAGAGCGATGGTGAGGATGACCGTCCCCGCCCCACCTAAGGGGACCAGCAGATAATGAGAGGCGACGCTGCCGTCATCGGGAGGAAAGACCTGGCTTTGGGGTGGGGCCAGACCATGATCTGAATCTGGGAGCTGTCCGCTGTGGGGTCAGATCAGACCTCAGACTCTCACATCAGCGCCAGCAGGAAGGGCGGCGGGGCTTCGGCTCAGACCTGCTGGGTGGGCCCGGCCTGGGTCTGTGTAATAAACACTCAGCCTGCAGGACACTTCCTGCACTCACTCAGCAGTCTTGGTCCAACCTGTTCTTTTGTAGCTGGGGTTTTGTAAGAGTCCAAATTCCAGGCCAGGGCAGGATAAACAAGATCACATGCTAATGAATGGAGAGTCGGCCTGGAATGCAACTTACAGCAGATTGCAGCCGCAGAGAGTTCATCTCTCCCCGGACAGGTGACAGGGCGGCTGTTCAAGCAGAAAGGGGGTCCTGGCTCTGCAGGGGGTGCTTGGCGTGTTTCACAGCCCTTCTGTAAGGAGCAGAGACACCTGCTAGCCACGGGGAATTCGCTGCCTCCATCTGCTTTACACAGAAATAAAAGCCTGGGGTCAGAGCTCCCGTTTGCCTGCGGCTGGGTGGCTGACAAGAGCCTCACTTCTGCCGCCACTCCAGTTTCGCAGGCCGGCAAACTGGAGCTCAGAGAGGGGAAGTGACCTGGCCAAGGACACACAGAGAGGAAGCAGCAGGACCAGGATTCCAACGTCTTCCACAAAGCACATGGGGAAGTAGTGTTAGTCCTTCCTTTTGGGTGGGGACACGTGATCTGAATACAATCTGGGGTGAGGCTGGGGGAGGATCCTTGTTCCCATGTGGGTGTCGTCGTGGTGGGGAGAGGTTTTTCCTGTGACCTCGTTCAGAATTTTAGAATCTGCCTCCTTACCTCACCCTGCCCCCTCTGTTCCGACCTGGCCCCCGCCTCTCCTGCCCGCCTCTGGTGCCCACCCCACTTCTAAAGGGAGTTCCAGGTGGACGGGTCAGTAGGAAGAGCGCTGAGCTCAGCTCCCAGCCTGGCTTCGACCCTGCTGCCTGGCTTTGCACCTCCCTGGCTCTCCCTGGACCTCAGTTTCCTTATCTGGAAGGGGTGTGCAGAGCCCAGAGGACTCTTCTAGTCTGGCCCTGCCTGCAGCTCCGTCACAGAAGAGCTGGGGCCCCAGGTGAGGTCCGGCCGCTCCCTGCACCTCTCCTGTCCTTTGGGGGACTTCTACACGTCTCCCCAGGCCTCCAGTGGGCGGTCCCGGCTGCCCTCTCTGGTAACCTAAGGCAGCGTTCCTGAGAACAGGTGGTGGAGATGAAGACAGAAGCTCTGAAATGAGGCACCACTCCCCCTGTCCCTGTGCCCCCCACGCTGCCATCCTCCCTCGAGGCAGCTGGGGCCCGGCCTGGGGAGGACCAGTTGCCATCCCAGAGTGAGCAAAGCTCGGGGTGGGAAGGTTCCATGAGCTCATGCTCCTCATTTTTCTGGCTGGTTCTTGTTTCTGCTGATCAATGTCCAATTAGCACTGGGGAGCCCAGCTTGGGTTTGGTTCTGCCAGTTTTCTGGAGCCAGTTCTCAGCGATTCCTGGCTTGGCCCCACCTGGGGGCTTTCCTGCTTCCCAGACTCGCTGCCCTGTGGGGAGGGCACCCCGGGCACTTCCACCCGGCGGCCATTCTCACGACAACACTGTGCAGCTGGTCTCAGGTCGTCATTTCACAAACGGGAAACTGAGGCTCGGGGCGGTGACGTGACTGGCCCAGGTTCCCAGTGGGGGAGAGGAAAGCTACCTTGCAGAGTTTCAAACACGGGTGCCTTTCAGTAAAATCGCGGGTTCCATGTTCTGCTACTGCGCCTCGCTCACTGCCTCGGCATCGCAGAACCCGAATCGGGTGGGAACCAGAGATCAACCGCAGGCCTCGTCTTTCCCATTGGACACCCAGCTTCTGTGGCATTCGGGCCATTGCTGAGCTAGCTGGGACCTCGCCTGGCCACGCTAGGGCCCCGCAAAGCCATTTGGGCTTTAATAACAGGGTGAGAAAAGAGTGTGACTGTCCAGCCTTTATTGGCCCCGGAATGCATTTTTCCAAAGCCGGAATGAGCTGACACAGGCAGTGTCAGCTGGAAAGACAAGGCCTGGGGTGGGTGGCCCAGAAACACCCGCCTCGGTGCCCAGAGCCCCCACGGATGCAAGCACTGCTTGGCACAGGCCAGCAGAACAATTGTCGTCTGTGGATGCGCCATTAGAAGTGACCCCACACCGCTTGTCGGGGCGTGCTCAGTGCCTATGGTTCTTGTTCTCATTTTCAGTAAGAAAATTACTTGCCTGACATTCCTTTAAACCTGTGTAGTAATAATTAGCCAGCCCTGAGGAGACGCCGCTTACCCTTAACCTTGCCTGGACGAGAGCTCAGTGACCCATTAAGTCTGGGGAGTCACTTGACTCTGGCCGGCGAGGGAGGGAACAAAGCAGATATTCGGTAGAAAAGGGTTATGATCACTCACATTTGCTCATCATCTCACCGTCTTCAGAGCTCAGGGTAAACCTTGAGGTCATGAGCAAGGATTCTCACTTAGGACTCAGCAAACCATGGCCCACCAGCCAAACCTGGTCCTCCCTGTGTTTTTACAAATAAAGTTTTATTGGAGTAGCTCTGTGCCCATTCATGTACACATGGCCAGTGACTTCCCTAGAGACTGTATGGCCTGCAGAGGCTGACAGAGCCTCTAAATGGCCCTTCACAGCAAGGTGGCTGACTCCAGGCTATAGAAGTAAATCAGAGCAGCTTTCGGTGAACAGAGGGGAGGTCCGTCTACCCCAGATTACAGAAGGCGCCACCGAGCTGAATCTTGCAAGGTAGTGGGCGTTCACCAGACAGACAAGGGGAGGAAGGCGCTCCAGGCAGAGAAACCAGCACATGCCATGACCCGGGAGCCGAAATTGTCTGCATTTTGGGGGGGAACACTGAGTGGATTGTTTTGTTAGAGGGACAACATTTTGGTTGGGGCCATAGCAGATAGTGTCACTTGGTCTCAACAGACAATTGCAATCCACTTCCCCATCGCCGGCTTTGCCCTGACGGAGACAAACCAGGTCCGTGCTTTACCTGCCTCCCTTGCAGCTAGAGATGGCCATGTGACACAGTCTCATCCAAAAAAGGTGACATCATCTCCAGAGAGGCCACCCCCTCAAAAGACAGTGTCACAGGTCATCCCAATTTTTCCTCCCCCAGGCTCCTTAAGCCAGGTAGACCTGACCCACACCTCAGCCCCCCTCTCCCAAGAACAGCAGGAAAAACCAGCTGGTATCCAGAACGGTTTAGTAATTAAAAGGGCCAGTTCTGAGAACCAAACTGCCTGCTCTCCCACTTACCAGCTGTGTGACAGGGAGCGAATCCTTTGCCATCTCAGTGTCTGTTTCCTCATCTGTTTAAGGAGGTATTGATTTCATACACTGTGAGGATGAAGTGAGCAAATGCATAGAAAATGCTGACGTGGATAAGCACTTGATAAATGTCAGTACTATTATATTATTACTAGAGGCCCAGCGCATGAAATTGTGCTCAGGTAGGGTCCCTAGGCCTAGCCTGCAATCAGGGCCATCTTCTGCCCACTTGCCAGTCCCCAGTCCTGCCCTGCTGCCACCCGCCCCCTCCGCTCCCTCCCTCCCGCCCCCCCCCCCCCGCCCCCCGGTTCACCATGGTTCCCTGATCACAGCATGGCTCCGGTTCCCCTGAGCCCGCGGGCTGTGGGAAGGGACCAAGAGGTTGGCTGTTCTACCTGCTCGCCAGTCCCACCCCGCTGCCACTCACCTCGGTTCGCTGTGGTTCCCCGTTCACCATGCTGTGATTGGAGCCTGTGGGCTAGGGGGGTGGGGTGGGGGAGGGGCTGAGAGGTGGTCAATGCACCTCATGGCGACTGGTCCAGCGGTCATTGGTCATTCCGGTCGTTATGCTTATGGTCGCTGGCCTTTTCTTATATAGTATTGCATCAGCTGTTACTATGGATAATATTGTGATTCCAGGCGGCTCTCAGGGCCCTGACCCTCACACTGAGCCCACTCCAGCTCATAGTACTCACAGAGCCTGCATCTCGGGTCTTTGCTGCTGTTCTCCTGACTGCTGCAGCCTAGCCTCCCAGTACCCCCCACCTCCCGGCACTTGGAATCAGTTTGCTTGTCCCAGGGACTTGGATCCCAGCATTTCTCTGGCTTAGTCAGCCCCTCAGGCCCCAGGGCCCCCTGTTACCCCAGGCAGCACCAGCCCTGACCCCACATTAACCCCTGTCCCCCAGGCCTGCCCACAGCCTGCCAGGCCTCTCTGCACTGTCATCAGCGGGGGGGCGGCGGAGACGAAGGAGGGGGAGTGTGCTCCGGCAGGCGGGGCCACGCCGAGCCCTGTCTGTGCGTTTCCTCCTTCACGCTTCGGCTGCTGTGGCCCCTGACTCATCAGTTAGCTAACAAGCTGCAGAGCATCCCTCTTCCCGGTGGCACCTCATCACACAGCCGACGGGGCCTGTGAGAGCGCGGCTCCGCGGGGCTGTTTCCGTGGGAGAAGCTTGCTCGTCTGTTTTTCTGTGCATCTGTCCTTGCTCCAAGAGCAAGGGCAAAGGTGCTGTCTCCTCTTCCTATTGCAGTTTGGCGGGGGAAAGGGGGGAGGATTTTGCTTTTCCCGGTGGAGAGTCATGCACCGTTTGGCTGGCTGATCAGGAGGGTGATTATTTTTAATAATAGTCGCTCACATTTACTGAACACTTACTACGGGCGAAGCCCTTGGTGTGCAGGGAACTGCGGAATGTTCACAATGACCTTGGGAGGGCAGGTGCTTCTTTTCATCACCATCTCACAGATCAGGAGGCGGCAGCTCCGAGGATTTCTTGACCGAGTCATGCAGCTAGCGAGTGACAAAGGCAGGATTGGACCCCAGCCCGTCCGACTCCAAGACTGAGCCCTCAGTCTGTACTCCCCAGGCTTTCTCTGGGAGCCCTTGCGGAAATGCGGGCTCTGGATTGGTGCCGAAGACTTTGCATTTCTAAGACGCGCCCCCAGGAGACTGATGTGCGGATCTGAGCACACACTTTAAGGAACGGAGGTCTGACTGACATTGTGTTTCCTCTTACTATGTCGGGTACAGGATGTTCAGTTCAGTTCCTTTCTAGAAGGAATTTCCTGAAATAGAGTCGTGGAAAAGGTTCGTGGCTGGGAGGCCTGGGTTTGAATCCCAGCCGCTATGTGGTGACCATGCCTGACCTTGGGCAACGTCTGACCTCCAGAAACCCAGTTTCCTCATCTCCAGGATGAGGCTGATATACCTGATGGGTGGTGGCGAAGGGTCGGATGTGACAATGCCCCTGGGAAGGGGCTCTGTAGATGTGATTGTATGGTTATTCGAGCTCTTTGTTATTAAAGGAATAAAAACTAAAATAATAGCATTACTAATAAAAACACCCTACTGAATGGACCATGGGTAGAGCCCCCTGTCACAGTCACTCAATTTTCCATTCATTCCCCAGACTTTGTTAGTTATTTTTCCATCTGATGATCAAGGGTTAAGAGAACCATCCGTATTTTGTTGCACTAATTGGGGTTCTCACTACCTCAGCATCCTAGTCCCCTAGAACAGCGGTCGCCAACCGGTGGTCCGTGGACCACGGGTGGTCGGTGAGGCCCAAAAGGTTGGCGGCCGCTGCTCTAGAAGGCTCTGGGGAGTGCTTCTTCATACTGACAAACCGATACTCCGAATCCCCTTCCATCTTTGGCATAAAAGATGAAACAGGAAAAATGCCTGAGTCCAAAGAAAAATATGAGATGCCAAGGAGAGCTTGATTGAGCAGGAACGCTGGGCAAAGCTGATGCCCAGCCCTGGGTCCCGCCACGGAGGCCCCGCGTGGAGAGAGAGGCTGCAGTAGGCATTGCTATGGGACCAGCCGACAGATGCATGGGACTTCCGGTATTTCTCAGTTCATCCTTTAAAGAAAACACCCTCGATATGGTGGGTTACAGAGGCTTTCCTGCGCCTCCCGAAGAAGCAGAGTCTAGGTCCCTCCCCTTGACGCAAAGCTGGCCTTGGGACTTGGCTTCTGTCTGGGGAACGTGACCGCAGGGACCTTCTGGGGCTTCCAAGAGCCGGCCTTAAAAGGAAGGCCGACAGCTTCTGCGTTCCCTCCTGGACGCCAGCTGCTTCCAAGAAGCTGGGGCTAGACTCCTGGGTGAGAAGCCACGGCGCGGAGAGGGCCCGGGAGGCCGAGGTCATCTTGGGCACCGCAGCTCCAGCCAAGCTTCCGGTGGAGGCGCCTCCCGCGCACCCTCCGGACATGCCCCGCGTGGAGCGGAGACTGACCCCGCTGAGCCCGCCCACCCCAGGACTGGGGGAGTAGCGCACGGTCTTCAACCCCTGCCCTTCGGGATGGCTGGTTATACAATTGATAAGGAAAGCGCTGGGCGTTTCTTGGATCGATTTTTTCCAGTCTTCCCTTCCATTTGCACACCCAGCAGAGATTTCCTATGTGTTAAGCCAGTGGCTCTGAGTGCGGCCCCCACGCCCACAGCAGGAGCGTCACTGGGACACTTGTGCATGGGAAATGCTGGGTGGGACCCAGCCGCTGGGAATACCAAGCCTTCCGGGATATTCTGACACGACACTCAAGTTCAAGAACCACTGGGCTAGGGCAACATTCCCGACCTAACTGTGCATCGTATGCCCCCGTGGACTTAAAAACATGCCCTTGTCGGGGCTAACACCAGACCTATTGAATCGGGGAAGGCCCGCGTGTGCGTGATGCTTTGAGTTCCATGCTGACTCGGCAACCACCTGCCACGGAGGAATGTAAGGGGACCCTCGTGAGTTGAGGCCTCTAGGCCAGGGCTCCCGAACTTTAATGCAGAGGTGATTCCCCCGAGGCCTGGGATTGCGCGTCTCCCCTGAAACCCCGCCTGAGGCTGATCCTCAGCCCTGCTGTGGAGTAGCAAAGCTCTGGGAGTCACCGGCTTCCCTGAAGGGCAAATGGCTTAAAAGGCCGTTTTATATCACATGCACACACACACACATGCATACACATGCATACACACGCGCACACACACGCACAGAACCACACACCTTGTGCACATGCTGCAGCGAGGCACCTGTGCACAGCGCTGCTAGCAGCCTCCCTGCCCCTCCTGCACAGCCTTTACGCCCCGACAGGAAAGGCTTTTGAGATTTGCCTCCAAAGATGGAAAACAAAACGTTCCGAATTTTGTCCAACAGACACGGAGAAGGACAGTCTGTTTTCCCACCAATTCTTTTTATTGTGTTAAAATACACATGACATAAGATTTTCCATCTTAATATTTAGTTTTATCCTCACTTGAGGATGCTTTTACTGATTTTAGAGAGGAAGGGATAGGGGAGAGGGAAACATTGATTAGTTGCTCCTGTGAGCTCCCCGACCAGGGATGGAACCCACAGCCTAGCTCTGTGCCTGCCCAGGAACTGAACCTGCCAATGTCTGTGCATGGGCCGATGCCCCATACACCAGCTGAGCCGCCAGCCAGGGCAGCCATCTTAACCAGCCCTGAATGTACAGTTCAGTGGTATCAAATATATCCATCATTTGTGCCACCATCACCGCCATTCATTTGCATATTCCTTCTTTCTTTTAAAGCTGAAACTTTATCTCCATCAGACAACAGCTCCCCAAGTCCACCCTCCCCCAGCCCCTGGCAGCCACCCTTCTGCTTCTAAGATTTTACCTCCTCTATGTGCTTTCTGTAAGTTCGGTGTTCGCCGTTGTGTGACGGGTTTCTTTCCCTTGGCATGGCATCCTCGGGTTCATCCATGTTGTAGCATGTGTCAGAATTGCCCCTGTGTAGGGCTGAATAAGATGCCATTGTATGTGCAGACCACATTTGCTTATCCATTCACCCATCGATTGGCACTTGGGTCGCTTCCATGTTTAGCTATTGTGAATAATGCTGCTCTAAATATGGGGTACAGGTAGCCCTTCAAGCCCCTGCTGTCGATTTTGGGGGGTATTTACCCTGAAGTGGAATTGCTGGGTCATGTGATAATTATTTTTGACTTTTTGAGGAACCGCCGTACCCTTTCACATTCCTACCAAGAGTCGCAGGGTTCCAGGGGCTCCCCGTCCTTGTCAACCTTGTTATTTCCTGTTTTTATGGCAGCAGCCCCCCTGATGGGCGTGAGGCTGGAAAAGGACAGTCTAAGGCCAAGGAAGAGCCTCTTAAGGAAGCCTGCCATGTGGCTGGGCGGCCTGGGAAGGGAGATAGAGCCAGGAAGGGTCTGTCCCTAGCTTGTAAATGATCTTGAACGTCAGGCTGAAATGTCTAAATGTTACCTCATGGGCCACGGGGAGCCATGGACACTTCCGGGGGGGTGACCTCCCTGTGCAATCAGAGCCTGGTTCCCCCGTCAGGTAGAGGGCTGCCCCGCGGCTGGCATGGCCACAGGAGCTATATGACAAGACACAGTGGCACCAGAAAGACGTGGGGGCTTGGGATCCAATGCGACAGACCAGTATTTTGAAACGGTGATGGATTGTCTCCCTGTACAGAGAACAGTTCTCCAATCTCTGAGAGGAATTTTCCCGAGGAGGGGGAGCCGCAAGGTTTCCGCTCCCGGGGAGCACGGGCCGCTCACATGTTCCCGTCGGTAATGTTCCCCTCCCCGCGACGAGCAGAAGGATGTGCTCGACGGGACGGAACGGAGATGCCCCCTGCCCGGCCGCCCGTGGGCAGCTCGGCTCCCATGGAAAATTCCTGACTCAACGCCGCAGAAGACTTTCCAAGCCAGCGGCTGTTCCTCACCGCGCTCAGCCCGCGCCGATACGCACGCCGGCTCTCTAATGTCACCGCACAGCCAGGTGGCTCAGCCCCTCTGTGCCTTAAAAGCAGAGGAGGCACCCACCTTCGCCAGGCTGGCTGCGCTCGTTAATAACCCACGCGGGCCTGCACGGTCAGCCTGGGAACAAAACTGCTGCCGTGAAATGATTTTAACAAGCCCATGAAAGAAACCCTGCGCTCCAGTGATGTGGAGGGAGGAGGGGGGAGGGAGGAGGGAGGGGTCCCACCTTCTCTCTAATTAAGCTGCACCGTGCGTCCTCGCAGGGCCTGACAGTTTTCTGGTTCGCTCAGCCTGAATGGTTGTACGAGGATGGGCACCAGGCTCCCACAGGCAGCTCCCACAGCAGCGGGGTCTCCGGGCGATTCCTGGGCATCCAGCACAGGGAGGGACAGTTCTTTGGGGTTCACCGATGGACTTCAGTTGCCGTCACGTCTTGCCGCCTAGAAAAGACTGAAAACGAAGAATCGCTGTTTGAAGTCCCTCTCCGGATGAACCAGGAAGTGAATGACCTTGACCTAGTTCTGCGCATTTGACTTCATTTCATTTTCTTCTACTTTATGTATCTGATCACCGTCATTATTGGTTTTTAAATCACATCTGCTTTGGGGGAAACCAGTGACGACGATCCCTCACTCCTCTCCGCTCGGCCCCGCCCCCCGATGCTTTCTCTTTCCCACTCACGCTGGCTGTTACCGGAAGCCCCGGCCATTCCCTCCAACATCTTTACAAGCAAGTGGTCTATTCTGAGCGTGGTCGGGACTGGACATTGATTCATGGCCGGGAACTGTAGTTTCTGGCACGACAGGCCTTCGTGTCAGCTGGAGAGGCTCTGGGTGTTTGGTCAGGCTCTCGCCAAAGCCAAATGGAAAGGCATCATCAGGGGCTTGGACGCAGCACATGGTGCCTGTGTTAGACCTGAAGCCTCCTCTGAGAAAGGCGCCCGACATCGCACCCTTACGCCCCTCAGACTAACGCTGACCACCCCCTTCGGAGGTGAAAGAAAAGGCTCCCTTCTGAAAAGCTCTTTAATGTAGACAGGCAATAAAACGCGTGAGTCCCAGCTCCCTTCACATTCCCATGAATTGTGAAGCACACATACAACATATCACTCAGCTCGTTTCCTCTAAGCAATATCCGGTGAGCACCTGCCATGTGTGAGATGCTCGGGGGGAGCCATCCTGCGGGTGAACAAGATGAAACCGATAGGGATGCTGACTCCAAGAAATTCGATGGTCCTCATTTACGAGGGGGATCGGCATGATAAATGGGAGAGCTGCGCATCTGATAAGCCCTAAGTTTTCATTACCCTCTGCAATGTGCAAAGTGCATGCGTGTGTGTGTGTGTGTGTGTGTGTGTGCGCGCGCGCAGAGCTACCAGGCTCCTCTCAGATGCTGGTGGTCTGACTGCTCTTCCTCTGGTTCACCCGAATCAACAGGGAAAACATTGGCTGGAGTCATGGGGTCACGGTGGAGGTGAAAGCACCCAGGTGATGGACAGAAAGGATGGGCTCTTGGGGTCCAACAGGGTGTGAGTCCTGAATGTGTCCCTCACGAACACTGAGCTTGTCAAGAGAGAGACACAATGCCCGCCTCTCAGGGTCCTTGAGCGTTATGTCCAGATAGGAGGTCCTCGCCGGGTCCGTTGCCAGCGGCCAGGGCCTGTCCCTCTCCCCCGGGGGATTCTCGCTCCCTTGAGCCCGGTGTGCCTGCAGTGGCGGTGGGCCCTGCGCCAGCTCTGCCACACCGTCCCTCCCAGTTCCCTGTCTCCCGCCCCGGAGCCGCGTGAAGGGTGGTGTTGTCTCACTCTTCTCGGAACAGCTGCCTGGCCTCTTTGTTTGAAGGAGGGGCTGCTGGGAAGGGAAGTCACTGGGAAGAACAGCGCCCCAAGTTGGGCTGCTTCCTGTTTTGAAACCCAGGGACTGGCTTGCAATCCAGGATGAGTAGCAGAGGGCTGGAGAAGACAGCTCCCAATCCCCCAGCCACGCACCTGCGGTCAGCGGGAGGGCAGCGCTCTCGACCCTGCTTCAGGCTTCACGGGACCCCCTTGCTCTATGGGGTGCATTTTCGTAGAAGTTCGAGGTGCCAGGAAGGGCAGTGCGGGGTGGCCTGGCCTGGTGTAGGGAAGAGAGCCTGTTCTTTGGTCTTCTACATGAGCCCGCGCAAGGTGCGTGTCACTCCACTTTGGTCGCCTGGTGGCCTCCCTCCTGACCCATGTGGATAAGAAGCTGCGCTGCGCGTGCCCCTGGGCGACTCATCGCTCACCACCTACAGCTCATGGGAAGCACACCCCTGGATGCAGCCCCAGAGCCACACCGCCACCCTCTTTCCAGCCGCCGTCATCTCTGGCCTAGATACGTACAGTCGCCTCCTAATCAGTGCTTCCCACAAGCGTAGCCTCGCCTTTCTGCAACTCCTAGTTTGTGCAGCCAAGTCATCTCCCAGGATGTAGCTTTTCTCCGAAGCTGTATTAGTGCACCTTTTCTTTATGCGATGAAACTAATGTAGTCATGTTTTCCTTTTTGTTCTGGCCATTTGGGTACATACCCAGGTTGCAGGTTCCATCCCCAGTCGGGGCACAGACGGGAGGCAACAGATCTATGTTTCTCTCTCACATCAATGTTTCTCTCTCCCTCCCTCCTTTCTTCTCTTTAAACATATCTTCAAGTGAGGATTTTTTAAAAAATCTGTCTTTCCCTAACCTTGATATGTTCTCTAGTTTATTCATGGAGTTTTCTAGTTGATTGTATTGCATTCTATTATTGCGCATACATAATATTGTATGGATTACTGTAAGCTTCATGTAGAAAGGGGTTAATTATTTACAAGTAGTCTTTGGGATGATGATTAATCAAAATGTTAATTTTTTAAATCTGCTATAATCACATAATCTGGGAAACCCAGGCGGGGGCGGGGTGGGGTGGTCAGTGTGTTTGTGTAAGAGATAGAGAGACGGGGGTGGGGTGGGGGGAGGGCTCCGACCACAGTGTACATTTATCTATAGTTGGCTTGGGTCCCTGGTGACAGTTTGCCACCTACGAGTGCTTGACAGCTTTATCTGCCGTCTTCTGATAAGCCAGTGACTCACTCCTCTCTGGCCTGTGCATCTGTCACAGCCTCCTGCCCCGCCCTGGACCCCAGAGTGGCACCTTCCATGCACTTTCCACTGGATCCTGAGAGCTTTTTGTTGTTGTTTCTAATGTAAATATGAGCATGAGACTCTCCTACTTAAACCCTTTGTCACCTGAAGAGTCAACCTTGACACTTCCTCTCCTAGTACAACCCCCTCGTCGAATCATTGAGAAGAATGAGACCAGAGAGGTCAAGGGACTTTCCTGAGGTCACACAGCAAGTGAGTGGCAGCACCACTGAGGCCAGCACTGAGGCTCCATTCATTCATTCCTCCATGCATACGTTTACTTGTCAGAAAACACCTTTGAGGGTGAGCAGGCTCCAGGGTAACCGCTCGCATGCCCCAGGGGCAGATGGACACGGAAGTGGACAAGGTGATTCCGGGTGTCATGCTGGGGAGTGAGTGGGCAGTGGCAGAGGCCACTGTGATTGGGACAGTTGAGCCAGCAGCCAGCCTGGGAAGCTCTGAGCCTGGGCATGTGCCTGACGCCCGGAAGAGGCCCGCTTGGCTTGTCTGGGGTGGAAATGTGCTCTGTGGGGCTGGGGCAAAGGGCGAGGCGGCAGGAGGGGGCAGGAGAGGGGGTTGAAGAAGGCCACAGGGCCACGGCCAGGCCTCCTGCGCTGTCTTCGCAGGGCTGCTTCCCGAAGCTCATCCCGGGCTCAGGTGCATGCTCACACCCAGGCCTTAGATCGAAACACTGGGGAGGGGCGGGGAGCTGGGCCTTCCCTTCTCTGCCCCTCCCCCAGGCCTCCCTGTCCCGCTGGATCAGATTCCCCCCCTGCGGTATTTTTAGCCTCCCGCTCCAGCTCGGAGAATGCGCCCACATGAAAGAGGAGACCGATTTATCTCTGCGGTTGAGAAATGCTCCCACGTGAGAGGCAGCGTGACAGCAGGGAAGAGCTGAGGCTTCGGGGGAAGGGAAAGCTGGGCTGGAACCTCAGGGGTGTCCCAGGCGAGGTGTGGTGCCAAAGCAAGACGACCTCGCTGCGCTCCCCTCCACACCAGCCGGGAGAGCAGGTGTTTGTGTGGCGCTCATGCCGAGCCAGGCGCCCTTTATAGATCATGTCTCCATTCCTTTCCCTGAGGACCCTCGTATGGTAGGTACTGTTATTATCCAGCCCATTCTACTGATGGGAAAACTGAGGCCCAGAGAGAGGGGCCTGGAATTCAGTTCCCCGCAGTCCTGCGTCTTGCGTGGGCAGCTGCTGTCTGGAGGCTGAAAGGCACTGTGGCCCAGCCCGGGCCCGGGCGGTCTTTCATCTTCTGTTTACCCTAAGGAAGCAGATGATGTGTTGCAATCAGAGCTCCATGGTGGCAAGTGGGAGGAGGTGGCGGGGGTGGCTGGCGAGTTGCTGACCAGGATCCCCACCTCGGCAGCTAGATGCCCAGACAGCCTTCTGCCCTCCTGCCACAGTACAAGCATCGGGCCTCGCTTCTTCCCACTACGCCGTGTCCCCTCCGCCTGCCCCTTTCCTGCGGATTTCAGTATGATTCAAAGGCCACCATGTCCGGGCAGAGTGTGTCCTTCCCCTGGGCGCGCACTGCCCCAGGCACACCCTACCACAGCCCTTATGACGCTGGACAGTGCTTACCTTGCTTGCCCAGGGCAAGGTGAGACACGGAGCACCACGGAGCCTATGTCTAAATATTAGACGTTATAGTCAGGCTCGCGAACTGTCAAATAAGGCAGGCTCCGTCCACATACTGTGACAGATGGTCCTACCTGATGGTCTGGAAGGCCAAGGTGACCTTTAGAGATCGCAGATGCCTTGGAATTCTGTGCCTATGTCTGGTCCCTGGGCCCAAGCATGGCTGCCACCCCCACCTCAGTCCCTGTGCTGAGCTGAGATGGGCCTCCTGCGGGCAAACACCAGAGGGTCCCTTGGCCTCATGTCCAGCCCCATCGTCCACTCCCTCTGCCCGCCCACAGCTGCCCGGTGGGCTCTGTGGGGCCCTGAGGTTTGCTCGGGGCAGCTGGCTCCGCCTCTGGGAGGACAGACCTGGGGAAGGAGTCTGGAGGTTCCAGAAACCAGCTCGTGGCCACTTGAGCCCAGCGCCCATGGTCCTCGGCACGTGTGCATGGCGCACGGCCTGGGATGGTGCTCCCTAATGCAAATGCCATGTGATCCAGCAATGCCAGCCGGGGGTGGCACGCCCCTGAGTGTATGGCGTGGGTGTGGACCCCAGACCTGCAAGCAGTTTGGGTGAGGGGGCTGGGACTTCGCCACAGAATGGGCCGCTCTCCCTCCCGGCAGCTGGTTTCGGCTGACGCCCTCAGCGTCCCGCGCGTAGTCTCACCCTCCCCGGCCTCCATGTGTCCTCGGGACCTGTTGTACTTGTCAGACTCGACCTGGGGACTCATTGTCCTCTCGCTTCCACCTCCGCCCGAGGGAATCGTGTGCAGACGTTGGGGCTGCTTTCTCATTGTGTTCTTCAATTCTGAGGCAAGTGTGTGCTTTTCTTTAGATACATTTATGAACCTGTGTGGACAGTGTTGCCCCAGGAGAATCTGTTACAGAAGGAGAAGCAACAATAATAGCAAAAATGGGGATGATAACAGGACAGCTGAGGGGTGAGGGGGTGCCTGGGGAAGCCCCGGCCACGCTGGGCCAGCTCCAAGGACGCAAACACGCGGGGAATTCTCCGTCTGTCCGACGGGAGAGCCAGACACAAAAACAGGCCGCTGTGACGGGAGGGGAGGAGGGGTCGGGGAGCCAAGGCCTGCCGATAGGCAAGAGCGTGTGTGGTGCACGCGGGACCTGCGTTTCTGGAAGTCCCAGGGAAGGGCCAGGAGGAGGCTGGGGGGCGAGAAGCAAGTCCCCGAGGACTGTGATCGTCCTGGAAGGATGGAGGTGCCGGGAGGGTCTTAGGGGGATGTGACAAGGTCACACGGGCTTCCCGGAAGGATCGCCCAGCTCAGGCCGGAGTGTGGGTTTGCACCCGCCGCGGCTCAGAGCTATTGCCCACTAAGGAAGATGGAAGCTAATGTCTGCCGTCCGCCTCCTGGGTGCTCGGTCTCTGCCATGGCACTCCATCCATCCAGTTGATCAAGTCAGAAACCTGGCCTTGCCTCCTACCTCTCTTACCCTCTGTATCCCCACGGCATACAGCGTCCACGCCCTCACTGTCCCCCCTGGCCTCCAACCGGCCTCCCTGACGCCAGTGTCTCCCTCACCCAGCTCTCCTCTGAGTCACCCCCAAAGCGGCCTTTCTTAAGTGCACACTCATCCTGACACTCCTTGCAAAACCCCCGCCGTGGCTCTGTCCGTGAGGGCTCCTGCTGCAAGCAGAACTCTCGCCAATTTACACAGAAAAGAGACGTTCACCACGGGTAGAGAGCAGCAGGTGCAATCGCCGGAAGTTGGTCTGTAAGCGACAGTGTGGCAAAGGACGTGCCTTATGTTGCAGTCATGTGATGCTGCGTAACAAGCCATCCCCAACCCGAGTGCCTGAACACCAGCACCACCGTAGTGGCCACCGCTCATGACTCCGAGTTGAGTGAGAAAAGGCCCTGCCCTGCACCTGGTTAGACAAGGGAGGGAGGCATGCAGAGACAGCAAGGGGGAAGCTGGGCCAGCCCCCGGGCCGGGGGACAGAGGGAGGGAGCCGTGTGGTTGGAGGCTACCAGGAGGAATCACAGTCACAGAGGGACACAGCTGCTGGCAGGCACATGGCATCCAAGCAGGGAGGGGTGGGGACTGAAGACTTCAACCTTTGTCCTCATTCGGAACTTACTTTCCCCCTCTGCCCAGTGGAGATAAGACTACTGGCCTAACGGGCTTGCGAGACGTTAGCTTAGTAATGAACCATAAGCCACCTGTCGCGATGCGAGGCCCAGCGGTGTGTCCTCGGTAAACATCTCGTGAATAAACAATCACAGGCTCAATCAATATTGTTATCAGGCTCACACACCATCTTCTCTCTGTAAGAAAAAAAAGTCTCAGGTGATAGACTTGTGGATAAACGATGCCTCCGCTCCGTGTCATAAAATGTACAGAGGGAATTGTACATTCAGAGATCATTAACTCCACATCGAACCAGGGCTGCCAGAATGCAGGCAGGATTCCTCTAGTCAATCTTGCCCTAAAAAGGCACCAAGGTGCATGTACAGGGAAGGAAGATAGAAGCCAATTCATTCCAAACCTTTGGTACCTGGTGGCCTCACGAGGTTTAGGTGGAAGTGCTGAGCAACTGTGCCTGAAGTAGCGGGTGTGTTGGTGGCACCTGGTCGGTGGGACGGGGCTGATTCTGAGGTGATGTCCCCTTCCAGGGACTGTTGGCGCAAAGGCAAAATGCAAGGTGGGGCTTCCTTAGGCCAGTGTGTGGAAGGGGAGTTGAGATGAAAGGCTCTCTGTCTCTGGGGACCCACGTGTGCAGCTTTCCCGGTTGTGAGAGGGTAAGCGGACCGGTGGGCACCCACGACTGTGTTGGCGATGGGAGAGAGAAACTGGGCTCAGAGCCCAGAGGAGCCATCCCCTCCAGGGTAGCCTACAGCAAGCACGTCCTCTAAATTCTGGGAGCCTCTACTGGCCCCTCTGCAGATTGGGGTGCTCAGCCAGCCTCCTTATGGTGTGTGTGTGTGCATGTGTGTGCGTGTGTGTGTGTTTCTTAAAGATCATGCGATAAGTGTAAAAACACTGAAGTACTCCTCTAAGTCTAGGTTTGAGAGTTCATCTAAATCAGTCATTAAAAATTTGCCCCCTTTTTTTTTGAGGGGAACACTATTTTTATTATTTTTTAATATATGTATTTTTTTTATTGTTGATAGTATTACAGATATCTCCCATTTCTCCCCTTTACCCCCCTCCTCCCAGCCCCTACCCACCTTACCCCCAGGCCTTCACCACCCTATTGCCCGTGACCATGGCCTATGTATGTAAGCATATAGTTCTCCGGTTTATCTCTTCTCGTCCCCCTATCCCCACACTGAGGTCGGCCTCATCTAACATGCAGCCCTGTCATCAGCAAGATTCT
This sequence comes from Myotis myotis, assembly GCF_014108235.1. Classification (NCBI taxonomy): domain Eukaryota; kingdom Metazoa; phylum Chordata; class Mammalia; order Chiroptera; family Vespertilionidae; genus Myotis; species Myotis myotis. The sequence continues at coordinate 4,631,232 of NW_023416368.1, read as the reverse complement.
TCACCTGCAGCCTCTGTCATCAGCGCGCTCGGCTGACAGGCCATCTATCTATCCAGCCCTGGACATCTGGCGCCCACGGTTGATCCATTAGCTGCCTTGGCCTCCCCCAGAGCCGACGGATCTGTCCTCTGCCTTGATCCGGGCCACCATGAAATATTTAAGCAGCCCTGACAGCAGATCGCTTACTTTGCCTGGATTCTGCTGGGAGCGGGGTTTGGGTTACAGAGGAGAGGCCCGAGCCGCTAAGGCGGAAAAGTCCGAGGTCTGGCGCAGGGCTGCCTGCAAAACGGGGAGCAGACACCCCAAAACAAATGGCAACTCGGGGGGGTGGGCACTTTTTAGAACAAATGCCAACGTTGCAAACTCACACTTGCCACAGGCTGCTAAAGGCAGAGCCCGGATCTGGGAACAGAGTCCAGAGGGTGGAGTCGTAAAGTCTTGGGTTCAAATCCAGCCCGGCCACTTTCTAGAACTATTCCTCCGGGCGGTCACTGAATCGCACCGAGCCTCAGTTTCTCTACCTGTAAGTTGGTGGGGGGGGGGTGCCTACCTCCCAAGGCTGCTGTGGGGCTTCACCAAGGTGAGGTATTTGGAGGTACCTGGGATGAGCTTACCTGAGGCGAGTCCCCCTCCCATCCGATGGGAGCTTCCCCTCCGGGCCAGCTTTGGGCGGGAGGCAGCCAGGCATCGCCTGAGGGAGAGAAGGGGCCGGGTGAAGGTCACCTGGCGCTGGAGCCACACTCACTGCCTCCAGGCCGTTAGCGTGTCCTGCAGACTCCTAGAACTTCCTTACCGCTCACCTCATTCCAAAGGAAAGGATCTGAGGCCGTTTACTACGAAGTGCGTTCATCTCCTGCGTTTATGAGTAGGAGTGGGAACACTGAGTTAGGTGCTTACCCACATTAGTCTTTCTCAAAGATTGAAAAAGAAAGGCAGCGTGGCCCGGTCAGTGTAGCTCAGCAGTTGAGTGTCAAGCCAGGAACCAAGAGGCCACGGGTTCGATTCCCGGTCAGAGCACAAGCCTAGGTTATGTGCCCCATCCCCTGTGGGGGCCGTGCAGGAGGCAGCCGATCAATGATGTTTCTCTCTCGTCGATGTTTCTATCTCTCTCTCTCCCTCTCCCTTCCTCTCTCTAAAAAATTCAATTAAAAAATGTAATTATTTTTTTAAAATATATTTTATTGATTTCAGAGAGAAAGGGAGAAGGAGGGAGAGATAGAAACATCAATGATGAGAGAGAACCATTGATTGGCTGCCTCCTGTATACTCCCCACTGGGGATTGAGCCTGCAACCCGGGCATGTGCCTTTGACTGGAATCAAACCCGGGATCCTTAAGTCCATAGGCTGGTGCTCTATCCACTGAGCCAAACCAGCTAGTGCAAAAATTAAAAATTTAAGAAAAAATTCAATAGAAATGCAGCGAGCATGCTGGCTAGCAGGGGAAGTGTATCTGCTTTAATGCCAGCATAACCCTGTGTTCAGGGTTATAAAATCAATTATTTCAATGGGAGAGAAAAGAGGGAGGGGGCTTGGACTAGAGAGCCTCAGAGTCACCGTAACAAAAGCAGTTTTCCCACAGAACACCCAGCCCCAAGGTGTTTCCGGGGCTGGGAGCTCGTGGCTGGAACCACCGGCCACCAGCTCTGACGCCGGCCAGAGCCTCGCAGGCAGTCCTCTAATCCTCTCAGCGTCGTTTCCAGCCGGCCTCATACAGTTCCTCAAAGCAGAGGTTACAGTTCAAAGCCTGTGAGGGGGCCTGTACGGTTGATTGTAGACCGCGGGTGACCTGCTGGGCCCTGGCCAGTTTGCACCATGGACACGCACCTGCAGGAGAAGGGCGTGTGGCTGAGGGCCTGAGGTCTCCCTGAGCTCCCCGGCAGCCCCTTCCCAAAGGGAAACTAGGCAACGGGAGGACTCACACTGGGCACTGTTGCTCTGGCTCTGCTCCTGTGACGTGGGTGCCGCCCCGCAGGCTCTGGGCCGGATGCTTGCTTTTCACTTGGCTTCTACGGGGTGAACTCGGGGTCTGTCTGAACACAGTGCAGAATGCCTGCGGGATTCGACAGGCCCTCGGCTCCCTCCATCTCCCCCAGAACCCCCCTTTGACAGATGGGTAAAGGAGGCTCCAAGGGATGAAGGGAGCTCCTGGACTGGACCCCAGGTCTCATGACTCTAGCTGCACCTTCAGGAGGCACCAGGGCAGGTTGACTGGGACAGATAGCAGGTCCCAGGGCTGGGACTCAAACCGAGGACGCTGGCCCTCCTCACAGCCTCCCTGTGTCCCCCACCCACCTAATCCACGTGCACTGCCCACCTTCGGGCACTGGGAGCTGGTGGTCCCAGGACAGCTGTGAGCAGACAGGTAGGAGCTGTGTCCCGTGAGCCCCCCTCTAGTGGGGGAGACAGAGGATAAATAAGGAAGCCAGTAGGTTGGCAGAATCACTCTGGTTGGGATGAGTCTCAGGCAGGAATATGCGGGGGCTGTGGGGGAAGAAGCCTGAGGGTGTGGGGTCACCATTTTAGACAGAGGTCAGGGCAGGCGTCTCTGAGGAGGTGACGGTATCTGAGCGCTGCTTGATGAGTGGAAGGGAGATGGGGGAGAGAACAAGATGGGCAAGGCCCTGGAGGCGAGAAGTCTCTGTGACAGGGACTGACACAGGCTGATGTGGCCACAGGGTCATCAGGGAAGACAAGAAAGGCTGGAGTGAAGGTGAACACGGTTAGCCACAGGCCCTGAGGATGCGTGGAGGGGCTGTGTTCCTCAGAGCAGTGCAGCCCGGCCACCATGGCTCAATGGCTGAGCATCGATCCATGAACCAGGAGGTCACGGTTCGATTCCCAGTCAGGGCACATACCCGGGTTGCGGGCTCCATCCCCAGTGTGGGGCATGCAGGAGCAGCCAATCAATGATTTCTCTCTCGTCATTGATGTTTCTCTCTCTCCCTCTCCCTTCCTCTCTGAAATCATTAAAAACAAAACAAAACAAAAAAACATTAAAAAAACCCACGAAAGTGTAGAAGCATCGAAGGGTTTGGGCATGGAGATGCCAGGACAAGATTTGCATTTAGCAAGATTGCTCTTAGCTGCTGCTGCTGCTGCTGCTGTGTGTGTGTGTATGTGTGTGTGTATGTGTGTGTGTCTGTCTGTGTGTGTGTCTGTCTGTGTGTGTCTGTGTGTGTATCTGTGTCTGTGTGTGTATCTGTGTCTGTGTGTGTGCCTGTGTCTCTGTGTGTGTGCCTGTGTGTGTGCCTGTGTGTGTCTGTGTCTCTGTGTGTGCGTGTGACTATTTGTGTGTCTGTGTGTGACTGTGTGTGTATCTGTGACTGTGTGTGTGTGCCTGTATGTGTGTCTGTGTCTCTGTGTGTGCGTGTGACTATTTGTGTGTCTGTGTGTGACTGTGTGTGTGTATCTATGACTGTGTGTGTGCCTGTGTGTGTGTCTGTGTCTCTCTGTGTGTGTGTGACTGTGTGTGTGACTGTGTGTGTGTGTGTGTGTGTGTGTGTGTGTGTTTGGGGGAGGGGTAGCGGTTGCAGGTGCGGATCAGGGAAGCCGGTGCACTGGCCGTGGAGGTCCCAGCATGCCTGCTGTACAGCGGTGCTGAGAAGAACGGAAGCAAGGGGCAGACCTGGGTCATGTGTAAAAACAAAACCATCAGGACTTCTAGGTGCCTTAAAAGTGAGCAGTGGGGCGAGGGGGGTTGTTCACAACCACTTTCAGGCTCCACTCAAGCGCAGCAGGTAAAGAACAGAGCCTTCTGTTGGGGCTGTTGGAAAGGGGCCATGCGGGCAGGGCCTGGGCAGGATCAGGGCCTGTGGAGCCCCATGGGCCTTGAGTCCCACCCTGCGCCCAAGCCCCTCCAGCAGCAACCAGACCCCTCAGCCCAGAGCAGGCAGATAAGAACCCCACTGCGTGCAGAGCCTCCCGGGCGCCCCAGCCCGCCTGCTGGCCCCTCTGCAGCCGGGCCGCTGCTCTCTCTAGATTGGGTTCCTGGAAAACTGCTCAATTATTGATAAGGAGCCTCCTGACATCACTGACAGACAATAAGGCTCTGTCCTCGCTCCAGCATGCCTCGCTGCCCTGCAGATCTGGGTCCTCCAGCCCAGCAGTGGGAGTTGGGGGTGGGAGGAGCGGGGGCGGGAGGGGGGGGGGCAGTACAATCATGGAAATGAGAACATAAGAAAAACACTCAGGACATAATAATAATAATAATAATAATAACAATAATAATGACAATGCTGTCATAATGAACAGTTCTGAGTGCTTGCTATGTGTCCCCAGGGAGCACACTCTTTTTAAGAACTCTAAGAGGGAAGTTAGAACTATGCCCACTTTACAGGTGAGAAAACTGAGACAAGGGACGGTTAAGGAAGTTGCCCCAAGTCACCAGTTTGGAACAGACAAAGCCAGGTTTAAAGCCCACAGTCTGGCCCGAGTTCCTGGACACGCCCACTACCCCAAACGTCACCCCGTGGAGAGTTGGAGCTGGCAGCAGAGGGGACATTAGGGTCCTGTTTGAAAACCCAGTAAATTAATTAGCTAGAACAGCATGGGAGACATTTAACTAAGCCCCCGTGAAAGGAGGAATGTTGCCAGGCCATTTCACAGATGGGAAAACTGAGGTGAAGAGACGTGAGCGGTTTTAGCTAAGGCTGGGCAGCTGGGGCAGGACAGGCCTGGAATCTGAACCTTGGCCACTGACCTCCAGGGGCAGTGACTTCTCTAACTCACGGCTTTACACATACATGTAAACTGTATGTATAAACTTTTCATGTGTATTGAAAGGAATACAGAGAGCATGCTGTGACCACCATCGGGGTGTTTCCATCCCCTGAGAGAACCCAGAGGGAGATCCGCTCTGAAGCTAACATTCCAGCTGCTTCTGTGTTCCTATCTCCGACCTGGGGGGTGTGCCTCCCTCTTCACGGCCCTAGAAGGAAGGAAGTTAGACCCTAGACCAGCCGTGGGCAAACTACGGCCCGCGGGCCGGATCCGGCCCGTTTGAAATGAATAAAACTAAAAAGAAAAAAAGACTGTACCCTTTTATGTAATGATGTTTACTTTGAATTTATATTAGTTCACACAAACACTCCATCCATGCTTTTGTTCCGGCCTTCCGGTCCAGTTTAAGAACCCATTGTGGCCCTCGAGTCAAAAAGTTTGCCTACCCCTGCCGTAGACCCATTTTTCTAATCCTCCACCAATTTACTGCTTAGAAATAGTCTATGATTTCTCTTTATTTTGCTTCCTTGGAACTATTTTCAATATTCCTCTTTCTCCTCCTCGCCTGCTTCCTTCCTTTGGCATCCAACTGACATGTATTGAGCACTTGTTCAAAAGCTGCCAATGCAGAAAGGACACGGATGGTGGGCAGGCTGGCCCACCCTCAAATCCCAGCGCTGCCCTCTACTAGCTCTGTGACCTTGAGCAAGGTGTTTCACCCCCCCAGCCTCGGTGTCCTCATCTGTAAAATGGGCTAATCCTACCATGTACTCCACATGGATGGCCACAAAGAAGAAACACAGTCATAGCCGTGGGCGTGTCTGATATGGACCTTGGTGTGGTCGGTGCTGGGTAAATGTTGATGGACGGCAGGGCTTGGGTGAGAGGAGACGGAGGATGAGACGCAGACCCTGCCCTTGAAGCGCTCCCTGCCTAGAGGGAAGATAGGGCCGAAGAAGACAGCCTGCGGCAGGGCCCTCCGAAGGGGCAGGTCAGGTGTCCCGAGGATTCGCGGGAAGGAGAAAAGCTTGTCACGGAAGTGCCTTAGTTCCACAGAACAGCCTAGAAACAGGTTCCTAGGTCTCGACTGCTCTCTAAGGGGTCAGGAGATGTTTTTCTAGGCCAGAGCATACCCTGCCTGAATCCTTAGGAAACTAGGGCAGAAGGTAATGAGGAGGGATGGAGGCGACACTCCCGTGATTGAGGCCAGCAGGCTCAGAAGCCGAAGAAAGCTTCTGGCTGGTCCCATCCATGGGCACCAGCTGGAAGCCCAGGTCTTCCCTGAGGCCCCAGCACTTCCTGGTTGTGTGACTTCGGACAAAGTGCCCAGCGCCCCGAGCCTCGGGCCCTTTACCTATACACCACGGCTGACCATTGTCCCTACCCTCAGGGCCATCTGGAGGCCGAGAGAACGCTATGCAAGTTCAGGGCATGTGAAATGTGAATTTCTAACATCTTTGAACTTTGCTCTCTTGTTGGTAAGTGGAGATGTGCTTGGGGCTCTTCTGAGGCGGGTGGGTTTCACGGGCCAAATAGAATACTGGCAGCTCCATGGTAGGACCACTTGATGGGTGGGCACTGGACAAGTTTACATTTTCACTGTTCAACAGGGGAAGCTGCCAGAAATGTGTGGATCAAGGAGAGCAAGCCAAGTGTGGGAGAGCCTGGCTCCTGCAGCCAATGGAGAGCCGAGCTCATGCTCATGTGGCAGAGTGGGTTCAAGGTCGACTTTACGGGGAGGATGTCCCTGAGCCCTTCAGTTGGCCGCGCCCATCAAACTGAGACGAGCACTGTGAGCACGTCGGCACCATAAACGATTCTCAGAGCTTCATGAAGCGCGTGCATGCGACACACACACACACACACACACACACACACACACACACACACGTGTGTGCACACACAGGCTCTCCTGGGCTCATCTATGCAATCAGCTCATGCATAGGCATGAAGCAACTGTTCAGTGACCAATCAGAAGACACCTTCTGAGCATGAGTCAAGAGCATTAGACCAGAGAAGCAGAACTGTTCAACTCTTGCATCTCTCTGAGCCTCAGTTTCCTCGTTTGTAAAGATGAGGGTCATAACCAGGCTGTTGGGAATATTTAAATTAGAAAATTAATATGAAAATGACCTGACACAGTGCTGGGGAAGTCGTAGGGGCTTAATAAATGCTGGTTCAATTGGAATCTGTAGAGGCTACAGGGACATAAAGGCTTAACGCGTATGTATCGGGGTCCTACAGTGGGTCAGGCTGCGTCAGGTCCTGGGCATGAGGACATGAATAAAACATGCCACTGCGGAGTCTATACTTTAGACAGTGGGACAGACATACACAAATGTCAGGAAAGACATCACAGAAGAGAGATCCCGGCCAGGCTTGAAGGACAGGAATGAGTGTGCGGCCGGAGCCCTCCTGAGCTTGCACAGCCCGAGGGCGCCGTATCTGGCTTTGCAGAGGGTAGCTTAGCCATAGAGGACAAAGGGGACTCGAGGCTGCATCCGCTTAGCATTGGCTGAGAGGCCCCACCCAAAGTGAGAGCAGCAGAAGGTGGCGCCAGCACTGGCTCGGCCAGCACAGGTGCAGCTGTGCCCCAGCCGTCTGCTCCCCAATCCAGAAGCAGACACCACCACCGAGACCCCAACCTTCTTGCCTTCGAATCTCCAGGCCCAGGGGCGATGGTCCCTCTGTGGTTCAGTTAAGAACTAGTGTCCGGATATCTTCCCTTTGCCTGTCCAGCCCCGCCCCTCCCCCCCCCCCCCCCCCCCGCCCTGTGCCCCAGAAGGTCGGATCTCTGTGGACTGCATCAATGGAGCCCCTTTGCCCTCTGGCTCCTGGTTGGGCTCAAATAACATGGAACCTGGCAGGAGCCTGGCAGGCGGGAGGCTGAGGGCGTTGGGGTGTTTATTCCCCTGCCTCCCCTTCCCCGGGCCACTGTGGGGCGTGGCCCCAGCTCCTGCCAGATGGGCCCCTCCACCCAGTACTCGGTCTCAGGGTTCAGGTCCCCAATCTGCCCCTCTCCCTTCAGGCCGAGGGGAGGTGACAGCACTCAGCTGTTTCAGCCCCAGGGAACTGAGCAAGCCCTGTGGTTCCCCCAGCCCTTTGTAAATAGCTCCTTTACTGCACTCCCTGAAATCACCTCATCTGTGTGGGCCACCTGCTTCCTGCCAGCCCCCGACTGACACCTCCGCGTGCTCAGCCTGGACACTGCCTGGCTCTGTGCATGTACTTTTCCGGGCCCGTGGAAAATGAGGCTGGAAATTTAGCCGCGAAGAGGGTGTCCTCCCAAATCTTTGCACATCCTGTTGGCTGCTCGGTGTGGGCCAGCCAAGGGTCACTTTCCCTCCCAGTTCTAAGGAGCGGGGGTGCTCGGGCCGAATCTGAGGTCAGAGCCGCAGATGTGTGTGTGGACAGAAGTCCCAGGAACCACAAGGGCCTCCTCATCTCCCTCACAGGGTGCTTCTCAGAATTGACAGTTGCACACGCCAAGCTGCGGGAGCAGGGCTGGCAGGCAGGGGGTCCTCTGAGCCTTATTTGGTCGTGCCGCTGGCGTGACTTTATTCCCTGATGATTCTCACAGATATTGTCCCACACATGCGTCCTGCCCCGGGTCCTGGTCGTTTACACGTCTGTGATGTGCAGAAATGCAGCTCACATTTTTTCAGCTCCCACTAGGTGCCAGACACTCCAGACCAGATGGTAGACAGAGGGGTTGACGGCATGAGGAGGCGTTTTCGCCCTCCCCGCTTCCTGCCTGACCCATTTACAGGCTCATGACCTTGAAACGGCTACTGCAGGCCCCTGTTAACGCCCCGATCTCCCCACGTGTAAAGTGCGCATAATAACTGCACCTCCCTCCTAGAGCTGCTGGGAGGATTACATGAGTAAGATGTATATCGTGGTTACACACACCAGCTCATTTAACACTCATAACAATCCTGGAGGGTGTGTGATTGTCACACTTCGAAGGTCTGTCTGTCTCTGGTTCCGCACACTTCTGTGGCCATGGCAATGAGGTTGGGGGTCAGGGTTCCAGAAGGTGTGTAACATCTACATGGACAATGGCTACCATGTGCTGCGTCCTTCCTGTGTCCTGGGAACCATGGGAAGCCCCGACATACGTTATCCTGCTTTCCTCGAGTAGCGTGCAGTGAGGAAGCCCCTGCCAACCTCGTGTTACATGAGGAAACTGGGTTCCGTTGCACGCGGAGGCCCAGCAGAGTGAGCGGCTCTGGCAGGATTGCACCCCAGTCTCCCCGGCTCAGACACTCACACTCCCAACCTCCAGGCTTCTCAGCGCACAAAACCCGGGCCCCTCCCGCAGAAACCGGGGGGTGGCGGGGGGGGGGGGGATTCTGCACTGTGAACTCCGTCCCAGGATGCACCCTGTCCCAGGGGTGGCATCCTCTGCGGCAGCGTGAGAAGCCCTGCTCAGCACAGCGCTGACAGGGCAGCGTCTGACGTATCCATCCCATTACTGAATGTGCAGTAGCTCGTGTTAAAAAAAAAAAAAAAAAAGGCTGTTGAGATGGTAGGAAGGTGGGAGGCCCAGACCCTGCCAACTGAAACCCAGCAGCTGGCACCCCACAGGAAGCGGAGGACCCCCGCTGCCCAGGGTGTCGCCGTCCCTGCCTGCAGACAATGGAGGACGAAGGCACTTGGATAAGGCCCCGTTCCGCCGGGCCCAGCTGCACAAGCGGTGTCACTGTCTCAGAGGAGACCATCTGGGGGGACGAGGACAGCACAGTCTGTCCTCTGTGTGGGCTGTCACCGCCGGCCCTGCCTCCGCTCACTGCCACCCCGGGGAGGCCGCCCATGTCTCCCAAGGCACACGCTCCCTTCCAGGTTGAGAGAAGGACACAAAGCAACAGGAACAATAAGATCTGGCTTCATCTGACCCAGAAGGGGGTTGGCTAACGGACCAGGGACGTGCCTGGTGAGGTGGGGGCCTCCTGAGGGCACCGCCAATAGGACAGCAGCGGGCAGCTGCCACCGTGGGAGGCTGGAGCTGCAGGTGGAGGTCTGGCCTGATGGCTTCGGGGACAGGCAGTCGGGGTTCCACACCTACCTCGGTCCTGGGGCATCAGTACTGCCTGACCCTACCCCCGAGCAGTTCGATTGGGTCAGGGGCAGAGGTCAGCTGACCCAACATAGACCAATCAATAGTTGCTTCCTCTTTTGTGCACTGCTGTACCCCAAATGCCTAAAACAATGCCTGGCACTCTTCGGTACTCCAGTAGGTAGCTAACTCATCTTTTTCTGCCCTCTGAACGGGACTCAGCCACCTGGCCTTGAGGCTGGCACTGTGGTGCCCCTGACCCGGGAGCTGAGTCAGCCCCGTGCTGCGAAATGGCCTGAGAAATGTGTAGAGGAAAAAAGAGGAGGAGGAGGAAGAAGCAGGAAGGAGAGGGGTGGAGGCAGAGGGAGCCGGGACAGGCTTCAGGAATACAGCCCTGGGTCCATGAGAATGTTCCCTCCCTCCTGAAGCTACCGGGCGTGGGCCTTGATCCTTACAGCAAGTCATTCTAACCAACACAGCGTGTCTCCCTGAAGTCCTTCCCAGAGGGACTGACGAAGAGTCCCACACTCTTGGAGTGTTTTTAGCCGAGTGCCCTTGGAGGACAGGAAGGACAATGCCGGTCCTTGTCTGATCTGCCCACCGGGACCCGGATGGGAGGCACTGTGACTCCAGAGCCCGACCGCCTGGCGCCCCGTGCGGGCTCCCTCCCACCCCTCCTGCAACCTTAACACGTTATCTAACTGTTCTGAGCCTCAGTTTCTCTCTTTGCAAAATGGGCGTTGCCATAGCGCCTACCTCCGTGGGTTATTTTGAAAATACAAAGTGTTTTGCGTAGTGCCCAGCACACGGTTAGTGCCGGATCTGTAATAATAACATCCAAAACATGCACAGGCAGGATTCTGATCAAAAAGCAACTTTATTTTTGTCCCCCGTTTCCCTTGAAGCCTATTCACTGCCTGCAATCTGTTCCTTGCTCTAGAATGAGGATATGGGCAGACCCCTGAGTTTTCTAGCTGCTGTTGGGTAATAAAAGGTCCTTTAAACCGGGGACAGGCAGTCCTGGATCCCATACCTCCCTCGGTCCTGGGGCACCAGTCCTGTGTGACCCCACCCCTGGGCAGATCTCAACCTACAGCTTCAGCCTCGATCCATGACTTCCATCTCCTTGCCTCCTCCCACTGGGGCCTGCTGCCAGGAGGACCCTGTGGGTTGGCTGTATCTGTCCCTCCACACGCTCGCTAACCTATTTTCTGGTCTCTCCAAGGATCACGTGGGGGATAGGGGAGGGAGGTCAGGAGGATGGGCAAGTTCTCAATTGCTTGGTCCTGTCACAGGCTTTGCACTCTCGTACGCTCTAAGTTGGCAAGTTTTCTGGAGATGTCCCTGCCGGCCACCTGTGGTTACACTGCTGGTCCGCCTGTCCCTGACCTGCCATTGGAGGGCCGTGTCCCTACTTCCCTCCGCTGCTGCCCCCGGCCACTGGCGCTTCCTTAGCTTGAGTCAGACCCAGACCTACCGTGCTCCCAGCCGCAGGGCGCACACAGCAAGCTCTCTGAGATCCCTGTACGCTAAGGCAGAGGGGCAGGCACAAAGCTTTTTCCGAAAAAGGTGTCAAAATCTTCCCTAAGTTTCAACGCCCAGCCTTTTCCTACCCTCCAAAGTGGTGAAGGGCTTTGAGAAGTGCCATCGTTTTTGGATTTTTCCTTTGTAAATTCTGCACTTTGCTGGCCCTGACCCTCCTGTGGGATGCAGCGGCTGGTGCCTCCATAGACCTTCAACTTCCTGTTCCATTAGCGAGAAATCGACCTGTGCATCTAACCTCTCCATTCACAAAAGGTGATCAAGTGCATTGTCCCACCTGCTCCTCACAGCCACGCTATCGAGGTGGCGATTCTGTTCTCCCCATTCTGCTGATAGGAAACTGAGGCACGGAGAGGGAAAAAAGCTGGCCCAGGGTCACACCGCTGGACACTGAGAGCCAGATTGGCACCCGACTCCTTTCCACGGCAGCACACAGCTTCCGAGGAGAAAGGACTGTGAGGGCTCTGTGCCCTTGCTCGGTGCTGCCTGGCACCTGGGCAGTGGGCCTTCTAGGCCCCAGGGCGCTCCTGGTTCAAGGCTGCCCTAGAGGCCTGCCTGGAGGGCCGCGGCCTCCTCAAGTGCAGGTGGGAGGCTTTCCTGAAGCGGATGGAGGCAGCCAGCCCTGTGACTGGCAGCTGGGCTCGGAGCACCGGCCAAAGAAAAGCTTTGCTTCCTTTGCCCATAAAGCGCCCATTCTCAGCCACTCGCGCTGGCACAGACACCCACAGACCAGAGCCGCAAAGGGCTGGACAATGAGGCAGACACAGGCGAGGGCAAAAGAGTTGTGTGTGTTTTTTCCAAATGCAAAACCCAGATCATTCTCAACACATGCCACATGAGCTGAAATGTTATAGGAAAGGTAGAGATTTCTCGTGCCAGCATTCTGGGGGCAGATGGCTGGGGGAGGTGCCTGTGAAGATGACTTTATAGCCTGTGGCCACTTCCTCCTGGTGATCAGCACATGGGCCAGAAATACACCAGCTCTCATTTCCTCCACATTCCTCATCTCCCACCTAGCTCCCCTCTCTTCCCCGCCCCCCACCCCCACCCCATTACACTCCCTTCTAGGGGCAGCCCGGGCCAACTAGAGGTGAGTGACACTCAGGCCCACCTGCCAGGGCTCACAGTCAGGTCGGGGAGACAGGAGAGGAGAAGCAGCAATGAGAATACAGGGTAACAGTAGAGGTGGAGACACACAGGATGCTGGGGGACCACATGGTGGGAGGGGCAGGAGGGATCAGAAGGGATCAAGGTCATTTACTCCTGGTACTGACGGATCAGGCAGAATGGCTGCCTCACCCACCAGAGTAGGCTCCAGACTTTACTGGGAGACTGTCAGCTCCTGGTGGACTGAGAGGGAGCTTCACGGAGGTGGTGAGGCCCGCGAGGGTGGGGAGGGCGTGCTCATCAGGCAGACAACCCTGGGGGGAGGGGAACGACTCCGGGCTGAGAGGGCAGTCAGGCAAAGGGGCTGGAGAGAGTCCATTAGGGGAACTCTGGGGACCTCTTTGTCTCTGATCCCTTAGAGGCCCAGCGTGGTCCGGAGACATTTGTTGAATGGCTGACGTGGAGGCGGTGTGATGGGGAGTCATGGCGGATGAGATGGAAGAGCAGCAGCGTGGCAGCAAGCTAGCTCCTACCGTTGATGGGCCTGGCACAGCCGGTCCTGCGCCAGCCTCCCGCAGGAGGTGGGTAAATTGGCCAGGCTAGAGGAGTGAACATATACATGAACAGTCCCTGGCACGTAGTCAGGGTGACATCGGTTACTATCATCCCGAAGGTGCAGATGTGCTCAGTGGAAGGAAGACACGCTCTGAGCAAGGAGATAACAGCTTGGACAGCCAGGCCCGTCTGGCACCAACCCCCATGCGCTGAGCCCATGCCCTCAAGGGGGTAGGACCGTTGAACTTCCGTGAATTCTACTGCACACACTTGAAAAACGAGGGAATTTTAAGCACAGGGGCCATTCTTCTCATCATAATTCTCGATGGCCTGCGCCCTGGAGAAGCTGTGGGGCGGACGCTGGACCTGCAGGCCCCCGCACATGTCTCTGTCCCCACAGGCCTCTGGTGGCCGAAGCATCTCGGCGCGTTCCGTGCGGTTTCCGTGCAGCCTAAACCAGGCCTGTGCTCCGTATGCGGCTCGGTCAAAGCCACAGTGACCCGGCCCAGCAATGGCAGCGAACCACCCCGCGGGGCCACACACACCTGCCAGGCAAGCGGGGGCGTTTTCCCGGGCGGCCTTTCCAAGGTGCACGGCGGCTCACGCTGGAGAAGTTCAGCCCCGGCAAAGCGCACTGAGCTGTACCAGCTCCCCGGGGCAGCAGTGGCCGCTGGGCCCTGCGTACAGGCCCTTGGAGGTCATCCTTCTGGTTCTGTGGCCCGGCCTGGGGCTTCCTCTGCTTGTGAACGTAACAGCCCCGCTCTGGTCTTGTGGACGCTCCCCCCTGCTCTGGTCTTTCTGGGATTTACGTTTGGGCCCCAGAAATGACGGCTCCACACCCGCGGGAAGGCCCTGTCCGAGACAAGAGGAGCTTCTGGGCTGACCTCGCCTCCTGTCAATCTCACCATCAAACCTCGATCGCGGGTAACAGCTATGGCTTGGATCCGTGTTTCCAAAGTGACCCAGCCTGACAGGCACTACATTTCATCCAAAGTTCACCCCACACAGCGAGAAGGAAAGAAAAACAAAGCCAGGCAGCTTCACCATTTGTCTCTCATGGGCGCATCTTAGGAATATTTTTCTTGTGAAGATTCCCGTGCCGAGGACTGGAGAAGAACGCGTGTGCATTCCTTGCATCTCCAACTCAGGAACGCATCCTAGGGCTAATTATTTTTTAACTAACTAATCAGCATGCTCCCGTCATAAATTGGGATTTATCAGCACAGCACATGCAAGGAGAGAACATATTATGATTTTGCTTTGGTTAATGTGCAAACGCGCGCTGTGTTGGTAATGACCTGCGTTCGCTGAGCAGAGGGGGCTGGGAGGGGGAGCAGCTTCCTGCAATGAGAGCGGCGGCCGGGCCAGCTCTCCCCACCAGACACTCTGCTCCCGGACCCATCCGTGCACGTGGCCTCGTGGTCCCATGGTTTCGTGGTCCCCTGGTCCTGTGGTCGAAGGTGAGGAGGCAGGAGCCATTTCCTCACTGGGGAGAACTGGACGCCTCGTGTTTGTTCTGCTGATAGAACCAGTTCCACCCGCTTTGTTAGTGGGAAGAAAAGGCCTGGGGCGTGGGGGTGGAGGGGGCGGAAGGAGTGTTCACTACAGGGCGCGCGTGCACAGGGAACCTGCCCAGAACAGGGCCCAGATCCATTCTTGAGACCCCCCTGTAATCTGGTGATTGTCTTCTCTCGTCGTATTGGACCTGCCCTCTCCTGCGAAGCTTGTCTGCCTGAAAGTAAGTGCTCTGCTCTGAAGGCCCCTGATAAAGGGATTTGTTTATCAAGCCGCCTGCGTGCCCCTGTGCTGCTGCCAGCAAGCTCCTCCCGGCTCTCGTGCTCTGGTTTGGAGCCAGGGCCCCAGGGCGCCCGGTTCACCTGGCTGAGCCGCGCCTGGTTACCTCCCCGCCCCCTCCAAGCATCAGGTCCGGCTTTGAAGCAGAATCGTCTGGCCACTCTGGCCTCACCTAGAATGAGGAGCAGGCGGGCGGGAGCAGGAGTGCCGCCGGCCTCCCCTCCGCGTGACCACGGGGCAGAGTCCAGCCGCATTCTTTCTGTCCGGCCCTGGTGCCAGGCTGCCGAGGTCTCCGCCTGGGCACAGCCTGATGGGGCACATTCTCCAGCCGGGCTCTGCTTTTGTGATTTAAAGGAGACATTTCCTCTCCTGTTTTATTTATTTACTTATTTTTTACATTTTTATCGAGGAGCTATTTTTAAATTATGAAAGAATATACATGCTCATTGTTGAAAATTTAGAAAAAGCAGAAAACTACCCATTGGGGGGAAAAAAACATAACTGCACCAGCACCCACACTCCCATTTGGGGTACTTCCTGCTGACCCTGTGTGCCCAGGGCCTCACAGGTCCTCCAGCCAGGGGGCCGTCTAAAGCAGCGGGAACACGGGACTGTGTTTTACATGTTTGCATTCAGCAAGCAGGGCCACGTGAACGGTGAGAGTATCCCTAAGTGATGATTTCTGTAACTGCATTTAGAGATCATGTCCAACGTCTGCATTTGAGACCTTGGGGAACATGAGGCTCTCCTGGGTTCCCCCACCCACCCACCCATGGGACTTACACAAATGTATTTGTGCTTCTGTCACATTTGAGACCATACTACCTTCAGATCTTTATACCTATTATTTTGTTAACATCTTTACAAGTCAACGCGGTTTAGATGGCTACCCAGCACGCCGTTATGTCCAGCGGCCGCTCTCGTCAGCTGTCCTTTGTTAGTGAACGATCCAGATGATTCCTTTCTTTTTCACGACGATAGATAACACGGCAGTGGACATCTTTATAGGAAACTCTTTGCGCCTCTCCGGGGTTATTTCTGTCAGATGGATTCCTAAGAGGAAAATTACTGGGTCACAGGGTAGGGCCATTGGAGTGTCTTGTTTCTCGTTGCTCAATGTGTGTCTAAATAGGGGGCGCTGATGGGCCCGCACGCCAGAACATTCCATGGCTCTGATGACCCTTTCGCCGCAGAGGCAACTCACAGAGCACGCTCTCCTAGGGAAAGATGTCAGGAGTGAAGGCCTAGCTTTGGTTTTCTGTTCAGCAAACGCATTTAGTTAGTCCTCTGTGTGCTTATATGAAATGTGTATCTATAAAAACTTGCATATCTCTGTAACTATAGGAAACATGCTATGTTGTGTGTGGATTTTTTTAAACATGAATGGTATCCTTTTGCATGTGAGGTATAGGATGTGTTTTTTTCCTTCAGCTGTCTGTCTTGGAGCCTTACCTGGGTATATATGACTCTACCTCACCCTTCCTAGCCTTCCATATGTTTCCATGGGATAGATATTGCCTAGTTCCGACAGCCATCCATCTATGCATAAATATGTAGGCTCATCCCAATTTTCCCCCTTTTTGCAAATAGTGCCACAGGGCACATCTTTTTACATGAGCAAGTTTTTTTTTTTTTCTACAATAGAAATCAAGAAATTGGATTTCCAGGTTATGGGATATGCACATATTTAATTTTAATGGGTACTGCCAAATTGTGGAGGACATCTTAATTTCCTTTCATGAGGGAAATTCTAGCCTGCCTTGGAGCTGGCTTCTCGGATGTGGTTCTGAAGTGTTCTCTGAGGCAGGCTGTTCCCCAGCGGTCTGTTCACGTGTTCATTCATCAGCCCTCCCACCTCTGTTTGTGAGGGCCCGGCCTGGCCTGAGACAGAGGACACAGCCCGTGAATGTGGGTTAGGTTCTCTCCTCTTGACCAGCCGCACCCTCAAGGGGCCTCAACCCGACACCCGAGTCCTTTCCCCACCTGCCCACCCCGGCTCAGTTTTCTAGACGGCGCTCAAGTGTCACCTCTTCTTGGAAGCCCTCCCGGGAGCCCAGGCCGAGGAAGGAAACCTCCCTCCGTGTCCCCACGCCACCTTAGGAACTGGCTCGGCGTGCCCATCGCGTGTGGAATTCAGTCCTCTCTCCCTGCTACCTGGGATCCTCTCGGGATCTCAGTGGTGCGTGGCTTTGGGGCATCGCCTGGTCAGTGTCTGTGGACTGGCGTGTGAACCACAGCAGGCGTGCGTGGCTCTGCTGTCACTTGGTAAGGGGAAGGGCCGAGTGCACGCAGCATTCCTTCTACAGAGCTTAGCAGAGAAAGGCCGTAAGAGATTAGATGGCTGGTCATTGACCTTTGACAGTGATGATGATGATGATGAAAATGATGAACAACTGGTAAGTTGGGTAAATCAGAAACTCTCTCACACAGAAATTCAGAACCACATCATTCTCCTCACGCCAATGTTTCTCCACAAAATCTAGAAGTTTCTCAGGCAATTTGTCTTTTAAAATGTATCATGGGGAATGACAAACAGCAGGAAGGAAGCTGCCCAAATAGTTGGAATATGTCAGCTTCGCATCATAAATCTCTGGGTAATGCATCAGCTATGAGCAGAAATGTATGAAAAAAAGACTAGAAATAAATACATCAAAATGTTCCTAATGGTTGCACCAGTTCTCTTCTCTTCTCTATCCTTTTTTGAACCTTTTAGATTATTTTAGCAGGTATATAAATTCATTTTAAATAAAAAAAGAGAAACAACCCCAACTAGTCTAGCCCTTAGTGAACTTTCTAAGGGAAACATTTTAAATCCCCTGTGATGTGTGTGCATATGTGACAGGAGAAAACCATGCCCAGAGGACGCACCAGAAATGGCAGCAGGGTCCGGTGGTGGCGGTACATTTCCCACCCTCAGGAAGCCCACAGTCTAGCTGGAGCCACAAACCCAAGTGCTGACAGGGACCAGGTGGCAAGGAGAAGGGAGTGAACCCCACCAGCAGGCCCCCTCCTGTCCTCTGCTAAGATTTGCAGGCCCAGGGAAAGCCCATAAACAGAAGTCCATTTGCCATACGTACAGGTTATAAACCGAGTTCACAATGGAAGCACCTGCAGTCTCTTAACTTGACAAATATACCTTTATAATGACCAGGAAGGCCAAGTTCAAAGTTAGAATTCTCAGACGCCTCAGTTTCCTTACCTGAAAACGATGACCTGGGGAGAACTGGTCCCCAGCCCCGTGTCCCCCAGCCCCCCAAAAACACCTGCTCTTCTTCCCTTCCCACGCCTGCCTCCAGCTCACATGGCAACGGGCTCCATGCAGGTGGTAGGCACCTCGGCCCGCACATCCAAGCTTCAATCCTCTCCTTCCCCAAGACCCCCCTGGCTCCATGGACTCCTGGCGACCTGGGGAAGGGCACGTTTGGAGAGGGGCCGGAGTCGGGCCTCTAAAGCATGTGGCCCAAAGCAGGGACCCCCCCCTCCCCAACCTGGGTCTTAGGGCAGCAGCATCGTTGAGGCAGGTGGGAATCTGGTGGCCAAGAGAACCAGCGCCCTATCTACAAGAGCAGCGGCTACTCACTCCAGCCCTGAGTTCCCGCCATGAGAATCTGGGTGGATGTGACTTCCACTCCTTAAAGAGAAAACACAGATCTGGGTTTTCTGAGTGGATGATCTACGCATGTTAGCAAAGAATACTTTTTGAAAAACGAGTGAATTACTCTGTAGGCCAAACCTCAAATATCTGTGACCACCTGCCTGTGATTTCCATGGGAGCCAAGAAAATTTAAATTCCATTTACACATTGCTTGACCACTCTTTGGTCTTTAAAATAACATTCACCAATTCATTATGCCACGTAAGCCCACAAGTAACCGATGACATGTCTCCATCGCTGCATGTATGTTTGGATTTCATGCATCTTCTGTTCCCAGTGGAAGGCCAATGTACTCGGTCCCTTCCAGCACGGATGTTTGTCTCCATAAGCCACTGGGAAGGGCCTGATGTCGGACTCGCACATCTCCCTTCCTGATGCTGACTTCCGTCATGTCCCGCTCTGGCCTGCCCTAAACCCAGGCACGTGCCTCTCACCGCCCTTCCCACGTTCTGCTGCCATTAGCTCTGAGCCTGTCTGTCACTCGAGACCGATCTGCATGTCACTAGGGCCTACCACAGAGCCTGTCGTGTGGTAGACACCGAGTACATCTTGTTTGTTCTGGACTGAACTTGTGGGTGGATGGTTCCCTGTGATCACCCAAGTTTTCCCAGTTGCAAGTGAATAATAATCATAGTGGACATTTCTGGGACATTTGCTAAGAGATTTAGATGTATTGCCTCGTGTAATCCTCTCAACTAACTGCTCAACAATTTTATCCCCATTTTCCAGACGCAGAATTGTGGCTCAGACAGACAAAAAGACCTGCTCGTGAGTCATGCAGCTGGCAAGGGGCAGAGGTGGGACTCGAACCAATCTTGCCTGATTCTAAAGGTGTGTGTTCTGAGCCAGGAAGCCAGTGCTCCTTAGGCGTGCCACTGACAGTCCTCGCGATGCCTCGAGGTGAGATGCAGAGGAACTCCTACTTTAATTACTAGGCATTTGTTTGCCTCAACATGTACTTATTTCAGTGTGTGTCAGGAAAAAATAAATGCCCATCTGTTTTACGGCACGACATACTGATTTTCCTATTTACATTAGTGATACAAAATGTTCCAGTTAAACTTATTTAGTGAAGTTCTAAAAAGTTGAGTCCATTTACAAATACTGTTGGGTGGATCATAAGTAAGACAGGTAATAATACCGCAATGCAGCAAAAATGACGTGTCTGGGTGTACACAGAGGCTAGCGTTTGCAGAAACACTGCCCCAGTAACCACCATGCATGGATTAAAAAGAAGCACTCACGTACCCATAATGAAACTCGTTTTGAAACTCGCACCATGCGTTTACAAGTTCGTAGAAAGTTGCTTAAAAAAATGCATCCCAGACCTTGCTTAACGAGGACTGCACCCAGCCTCGTAACTTCTAAGTTTGTAGCCTGTTTATTTCTTTTTCCTCCTTCTATTTTTGGAACTTCAGTGGCGGAGTGGACTTTTTAAAAAGGGCCCTTAATAAAAAATGAGCTAGGGGCCTGGAGCGCTCCTCCACCTTGCTTCCACTCTGAGCAAACGGTGAATTACAGCGCCTGCACACAGTGGCCCCTCACCACCACGCTTCTGAAGAGCAGCAGCCCAGAGTGCGCCCACAGCGCTGCCATTGCCCTGGCTGGATTATCTATGTGCTTATCATACTGCACAGGGGCCGCTGAACCTGAAGGTACGGCTGTGGGGCCGGGTCATTTCAAGAAACCCATTACTGGGAATGAACTCAGCTACATCAGAAACTGGCACATCCAGTCGGATGTGATGGTGCCCATTAATATTAGATAATTACTACCTCTGTAGTTGTTTGAGGTGGTGATAACTTGGTATGTGTGTATGTGTTTGTATGTATGTGTTTATGTATGTTTGTGTGTACATGTGTGTATTTGTGTGTGTTTGTGTGTTTGTGTGTATATGTGTGTTTATGTGTATGTCTGTGTTTGTGTTTGCCTGTGTGTATGTCTGTGTATATTTGTGCGTATGTTTGTGTGTATATGTGTTTATGTGTGTGTGCCTGTATGTTTGCGTTTGTGTACTTGTGTCTGTGTGTATGTGTGTGTGTGTGTGTGTGTGTGTGTGTGTGTGTGCGCAGGCATTATTGAATCGCTTCAAGGCAATCCACTTCATTAAGGAGCTGCTTACCACCGGGGGGATGTCGATAAAGACTGGCTAATGGTCTCGTGGAACTGGCCCTGAGATGACTCAGCCCAATGAAGCCATTACCCTGTTTAATGCATCTTACACAAGATGGAAATGGTTTACTGAGTGTATAAAGCCACTCTCCAGGATTTACAACGACTGATGTGCCAGAAGATCAACAGCGTGGTCCAAGTTTTATGCCACTCGTTCCTTGATGTACACTATTAGGAGATTGCTGTATTTCCCCCAAAACACCAACAATAAAATCTAGAGAACTCTAAGGTTTTCCAAGGCATGCTTGTTAGCTAAGTTCAACCTAACGTTTATTACTTTAGGACTCACTTGTGACTTGTATATAAGGAAGAAAAAATTGATTAATTCAACAAACACTCACTAAAGGCCTGCCATGGGCTGGGCATAAGGCCAGGCCCAGGGGATACAGAAGACAAAGAAAAGAGTGCCTGACCTGGAGGAGTAACTCTAATGGGAACCAAAGAATCCATAAGACAATAGTCGGTTATGTGGCCAAGGGTCTGTGCCAACCTAGAAGACACGCACCTCTGCTTGGGGCTCAGGGCAGGCCAGCGAGGGCGCTTGAGTGGGAGGAGCCTCTCTGGCAAACGCATCCGTGTTCTTGGCAGTCAGACCCCCATGGAAAGGCCTAAGGAAACAGTGTGAGCATGGAAGGCTCTTGTTATGCCTCCAAAGACTTCCCCTCCTCCTTCCAGCAGAATCCTGACGTTATGTTTCATGTTGGGACCCTTTGGTCTCAGAGAAGGTGGGCCCAGGTCTGGTCTATATCAAGGATTGTGACCCAGTTCTGACCGAAACAATGTAACAGGAAGTGTGTTGGAGGGCCCTTGGGAAAGCCCGTTCCTCCCTGGTCACAGGAAAGCACAGACCAGCTACTCTCAGCTCTTTGAAGTCCAGGGCTTCTTACTTCGAAATGCCCTGCATGATGACTGGAGTTGTAGGGGACATCTTAGGGCCCTGCAGGGGGGGCCGAGGTTCCAACCAGACCCTGGCATCACTGACCCGCCGGCATCAGTGACCTCTGGACTTGTTGATGTCTGAGAAGGATAACCTCTTGTTCAAGTCACTCTTCCTCACCCAGATGGTATTCACGATTCATGTCATTCAAAGTCCCGGGAAGTGTCTCGGGATGCTTGGAACAAGGCTCTCAGAGAGTTGCAAGAGGTGATACTGAACTGCCCTGCAGGTCAGGTGGTCAGGTGCACGGGATGCCATGTTAAGGAGCCTGGCAATGCTTTTCAGATGATCGGTCCTCTCCTGGTGGATTGTGGAGAGGATTGTGGGTGGCACCCAGGAGGGACCTACATAACCTTGAATCAGACCATGAGAAATGTGGTTCCTTTTCCATTCTCTTTCACTCCTTCTAATGCTTCCCAGATTGGTAGGAAGTCTTTATCAACTCTAACCCTTTTAATCTTCCTTGTTAACAAAGGGAAAGAAGGCCTCAGACTTACAGACTTTGATATGCATATAAGACGGAGGGGAAATTCAATACATCATTTTGTTTTCATTGTTTTAAATGTGATAATTACCTTTTGGTTATAGTTTTCACTTTGGGTGGTGAATCAAGTTGCCTTGAATGTATATTTAATTTTTTTTCTCTAAAGGTGAGCCAGCTTATAGAAAAATATGAAATATACGATAGTGTAGGAGCAACACCAATATGGCACACAAAAAAAATGTGATGCTGGAAGTGAAAATTGCTGACGTTTGAAAAGAACATCAGCTATACATCAGGAAGCCACTGCAAGTGTTTAGGCGATGGCTTCATGTAATTAGGCTCTCTATTTAGAAAGATTCATTGAGCAAGGCCAGGCATTAAGCCTGAAGATGGCTTTCATTAAAAAAAAAAAAAAAAAATTCAGGTGAGGAATGATCAGGCTTAAACCAAAGCAGAGATGGAGAAAAGGAGGAGATGCTGAGGAAACAATATGAAGACGACCTGAAGTCCAATTAGAGCAGCGGTTCTCAACCTGTGGGTCGCACAACCCTTTCACAGGGGTCGCCTAAGAACATAGGAAAACACATATACAATTACATATTGTTTTGTGATTAATCACTATGCTTTAATTATGTTCAATTTGTAACAATGAAATTGGGGGTCACCACAACATGAGGAACTGTATTAAAGGGTCGCGGCATTAGGAAGGTTGAGAACCACTGAATTAGAGGATAAAGAAGGAGAGGGAGGAGTTTGGAATGACTCCCGTAGGCAACTGACAGAAAGAATCATGGTACCATTGGGTGAGCTGGAGAAAATGGGAGGAGGACTAAGGCTGAGAAGGAGGCGATGGGTTCAGTTGGCCACACAGGATTGAATGTCCCTTGTTAAACCCATGTGGGGAAGACCTGTGGACCACTCGCTCTCAAAGCGTGTTCATCAAACCAGCAGCTTCAGCATTGCAAGTTCTTGGATCCCATACCTATGCCATCAGAACCTCTGGTTTGTTTCAACTGGTCAACCAGATGATTCCGATGCACTAAGGTTTGAGGACCACGGGTAGAGGAAGAGTCTGGGTCGAGATACCTGGAGAAAAGAGCTAACTTTAGACAAGGCCCTTCCCTGGACCTCAGCTTCCTCAGCTGCAAAATGAGGTCCTTGGCTTGACTGTCAGACCCCAGGTAAGTCATGAAACACCGCTGGACCTAAGTGCCCCACCCTATGGCATCCACCTCCCTTTTCTTCTTTGGTGATAGAATATCAATTTTTAACTAAGTGCATGAGTGTGAAATAACGACCATACTTCCCAACCTCTCTGCCAGTAGCTGTGACCATATGGCCAAGTTCTGGCCGATGGGAGGAGAATGAAAGTGATGCGTGTGTCTTCTGGGAAGTTTTCTCAAAGAGAAGGGTTATGTCCTTCGTTACCTTTGCCTCCTGCCTTCCGTCTGGAAGACAGACGTGATGGCTGGAGCTTGATCAGCCATCTCAGATCAGAAGGCAGCAGGAACAGGTTGAGGCTGGAAAACACTGCGCTGGAAGGAACCTGGTTTCAGATGACTTCCTGAAACCACCCGCCAGTCCTCTGTTGACTCCCGGTCTTCATTTATGTGAGAAATGAACTTCTTCGTTTTTAGCCATTCTTATTTTGGTCTTCCTGTGCTTTCACATTATGAGAAAATCTCTTGTACCTTATAACTGTATTAGAAGATACTATGAGAAAACATAATCAGAATTCTTGGGGGGCAGGGCCTGGGAGTGTGCATCTGATGGACTCCCCCGGGGACTAATGCACACTAAAGTTTGAGGTTGGATGCTTCCGAATCTACTCTTTAGTTACACTCATACTGCAAGAATAGGGAGCGAGCCATTTGGACATAAAAAGAAAGGACCAGCTTTAGTGTTTTTCTAATAAAGTGACTTCCTTTGAACCTTTATTGCTGAAGGGTTGTGAAGTGAAACTCTTTTGGTAGTAAAAATGCTGGCCGAAAGGAAATCATCAAACTGGACAAACTGGACTAGGGACTGAGTTGATGGCCATGTTGGGGCCACGGTTTAGGTCTGTGACTCCCAGCTCTCTGGTCCCTGAATCTTCCCTGGAAGCTCCGAAAAGCTGTTCATTTCCCGCATCGCCGGTGCCAATCCACCAGCGTAGCCACGGGTGCGAGCGGGCAGCTGTTTGGCCGCGCGGCCTGGTTCTGAGACAGAGAAGGGAAGTGTGTCCAATCACCGTGGCACGGGTAACGTGGGGCAGCCGCTCCCGTAGGTGGCGGGAGCCACAGAAGAGCCATGCCATGCCATGTGATGCAGTCCTGGAGGTCCGCCCCGCTCCAGCTCACCATGTGATGCAGCGACCGCAGGTGAAGCATGTCTGTGTCCGGACCTTCCCCAAGCACTTCTTCAGCCACAGGGCGTCGGGGGAACTGGCACCCCCACTCGCTCCCCATCCAGATGGCCTTCCAACTGTGGACTCCATGTTAAGGATCACCCCTCAGGTGGGAAGCGGAGGAAAACACCGTTCCCAATGCAGAGGGCCATGAAACACCACACAAAGAGAAGCTGTAACCAGCATGAGCTGTTAGGAACAGTGGTGCCTTCTAAGTAACATGCACACTTCCCAGGACTGACACAAGGTGAAGAGCAGAGGCGGGGTTTAAGGAAACCTGCTTTGGGGACTTGGCTTTGTTTCTGTCCTTCCCCGACCTTCCCAGAAACTGCCCTGGAACATTCTTACTGCATTGTTCTTTAGTTTCACTAACATCTATACCCCACCACCACATTAGAATGCGTATTGCCACTGCCCGGAGCATGCTGCTGGGATTAGTCTCTCGGGGGACTGGACCACACACCTGCCCGGACTTGCCTTCTCACTACGCTCACCACAGCTCCGAGGACACCGTGTCCTTCAGTTCCCTCGCGGGACGCTCCTGGGCCACCAACCCTGAAAGCGTCCATTGCTTTCAATATTTCCGCATGCGATGAGCATGTGCCCATGGAGTTTATGGTGGTGTCTGGTGGCTTCTTTGGTCTGGGTGTCCGAATTCCAGTGTGCCTCCGTGACTTATGGAAATGAACCAAAGCGGGGCTGATGCTTGTCCAACTCCGGGTGCCATTCCCACCTGGAGTCTTTGGTGCCCGATGGAGTGGCACAG
Organism: Myotis myotis; assembly: GCF_014108235.1. Classification (NCBI taxonomy): domain Eukaryota; kingdom Metazoa; phylum Chordata; class Mammalia; order Chiroptera; family Vespertilionidae; genus Myotis; species Myotis myotis. The sequence continues at coordinate 4,606,055 of NW_023416368.1, read as the reverse complement.
TGCGCAACCTGGGCGGCCTTGGGTGGTGGCCCTGATTGCTGAAGTCATCAGACCGGCCCCTGCAGAGCCTGGGCGTGTGCTGATGGGGACAGGCTGACAGTGTGTGTTTCAAGGGCAGCGTGGAGGACATCAGAGCTGGAGTGGGGCAGAGTTCACCCTGTGGGATTATGGGGTGAGATTTGTATCGCCTGCCAAGCTTTCAGGGAGGCTGCTGAAGGAGATTTTAGGGCCTTGCTTCCTGGGAGGCTCTGGGTTTGGGGTGTGGTTGACCTCAAACCCCGGAGGGGGCTGGGCAGTAGCCAGCAGGGGACATGCACTCACCAAGCTATGAGCTCTCTGAAGGTGTGTCAGCCCTTGCTGGACAAAGAGGGAGGTTTTGTTTTTTCCTTTTTGAAAATCTAGTAGCGCCTTAATGTTTGGGCAGAGCTTGCTTTCTCTGCAACCCCAAGCTTCCCAGTGAGCGGGCTTCCTGGGAGGGGCCCTGTTCCGCCAGCAGAGTGCTCAAGCCAGCACTCATCTGCAACGCTAGGTCCCTTTGGAGATCCGAAATGGAGCTGCTGAATTGTTGTCATGGTTACCTGGGACAGTTTCTAAGGCCAGAATGTTTTCAAGGAGGGCAGCCCTGAGCTGGGTATCCTGGGTTTCTGAGCAGACAACTGAGCCCAGAGAATTGCTTCCCTCTTCCTTCTCCCATTCTCCCAGTCCCTCGCCGGAGCCTGGCTGATCACTCAGCCCTGCCCAACACCACAGCCCACGCTTGCCACGGCCTTCCGAGATCAGGCTGACCGGGCAGCACCCTGGGCTCGGGCTGCCTCCTCCCCCTACAAACCAGCACAGGTTCCCGGGCTCATTCATGCGTGCAGCTGCTTCTGGGCGAAAGACGTCTGTGAAGCAGTTCTCTGCATTTAATATATTAATAAGGAACTGCCATTTTTGGAAACCTATGAGCCCAGCACTTCACATGTATCTCGTGTAATTTACCAACCCACTGCTGGAGGAAATATCATTCACATTTTATCTGTGAGGAACCAGAGGCTGGCAGAGGTGATGCCTGGGGCTGTACAACAGGAAGTGGCAGAGCTGGGATTCAAATTCAGGTTGGTAGGTTCCAAAGATAGTCAGTCCTCTTTGCTCCAGTAATGGCTGCCATGTTAGCCACTGAGAACTGGTAACTCCAAAAAGGACTCTGCACTGTCTGCTGGGCACGGAACATCCGCTAGGTCATGTAAGAAACATGTCCCGAGTCTGCTCCATGCCAGACCTTCTGCTGGCTGCCGGAGACACAGAGGCAAATCAGGCCCAATGCTTGCCCTCAAGAAACTAGCCCACTGACAACCAGCAGCAATGTTCAAAGGGGGGCTCTATAAGATGCTAGAAAGAGGGCAGTCAGGGAACCCACTGGGAGGAAGTGACACCTGACAGCTAAGCCTCAGAGTCTGCCCAGATGTGGGGAGTAAACAGCAGACTAGGCCCAATCCCCATGCCCCAGGTGCGTGCAGGAGAGCCACAGAGATGGGATTCATGCTTGTGACACGGTAAGAAAGAATAAAACCACTAAGGCTCTAAACAGGTGTTCTACATGGAAGTGTTGGAAGATGGAAAAACCAGGCAGCAGAAGCTGGGGCCATTGAGGGAAGGTTACAGAAATGAAGTAGAAGCCACCTTTGTTCATAAAAGAGTTCTTAAAGGTCTTTGATCTCTCTTCCCCTACTCTTGCCACAGTCACTTCTGGCTCTACTCTGATTTCTTTTCTTCATTTTTCATTTCCTACTAAAGGAAAACACTCACCTATTCAACATCTTTAGAGCTTGTGCCGAGAGCAAGGCATTCACCTACCCAGTGGTTCTCAACCTTCTGGCCCTTTAAAGACAGTTCCTCATGTTGTGACCCAACCATAAAATTATTTTCGTTGCTACTTCATAACTGTCATGTTGCTACTGTTAGGAATCGTCATGTAAATATCTGATATGCAGGATGGTCTTAGGCGACCCCTGTGAAAGGGTCGTTCGACCGCCAAAGGGGTCTCGACCCACAGGTTGAGAACCGCTGACACACCTGACGATGGTCACAGTGGTGGGAACGTGTAACGATGAACAAAGCATACCCTTGAGCAGCAAGTGAACAACCTAACTGAGAAAGCACGAGAGATCGGAGTTCCAAACCAAACAGCAGAGGAATGAAATACTTCAGACTAGGCAAGGCGGCTGTCATTCAGGAATGACTTCATCCTTGCAGGTTTGTTCACTCGTTTCTTCAGCGTTCATTCCCTGATGCCTCCTACCTACAGGGTCCTCTCCTCACAGAGCCCACAGCTGAGCACAGGAGCATGGACATAAGCAACCGGTACAACACACAGCACTGTGATACACAAGCACGAGGTGCACACAGAGCCGTGGATGCTCAGAGAGAATCCACAAGACAGAGCGGGTGGCTTCTGAACTGAGTCCTAAAGCTAAACAGGGGTTCACCAGGTGGAGAAGAGAGGCAGGGGAGGGGAAAAGCACTGAGAGGATGTTTGAAACAGCTTGGTGTGGGGCGTTGGGGGGGCGGGGGGGTGAGTTTTAAGATCTACAAAGGCCTTGCCCAGCACGGCTCAGTGGTTGAGCGTGGACCTATGAACCAGGTCACACGGGTTCCCGGACAGGGCACATGCCCCTATCGCGGGCTGGATCCCCAATGTGGGGCGTGCAGGAGGTGGCTGATCAATGATTCTCTCTCATCATTGATGTTTCTCTCTCTCTCCGTCTCCCTTCCTCTCTGAAATTATATATATATATAAATTTAAAGATATTAATATATTTATATATTAAATTTAAAAATATATATATATAAATTCACAAAGGCCTTGAACACCAAATTTAGGCGAGGTAAAGGGCAATCATAGAAGAGATCTGAGCGGGGAGGACCACACGATTTTTGTTTTGAAGATGCCCCTCTGCTACAGGGTAAGGTGGGCTGGAAGGGGATGGACACCAGGGCTCAGCCACGGGCGGCCCAGCAGCTGTACCTTTGTGCCGCAAAGGCTGCGCCAGACCTAAGCCAGGCCGGGGGTGGGGATGAAGGGTGAAGGGAGAGTCTGGGACGTACGCAGTTCTAGGCACCGGACAGCTGGGAGGAGCCCCTCTGGGGCGGAGCTCGGGGCAGCACGTGACGCCTGGGAACCACCTTTACTGTGGGCAGTCCTTCCGCTCACCCGCGCTTTTAGGGGTCACCACTTCGACACCCAACACCTGGCCCCTTTTCCGCGGTGCTCAGGCAATCCGTTCTCTTCCCCGCGTCCCTCCATGCTCCTCCTGCCGGGGGTGGTGGGGGGAGATAAGCAGCGAAGGAGGCCTCTGCCCGCCCTAAAGATGGCGACCCGCCGCGCTCAGCCCGGGTGGGGGCGGGGTCCGGGCGGCCGGCCTCACTGGGCGAGGCGCTGACGGAAGGGGCGTCTCTCGAGGGAACTTTTCGACCTTCCTGGGAGGGGAGGGGCGTGGCCCCGTCTAAATTCCGGCAGCGGATTGGTCTCTCGGCGGGTGGGCGGGGCGTGCGCGCTACCCCGCCCCGCCCTCTGCGAACCGGAAGTGTCTCTCGTTCTTTCCAGCTGGTTGTCATTTCACTCGGCTCGGTCCTGAGGAGAAGGACTCAGCCGCGGCTGCGGGACCCGAGCACCGGAGGCGGCGGCGGCGGCGCCCGCGGCGACAGCAGAGGAGGAAGAAGGAGAGAAGAAGAAGAGCCAGGCGGAGGCCGCCACGACCACAGCGGGCACTGCGGACCGGGGTAAAGCGACGCTGGCGGCGGCGGCGGCGACGACGACGGCGGCGGCCCAGCAACCGTGAGGAGAAACAAAAGCCTTCTAAATTATAGTTTAAAAAAACAAAAAACCTTGGGGGAAAAAGAGCGAGAGCGCGCCACGGGGGGAAGGCCCTGCTCTCTTAACGCCGCTAGCGGGGTTTTCCTTGCTTCCCTCCCTGCGGAGAATCGAACTGAGAGAACCGAACAAACCGCCCCGGGGTCCCATGAGGGAGCCACACCGCGGAGCCGCCGCGAGGGGAAGAGGCCGAGCCCGCAGGACCGTCCAGGTCGCCCCCGCGGTCCCCGCGCCCCCGGGCCGCCGGCTGGCCCTCGTGCGGTCTCGCTAGTCCCTGCCGATCGCGACCCCCGCGGAGGGAGGACCGGGTGTTGCCAGCCCCTTTCATGGGGGAGAGGAAGCCGGGGGGGAGCCCAGGAACAGCGACCGCAGCGAGACCCGCACCCACAGCCTCCGGGACAGCCCCCGAGGCCCAAGCTGCACCCCGCGGAGGAGCAGGCACGGGACCGGGAACGGCAGACACCTCCCTGCGGTCACCTTCCCAGTAGTCGATGCTGACCTCCTCGCCCGCAACCAGGAATTCGCCGCCGCCCCAGATACCCTAATATAATCTATCTATATATAAATATATAATATATAATGTTCTTAAATTATTCCCGATTTTTTTAACCAAGCTGCCAAGAAAAGAACGTATTCTCTCCCCCTCCCCCCCCCTTTTAGCCCTATTCTAATTTTTATGTGAGTGAATCTAATCTGCTGAGGAAGACCATATGTGATTGTTAAATTATATATATACACACATAGACATATATATATTTTTTACTCCGCGCAATGCTTATTCTTCTACATCCATAGATGCTTGAGAAGCTGTGTTTTTGTCATTCATGTAACACATTTTCCTTTGGAAAAAAAGAAAGCGCCTATTTTACTAACCAAAGACTTGGTTTTTACCCTCTTCGTTTTTATTCCCTCCTAGAAAGAAGCCCATTTTGGATGAGATTTGGGTGGTTTTTTTTTTTAGTGTGTTTTTCTTTTCAGAGACCAGAATTCCAAATCAGAGCTATTTAGGGTGATACGCTGCAATCTTTGAGCTAGCTATTAATAAGACATTTCAAACAAACAAATATTTTGGGTAGAGGATACAAAGGCGTGAAACATCAGGTTGTCGTGTTTTTTTAGTTTTTTAATTTTTTGTTTTTTTATTATTGTAAGATTCTGCTCCTAAAAATAATAAATGGGGGATTACGGGTTTGGAGTGCTAGTGCAAAGCAATACTGGGAATAAATCTGCTTTTCCAGTCCGATTCCACCCGCATCTGCAGCCTCCACACCATCACCAAAATGCCACCCCCAGCCCTGCTGCTTTTATAAATAATAACACAGCTGCCAATGGCAGCAGTGCCGGCTCAGCCTGGCTCTTCCCTGCTCCGGCTGCCCACAACATCCAGGATGAGATCTTGGGGTCAGAAAAAGCCAAAAGTCAGCAACAGGAGCAGCAAGACCCCCTGGAAAAGCAGCAGCTCTCCCCCAGCCCCGGACAGGAAGCTGGAATACTGCCTGAAACGGAGAAGGCGAAATCGGAAGAAAATCAAGGGGACACTTCTTCAGAAAATGGCAATGGGAAGGAGAAGATCAGAATCGAGTCACCCGTGTTGACAGGGTTTGATTATCAAGAAGCTGCAGGGCTCGGTGCTTCCACCCAGCCCCTGACGTCCAGCGCCTCCTCCCTGACTGGCTTCAGTAACTGGTCAGCGGCCATCGCGCCCTCCTCCTCTACAATCATCAACGAAGATGCCAGTTTCTTTCACCAGGGAGGGGTCCCCGCTGCTTCGGCTAATAACGGTGCTCTGTTGTTTCAGAATTTCCCCCATCATGTCAGCCCTGGCTTCGGAGGCAGCTTCTCCCCGCAGATCGGGCCTCTGTCCCAGCACCACCCTCATCATCCTCACTTCCAGCATCATCACAGCCAGCATCAGCAGCAAAGGAGGTCGCCTGCCAGTCCCCACCCCCCACCTTTCACACATAGAAATGCTGCTTTTAACCAGCTGCCTCACTTGGCGAATAATCTTAACAAGCCCCCCTCTCCATGGAGCAGCTACCAGAGCCCCTCTCCTACACCCTCTTCTTCCTGGAGCCCGGGAGGTGGTGGATATGGTGGCTGGGGAGGTTCCCAAGGCCGCGATCACCGCAGAGGGCTGAACGGAGGAATAACGCCCCTGAACTCCATCTCGCCTTTGAAGAAAAATTTTGCAAGCAATCATATTCAGCTCCAGAAGTACGCTCGCCCCAGCTCTGCCTTTGCTCCTAAGTCCTGGATGGAAGACAGCTTGAACAGGGCTGACAACATTTTTCCTTTTCCGGTAAGATTGTGTTCCACTAACAGATAAAGATGAATAAGGAAATGGCCTGGTGTAGTATCCAAGTAAGACAGTTTGAATTGTCCATGTTCCTATTGGAGCTCTTAGAATATGAGTTACCAGACGTTATTTTGGTAGGAGAGGAGTGTAACTTGGAACAAAATGTTCAGCTGTTTCTTGGGTGAATGTCTCATTGTAATCTTCCCATAGGTAATTGTATGACTTGGCATAATTAATACCAGGTAGCTAGCTAGTGATGTCGTAATTATTAACTGTAATACCTTTCTAGCCTAACAAGAGAATCAGGGTTGGTTTTTCCCTACTTATTTATGTAAAGTACATAATGTAGAGATACCTTTGCTGTGGAAACTGCTGAGCATTTTCTACCCATATGCAGTAACTGTATAACCAAAAAAATTCCTTTTTCTCCACTGTAAGGTACCAAGTCACTGAAAACCAACCCTTAAATTGTAGTTTTCTCACGCTTACATTTTATACCTGCAACCTCTCTGAACCATGCGGTGTGAACAGTCTGAACTCATTAGTTTCCTTTGAAACCTCCGCAGTTTCTGGCCTGCCTTGTATCAGCAAGGACTGCTAGAGAAATGATCTAAGTGTCTTCTTCATGCTGATTTATTTGTGAATACTATGAAACTGTAGATCTAGAGTGACTCTTTTATGATGCCTTTCACCCATTTGTTTATTTTCCAATGTTAACACTAGGGGTGTAGTTAATTAAACCATGCCTAAAAATAGATCCCGGCCAGGATCACTTGTCTTTCTGCCACCAGTGTATCCTTATTCTGCAAGACTCACATTGTTTGATGTTTCTGAATTAATGAGCAGCCGGTCTAGCTGATAGATATGAGATAAGGGGAATTTCATAGTTAATTGAACATCAGATGCCCCACTGAATTTGTATATTTTGGGGGTATGATCATTTATGTGTTCAGGAAATTTATATGAGATAATAAACTAACATTTAATCAGTCCTCACAACAACCCCACAAGGTAAGTTCAATTATTATCCCATTTTACAGATGAAAAAATTGAGCATCAGAAAGTTATAACCTTCTTAAGAGCACACAGCTTATAAGAGTACAAACTCTAGGTTAAAAAAAAAGGATTAAAAATATACCTGTATACATACATGCTTATACATACACATGTGCTGTAGGTAGAGGATTATTTTAGATCTCTTTCTGCAAGGGCTAAAACAGATTACGTGAAGAATTATGTTTTAATTGATAGTTTACTTAGTGGTGGGGGATGTTTGCTAAGAAAACACTGTGTCATTCCAAGGAATGAAATATGCCCTCTCTAAGGATTCAGGTGTAATGGTTAGAATGTATCTTAAAATATTTGGTTAAATTTAGTTTTAGATTCTTTAAAAATAATTTTTTGCCTAAGGATCAAAAAGCTCTGTTGGCTTCTGTTTTTAGAAAGGGATTTTACTCAAACGGAAGGGAGCAATTGTTGTGTTCAGTGGTCAGGTAAAAGGCCGTTAAGACATTGACAATCTCATGAAGTCTAGTTTTAAAAAGTTACTTTTGACATTCCTTTGAACATAAATTTAAGGGAAATTTAATGCAAAGGTAACTGCTATGAGTTACTCATGTATTATTGCTAATTTAAAAAATCTAAGGTGGCATTTTATACATTTTAACTGGACTAAGATTGGCTCAGAATTGAATATTGAATATACTATTCTTTTTTATTTTGCTACTATACACTAATGGAATGGCTCATGGTTTATTGTCCATTCTCAGTTTACTAACTTTGATAAAGGTTTGCTTTGGGAAAAGTAAAAATTTCAGAAAATGAATAAACTACATGTGTGCACATGAATAATATTTTTATGGAGCTAATGGAATGTGTTTAACAAGTGAAATCTTTTCCATCAGATGGTTTCTATTAAGTTGGTTTCTGAAATAATAAAGTAGGCTAGGATTGTTACTAAAATCTATTGTGAGAAACTAACTCATCCCTTGGAATTGTTGTCTATTATGCTAAGGGTGGGAAAAAGGAGCCAATATACCTGGCTCAAACGTGATAGGATTAGAAAGTAAACTGCTCATTTCTCCTCACCATCCCCACAGTTTTTTAGAGAGACTGAGGAGTGTGTAAGAGAGCAGGAGAGCAAGTGCGCATGCACACACACACACACACACACACACACACACGCATGAGTATGCAGGCTCTGGCATTGGGGTGATTTGAAAGTCACAATAAAAATAAGTGATTTGAAAACAAATCTTTATAACAAGAAATTCCTAATTGGGTTTGGAAAATATCATAACAAGTTAGTAAACTGACTGCTGTGGTGCTTACTGGAATGAATGTAGTTCCGTGTGTTTGTTTTAACAAGAATTCTTGTGAATTAGTTATTTGGCACAAAAAATAGTTTCGAATTGATATGAATTAGATAAATTTGATATGAAAAACCTTGAAGGGACATTTGACTGGGAGCCAGGAGACCTATGTTGTGGTCTTAGCCCCATCAGTCGGTATCGTAGCATTGGGGGGACTCAGTTTCTTTATAAAATGTGTGTGTGGGGGGGTGACTTTCTAAGTTCCTTTTGATCCTTAAGCAAAGCAAGATACTGTGGAATTTACTACCACAATCCACTCTTTAAAAAACAAAAACAAACAAAAAAAAACACCACTACTCTCTTATTTAAATTTATTTCTTTGAGCACTATTAATTTTAGGAAAGACATTTTATAGATATTAGTAATTCAGTTTTGATTGCTATTCCTTAGATGTAAGAGAGATCTTTACATTTACCACAGACATTACAGGATAGAGCTACTTTATAACATTGGTATCCAATCAAAGACTAGCATGGTATTGTTTTTTAAAAGGAAATAACTTACCTGAAATGTAACTAATACTAAACAATGTTTATTTAATTTAAAATTCATCAGAATGGTTTTTATGTTTGTTTAATGCAGGTTTGAGTACCATATAGTGAATTAAAAATAATGGTAACATTTTTAATGAGGTGGTTTTTTTTTTTTTTTGGCCAATCTTAACCTTCTCTTTTATCTATGTTTATGGAGCAGGAGCACAGGTTCCAAATATGTGAATAATCTTCCAGATAACTGATATTCCAAAGCATTGTATTTTGGGATATTTCATATTAAAATTTGTTTCTAAGTTACTTTTGCTTAACTTAAAGTTTTCATTGTGTGAATTCAGATAACATTCTCAAGTCCAGTTTTCAGATACAACTAAATTTAACATATATTTAATAATAGCTAAGATGTCTATGATATTCTAAATGTTTTACACATATTAACTCATCTAATTCATTCAACAATCATGCAAAGTAAAAGTTATCATTATTATTATTATTATTATTATTATTATTATTACTATTCACACAAAATTTGGCTCTTACCTATTATACTACAGTGCCTCTTCACAAAACCTGATACAGGTGGGAGGGATGGGGTATGGGAAGGAAATGCCTCCCAGAAGCACATAAGATGAGAGGAATCTTTTTACAGAGAATAATTGATACATGCTGCTCTGAAGCTGATTATAGATAACATTTTGAAAGTAGAAAATAATAGAATATATTTATCAACTTTAAAATGTTAAACTTAGTATTCTAATCAAATCTTTTTTTGTTTTTATTACATACTATAGGCCCGATGCACGAAATTTGTGCAAGAGTAGGCCTTCCTTCCCCCGGCTGCTGGCACCAGCTTCCCTCTGGCACCTGAGACTCAGGCTTTCCTCACAGCCCCTGCTTTGTCTGGAAGGTCGCCTGGAAGGACATTTGATCTAATTAGCATATTACTCTTTTATTATTATAGATTATTATAGATTACATACCAGGCACTGAAATATAGGTGCTTTTGCATATGTTGTCTCACTTCCTATATGAGGTTTCTCAGCCCATGAGGTCTGGTTTTATTGTCCCAATTTCAAAATGAAGAAACGGGATCCATATTCATGTGACTATAGACATGATTTGACCTTCACATTAATGGGGGGTGGGGGGGTGGGGGGAGGAATCCACCCCGTCCTACAAGCACATCCTGGAATTCTGATGTCCAAACCAAATAGTATGTTGGGGCACCACCAACAATTATATTTGACTATAGGATTTCTTTGGAAGGGTGCCTAGATCATCTGCCCTACACAAAAGTAAAGGGGAATTGTGTAGTATCTATTCTCATACTCTCTTATCTTCAGCTCAGTTATGTTCCCACCTCCATTAGCTGAGAACCAGGAAGTAGGCAGAAAAAATAGGGGGACAAAATCTGTCACAAAGATTGATTGATAGGGAGACATTTTAGGACTTAGAGATTATTTGCTCTTACTACAGACACAGTCACCATGGATTTGTTTTCTTAACCAGGCAAATAATTCATGTCACTTTAATAGTTCTCCTTGGGTTGTCAATTTATGGATCCTTAAAATTATAAATGCCATCTTACATTTTAAAACAGAAAGTATACTGTGTTGCTTCAGTTCTAAAAGTCATGGTGAGTTATTAAATTATCTAAAGTGCAACCTCATTACATTTTTTGTTTTTAATATAGTTTTAAGAGGGGTCTTTGACTTTGTATTTATTTATACAAGAAGAGAGGAAACTAATATTTTCACTGTAAATTCCAGCAAAATTGAGATACTAGAAAAACTTTGGGAAAAGTCTACCAGATCTAATTTTAGTCTTTTTGTAGAAAGCTTTTTAACTAGGTGTAATTGCATTTCTGATGGAATAGAATTTGAGTTGGGTAGAGTTTTTGATTATGTTTTGTTGTCTTCAGAGAAGCCATGGAATATGATCAACACATTGTTCCAGCATCTTTCAGGAAAAAACTGTTTATTGCAAGCATACTGATTGTGTTTTTTGCTAATTGCAACGAGAAAGATGCTACTTACTTGGTTTGTGAATTTATGCTTTTGAAAATAATCCTTATGAGAAAGAAATGAAAGGCAGTCTTAACATTCACATATGTCTACTTTGAATTTTAAAGTCTTAATGTATTTTTCTTAAGACTGTTCTCTATGTTGCTAGAAGGAAAATAAGCTTGAAGATCCACCATCACATTTTTTCAGCACACTATTATTGTACCTTAGTTTTTTGCCCCGTCACAGATAACATAACGTGTTAACGTGTTTCTCTTTAAGGCAGTGAGCCCATAACTTTAGCATTTATCTTAATTTTTCCTGATAAAACTCATTTTATATGTAATGGTTCAAAGAAAATTGTTCTTGCAGAAATTAAGGTATATTTTACCATGATAAGTTTATAGCAATATGTAATTTGTTTACTTCAAATTTAGTGTTGATTCTCTCATCACATTTTATATTATTCAAACAGAAGGAGTTCCACTTTCAGGTTTTCAGAAAATTCTTAGTAGATAGAAAGATAAAGGTATTGATTCTATTTTTAATCCGTTCCTAAAGGTGAAACTTGAATAATTACTGAGAAAGGCTATTTTGTGAGTCCAGAAATGTAGCAGAGTGAAGCATAGGCTCTGGGTCCAGCCGTAAGTTTGACTCTATCTAAACTCTAATTATCTACGTGACCTTGAGCAAATTGCTCAAATTCAGGAAGACGGTCGTCTCCAGGCAATACCTGACAGCGAAGGCTTACTGTGAGGTCCCTTGAATTTTTTTTTTTTTTAAATTTAAAGCATAGATCTCTAATATTGAATTAAATTATGAAGTTAAAATAATTACAAATGTAGCTTGGGCATCTGTGAATGGTTCAAACAATCCTTGGTATTGCTTATTTTTTGCATAGGTTTTACTTCTCAGAGAGCTCCTTTTGGATAAACTAAATGCACCCCAGGACAGATAATACCTTTAGCAGAATTACTAAATTTCTTGAAAAGAAGTTTTATAGTTGTATATTCTCTAAACTTTCATTAGCGTCGGTAGCCTGTATCTTTCAGTATTTTGAAAGATTTTACCAAGTTTGTTATTTTAAGAAATTTGAAACATTTGCATATATTACAGAAAATGATATTTTAATGAAGAGTTTGTGATTTCTTTTTTTTGCTAAGAGATAGGAAAAGGTACCATAGATTTGAATTGGGTATATTTTAGCTTTTATCCTGGAATTGAGTTTTGGTTTTCATATTTTTATTAATTTATTTATAAAGCACCTGCTATGTTGTGGTCTAAACATAGGACTAGATATCTCATAAAAATTATTTTGATTTGGTTTATTTAATGTATTTTTTTATCTGTGCTAATCTTTGAGTAATATTGAACAAACATTTTTTCTCTCATTATAAACAAACTAGAGGCCCAGTGTGCAAGAGTAGGCCTTCGGAGCTGTGGCTGCCTTGGCCCTCGCAGCCCGGGCTTCGTCCAGAAGGTTGTCCGCTGTTCGGCCATTTGGTCGATTTGCATATTACACTTTTATTATTATAGATAAGCAACTAGCCCAGATAATTTCCTTTTATTTTAATCCATGAGCTGTTTAAAGTAAACTAACATTCAACTTTAGGTATACCAAAAACAATGTATAAATGGCATTTCTAAATATTTTATTAATGGTCCCATTTATAAATATGTGCTTGTACAAGCTTCCTTGTACACAGGTGTGCTTATTTAAGTTTGGTGGCAAAGTGGTACCACAGAAGGCAGACTTGAACCTATGGGTAGCAGAATGCAGGTCCCATTACCTGTCAAAGAAACACTCCATCAGCCACTTACAGGTGCTCGCTCATGTTTACAAAGTTTAAAGTCTTCAGCTGAACAGTGCTTTTCATATTGTAGAGTAATTAGATTGGGAAATTTCCGTTTGCTGAATATTTACCGACATATCCCAGCCATAATCCCTCAGCATTATATATTTGAGAGCCATATTTATGTTTAAATATTACATAACATACTTTTAATAATAGTTCTTCCAGTTGTTTTTGAGGATTGCATCAAATGCTGGTCAGTGAAGTAGCTGCTATCTGTAAGAACCTTAGAAAAACAAAACAAAACCCAATATGAGAATGATGCTACTCAGAAAAGTCTAATTATAGTATGGAACTCAGATCTTGGTTCCAAATATGGCTCAGCCACTAACTAGCTGTGTGATTGAGGGCGAGCCGCTCAACCGTCCTGGTCTTTCATTTTCTCATTTCTATTGTCTGGTCTTCTTGAGGATAAAATGAAATATGTCTTGTGTTTAGCTTCCAGAAGATTCTGTTGTTATAAGAAAGCAAATAATCAGAAATATTAAATCAAAATCTTGCAAATAGCACATTTTCTTAAAATGTGAAAAACACTGTATAATGGGCGTGGGGCAAAGTGAGCTTAATTTTAAGGAAAAATTTTATAAACAACTATAATTTTTTAAAATAAAGTCACTGTAGTTAAATAGTAATGGGAAACAGCCTAGATGATGCCTTCTTTCTGAAAAATTTAGTGACCAACTGTTTTTTTTCCCTCTGAGTAAAGTTTCCCCCCAGGCCTTTTAAATTTACTGTGGAAAACTTTAAGCCTGTTCAATAGTAGATAAAATAGAGCAAGCCCCTGTGCGCATGTCACCTGGCTTCACCAACCGTCAGCTCCTGGACAGTCCTCTTCCCTCTGTCTTCCTAACCTTTTCCCTCCCTTTCATGTGATTTTGACGAAGTTCCCAGGTATTGTATCATTTCATTTATAAATCGTTTTGTCTGTGCTTCTAAAAGATAAGGAGCTTTTCCCCCCTTAAAAACAAAAATGTTTTTCTTTAGTTATTTTTAAAAGAAAGGAACTAAAGCAAGGCCCATATTTCTGTCGCATCTGCTCAGCCTGTTTCACCACTCAACCTGGTGCTAATCTCTAAGGAAACCACCTTCAGGGCAGAGAAGGATGCTGGTGGTCACATGGCATCACCAGAAAAGAGATCCAGCAGACACACCAAAGCACCAGCCGGCGACCAACAATTTGGGAGGAGCTTGGCCAGTTTTCCTCTCTCAGCCTTCCCTGAGGTTCAGGCTTCTGTGGTCTTGTGCAAGGGTCCCTGGAAGGAGATTGAATAGGACAATCCTGAGAGCTTTTTGGTTGACTCTGTTTTTGTGCTTTAAGAGGAATTTAGAGGTTTGGAGGTCTTTTGCGGGCCTTTGGACTGCATCAAACCTTTTCATCTCTTGCTCTCTTTTAATCCACAAATGTTTGATGGTTCCAGAGGTCCCTGGAAGGGATTGCATGACCAGGCAAGCGTGCTCCTTCTCTATATGAAGTGTGAAGTCTGGTGACCTCTCACTTTGTGCCTGAGTTGAAAAGTACCTTCTGCTTCGGAGACGCAGGAGAACTAAGGATGGCGGGGTGGGAGCTATGAGGACCCAGAGAGGCTGACATTGGGCACAGGCTGCTTTGTGACAATTTCTGTCAAGGCTCATAAAAGAGAAGAGATGACATGGGTTACAAGCCTGTAGGACAGAAGCCTTGCCTATGAATAGAGAGTGTGCCTGTGGGTGACTATTCTCTCTGTGACTGTTGACCCTGATCAGGCCAGGCAGACGTGGAGCAGAGGAGCTCTGGCAGCCAGTAGGCAGCGCAATCGAGGAGCGGCCAGAAGGGCGCTCGTTACTTCATTTCTTAGGGAGGAATCTTAGTAGTATTTACCTACTTCCTTTAATGACCTCTTGCCCTGAATAACTTATTAGGAAGGATAAGTCATATACTGGTATTTTTGGGTTTATAGATTTGGGCTCACTTTGCTGATCTTTATGAAAATGCTCACTTTGCTGATCTCTATGAAAATGGGCTATAGGAAATATCACAGAACAGCTGAGTTATTCAGTTGCAAACAATACTGCATTGACAATGCTCAATTCAGGCTCTTTTGCCATTGCACCAGAGAGCAGGGGCAGAGGGAATAGTTACTGAAAGGGCCTACTGACTGCTGGGCACTGTGCACAGGTGGTCGCAGGCCTGATCTCATTTCTCCTCACTTTCATAAGGAAGGTGTGCTCCTCACTTTGGTGATGGAATCAAGGTTCGGAGACACTGCAGTGTCAAGATCACTTGTCTAGTAAGTGGTGATTTAACGCAGGTCTTGGAATGGATTTTAATTACTTCTCTCTGCCAGGCAAGGTGAGAACAAATAGTCAGTAGGAAGAAGGGACTATTGATCCAGGAACTGAGTAATCAAGTCAAGAACGCCGGTCTGTTTTTTAAATACAGTTAAATGGTGACAAGAAATGTTTACCTCTGTAAGGATTTCTATTGCTCAGCATTAGTGTGGTTTCTTTAGTGAAGGCTTTCTGGAGAGATCTGATTTGTCAGTTCACATGGGAGCGAATGGAGCTATTGTCCAATCAGAGTAATACACCGAGGACATTTGTTCCTTTGCTCTGTAGGGCTCTTTGCCTTCATTATAAAATGGTCATAATGAGAAAGTAGTAACTAAGGAAGGAACCTGCTTAGAAATATGGGATGCTACTAAATGTGCAGGCAAGACTTCACTGCTCACTGTGTGACTTTGAGGACAATTAGTTAACTTCTCATAGCTTCACTTGCCTAAAATGGGGATGATAATAGTACCCACCTCATATGATGGTTGTGAGGAACTGATTTATGTAAGTGATACATAACTCACGTAAGATGCGCAACACTGAGCCAGGAGGAACAAGTTAGCCACTTTTATATTGGTACAGACGATGATGGATTTACTGTATGCTACACATATGCTACCATCTGATTATGGGGATGAGTAGAGCTCGCAGTCCAGTGGGGAGATGGCCATAAGAGAGCTTGTCAATATCATGCAGGATGTCAGCCTGCTAAGGGAGACACGGGGGAAAAGGAGACTTGTGCCTGCACAAGAATGTGGGTTATCTGGAGGTGGAATCTTGAAAGTTGACCATGTAGTCAACTTTTATTTCTTTATTCTTAATTGATTTTAGAGAGAGGAAGGGAGAGTAGAGAGAGAGAGAGAAAGAAACATCCATGTGAGAAAGAAGCATCCATTAGTTGCCTCCCACACACGCCCTGACCCTGGATTGAACCCACAATCTAGGTATGTGCCCTGACGGAATCAAGCCTGCCACCTTTTGGTGTACAAAATGATGCCCCAACCAACTGAGCCACCCAGCCAGACCCATACAGTCAATGTCTGTGGGCTTAAATATTTAATCCAAGAAGAATATTTACATTCTGGAAAATCTTGGATTAAAACTCTTATAGTTACCGTTGATTAATTATAGGCTCTACTGGCATCTCAAACTTCCTATTTATTTAGGCACCTTTTTGACACACTGGCGTAGACTTTCAAAACAAAATATTTTCCTTTCCCTTCCTCACCAGGGAAAATTTAAGCCAGAAAGAGAAACTTCCACAGGCCGGTACAGATACACAGCAGTCTGAGAGAAGTGTCCATCACAGTGATGTGTTTATAGGAATAGAATGAGTCAAGGGAGTAGCTGAATTTTGTCTTGCTTTTTTTGTTTTTTAAATATATGTGTTTTTTATTGATTTTAGAGAGGAAGGGGGAGGGAGGGAGAGAAAGAAACATCAGTAATAAAAGAATCATTGATCGGCTGCCTCCTGCACTGGGGATCGAGCCCACAACTCTGGCATGTGCCCTTGACCAGAATCAAACCTGGGACTCTTCAGTCTGCAAGTTGACGCTCTATCCACTGAGCCAAACTGGCTAGGGCTGTCTTGCTTCTTAATGATGTGGCTACATGCAGTTATTGTATTTTATGTTTTAGACCCAGTCTAGTATGTTGAAACATATTAACTCAAGTATAGAAGAGAGAAGAGTCAGTAATAGAATGGTCATGGCATGGCGGTTGATTTGTTGAAATTGAACTTGATTGTAATTTTTTTTCAAGTTATGACCATAGAGAGTGAAACAAAGGGCTTTGTTTTGTGATTTGAGAGCAAAGCACTTCTCTTCATAAGGAAACCTTAAAGTGGTTCATGTGGAGTATTTAAGCTCGATTGTGTCATGACTGGTCACCCGGATGTAAGCTACGAATCACACCTCCAAGTACCTAATGAGGTTACCTGTTCAATGGAATTGCTTACCTCAGTGGTCCTCAAAGTGTGGTGGTCCTTAGCTTCACTTGAAGACTTGTTAGAAATGTGAATTCTTGGACCCTACCCAGAGCTACTGAAAGATAAACTTTGGGGGTAGACCCAGTCATCCATGTTTTGACAAGACCTCCAGATGATTATGATGTTCTCTTAAGTATGAGAAGCACTGGCTTAGATTATCCATCTGAACATTAACAACAACAACAAAACCCCAAACCACGAATGATGATTTTGGTTTGTGGCCTTAATTGAATCTAGTTCTTTCTGATAGTAGTAGACCACGTGGTTTCTGTGCTGCTTGTGGCTACTTCTGGAATGCTGTGAAAAGCCATATCTTGTCATCAGTTACATGCTGATGTAGGTCTTCCTATTTTGCCATGACAAGACTATTCAGGTGTGCATAATAAAGGGATGGGTCCTGCCTGCTCTTTGAAATACTAATTTGTTTTTTTCAGAAGGTTATTTTTTTTTTAAATCAAATTTTATTTTCATAATGACTTGTATAATTTTTCCTTTAGGAATTATCCTGTGAAGTAGAGATAGCAGAAACTGAAACCAATCAGTTACTGACATGCAGTTCCATATATTAAATATAACAATTAAGATTACAAAATAAAATGCGATCTAAGCATTGTAACCAAGTTTGCTTTGCTGAGCCTTAAATAATTGATGCTCTTTTATTTTCATTCATGATTATTAAGCTACATGTTCTATCATCATAAGGCCTAGTTCCTCCCTCAGATTCTGCCTCTACTTTTACCTGATATTGATAAAGTTATTAGTCACTTTAAGCTTCAGTTTCTTCATCTGTGAAATGGGACAATAACTGAATATGCCTAATTATATAGGATGTTTGTGAGTAATAAATAAGACTAGACATGTAAAGCATTAGAGCTAGATAAATGCTAGCTGCTGATATTATTATTATTACTATTACTACCACTTCTACTCCCGTGGTTAGCAGTGGATAACTTAGAGATACACTTGTGATGGGTCACTACTTTGTGCACCACATCTGTCTGTCATCTCAACAGGGGAAGATAAGGCTTCTCATCCTCTTCTTATGTTTTTAGTATTGCTGATATCATTCTAGATTACTCCTGTACATTTTGTTATTTCTTTAAGTTAATGAGTAATATTTGAGTGCCTACTGTTTGTCAAACACTAGCCCCCTGGACCCTTACTGAAGAGTGTCTCATTTATTCAAATGCATGCCTTAATTAGTGTGGTCCTTTGACTGCCATGACCATTACCTCATCCAAGGAAGTACTGTCTACTTTGGAGTGAAACTTGGACTTGACTCCTGATTAAACTGCTGAACTATGCAATATCCTATCTGTGCAGTAGACTGTGGCTTTTCCTTAGTCTTAGTCTTTATCATTAAAATGTGAATAATAGAACATAAGTTATAAGGAAGTTTGAGGATTAATTAAGACAGTATTAATAAGGTGCCTAGAATAAGGTAGGTACTGAGTAGATGCTCAATAAAGGGTAGTTCCGCTTTTCTCCCTTTTCTCCCTGTAGGCTGCCTAGAGAAACTGGCAATGGTGAAGCAAATATAGTTGCTGGTGTTCTTTTGTTTCATAATAGATTCTTTGACCTTTTTTTGAAATCAGGCCATCCCCCTCAATGAATTGTTTTACATAGATTTTTTTTTTAAAGCTTGTTACTTAGCATTAAACTGTCATGGACCCCCAGCTTCCTGTGGGCAGATGTGATAAACTTTGATTAGTAATTCTCATTCACATTTTTTGGTTCATGCCATAAAATAATTTAAACTGTGAGTCTTGGAAAAACACAAACTAAGGCCATCAGAAAGCTAGAATACAAGTATATTTTGGAGCTAGAAAGGAGATATTTGAGATCTCATCAAATTCTTTCCTTTCTCAGATCAGGGAAGAGATCTAGAGATGAAAGTGCCCAAGTTCACGTGACTTGCCAGTGGTGGCGTTGGGCTTCCTAGTGTCTGAGCTCATGCCATCGATTTCTGCTGATGTTCATGTTTTGGTCATCAGCTCACGATCAGTGAAGAAGAGTTGTCACTTAACAAAGCTTCTATTTTATAGTCGTTTACCTTCTGGGAAGTAGATCCTAGAAAATATATCAGTGGTTATGATATTTGGCCCAACTCACAATCATAAAAGGTAAAATCAAAGAATGAACTGTAGAAATCAAAGCACTTATGATTTGGCCTTTTGGTTGTTGGTAGGAAAACCATCTTGGTGGTGTTCTGATTCCTTAAGTTTATTACTGTCTGCTCCTCCACCTGCTGCCTAATGGCAGGGACACTTACATTGTAGTTTTTTGTTTTGTTTTGTTTTAATTGGAGGCTAAAAAATAGACAGAAAAGATCAGTTAGAGCAGTGGTTCCCAATCTTGTTTTGGCCATGCCCCACCTAAGCTTCTCTAAAATCCTGCTGCCCCGTCCCCCCCATGACATATAATTCTTATTCAAAAAGTGAATTCCTATTCATGTGGAGGAAGCCTAAAAGGTCATTAACTTGATCTAAACAAGCTTCCAAAGAACATGGTATCCATGAAAGAGAAAGATAAAAAAGCGAAAGGACAGTTGAAGTACTGAGGAAGAAATCACTAAGAAATTGTTAAAAAAAATAATATGAAATGATATGAAAAAATAGCAGAGTTTCAAAATATGTAGCAGAACTGAAATGCATAAATATGTCACAATATATATTTATATACTGTATATGAGGCCCCTAGAACCATAAGAAATGCAAAATATTCACTGTTAATAACTCATTCTCGAATTGCCCCCCCTTAAAATCAAATTGCCCGTGCCCCACATTGGGAACCACTGAGTAAAAATTAAGAATGATAAACATTACACCCTCTCTGAGAACAGAAAGATTGACAAAATATGTGGCTTTTGAACTCCTTGAATTACCAAAGCATAAGAAGTAAAGCGTTAGACAAGTGTAAAGTAGTTTACAATCATTGTAATTGGTCCTAAGGTTGGGTTGTGAGGGCTGGGGAGTACGTACTAGGCTGGGGATGGCAGGGGTAAGGCACTTGTGCCTTTGGGTTTTGTCCCTTGCCCTTGTCTGCATCAGCAAACTGCTGAAGCTGTTTCCTTCTGAATTCATGGAGCCTAAAAATCCTCAATACATTGTGTCTGAAGATCTTTGAGTTAAAAAATAATGTAAGAAACAATATCACTGAAGAGAAGGGTATGGAATCCTGCTTGTCAAATTCCTTTTTCTTTACGCTGGCTGCGATCTGTGTGTGTGTACTTATGCCTAAGATGCGATGGAACTGTGTATCACTGCCTCCTTTCAAAGTTTAATTTGAAAATGTTTCCATCTCCAACTTTTCACTTATCAAGCTAAGCATTAATTTTAGTTATCGCTAGTACTTGTCGTCCAGAAGAATGTCAGAGCAGTTGGGTTGTTGTGTATTTTAAGATTCCTCTCCCACTCCTGAAATGCATTGTGTTAAGCCAGGATTTAGACCGCAGTGTTCTCCACGCCTTTTCTTCCCTTTAATTTTAATGGCAGCAAAATCAAGACTACTTTGTCTCTTAGTGGTCTTGCAGACATTTGATGACTATTTTTAAATCGTGGCTTGTAAGAAAATAGAGCTATTCTGAATAGCATGTGTAGATGCCAGTCCAGTCAGTAACTGCTGGAACCAGTTTGGAAGGCTTTGCCATGGTATTGCGATCTTAAGAGCAGAGAAAGATTACAAATTTTATTTTTACATTCATTGAATGTTCTTTACTACTTTTTATTGTTTCTTCTTTATTAGCAAAAAGTAATGCTTCTATTGAAATTATTATTAGACATCAAATCACTCTTTGCTGAGCCCAGGGTACTTAACTTTTGTGTTTTTGATGTTTTGTAAGTGTTCATATTAAATGTAGCAATAATGTACATTGCACAGAGAGGGAATAAAATTGCCACTTTTTGATCTGTGTCCCATCCTGTGCAGCTTATTGTTCCCTTTTATAATTAAATGCTTTTTTAAAAAGTGGTTTGTGGCTGTTTGTGTTACAGGATCGCCCCAGGACATTCGACATGCACTCCCTGGAGAGTTCACTCATTGACATAATGAGAGCTGAAAATGATTCGATTAAAGGTACTTTTAAAAATTTAACTATTTGATTTTAATAGTTTAAAATTTATACTATCTACATAATCTGATCAACACTATGGCAAATATTTTGGATTCAAATTTTGTATCTGGTCAGGTCCATCAATTTTATGTATGTTGGACTTTTTGTTAAATATTTGATAGCCACTGACTGTAGGCCCATCATGAAATTAATTAAGAGAACTGCCAGAGTACTAATTGCTTAGGGTAGGCAGTTAGCTGAAAAGACGTGAACCGTACACCTCATTGTTTTATATCTCAGGCAAAAACTGCTCATTGCCTTAAACCTACGTGTCTGACCCCATGACAGTGATGAGACACTAGAAAGAGTGCAAATGTTGGTAGATTTTTTTAGCCTAGTTTCACATTTTTAAAAATGGCCAAGAGTTTCAAAGTTAAAATGATGTTTTGTTGTTCTTGAAATATTTCCTGTGTATTATGTTAAAAAAAATAGTGCTATTTCTACTTGTCTCAATTCTATTTCTCAATTCTATTTCTGACTATCTGTATTATCCTGAATAAGACATGTAAGTTTGAGTAAACCTCAATTTCATCTTAATAGCAAGGCATTTCGAATCACCCTAATAACAAGGGCTTTATAATGGGGAGCTTTAAAAATAACATACAAATGCCTGGATCCCATCCCAGTTGATGCTCACGTGTAGCCAGGGTTGAGAATAACTGAATAGATGTTTTCTAAGGGCACTTCCAGCTCTGATTTTGTGAAAACTACCCGACAAAATAATTTTTTTCTGCACAAATATACTTTACTTGAAAGTACTTGTCATCCCACTTAAGTTGTTTGTGTGTTTGTTTGTTCGTTCGTTCGTTCATTCATTCATTCAGTGTTAATGAGCCTGCTTTGTGCCAGACACAGGTTGCACTGACTGAGGTCAGAAGTGGCAAGGCAGCCTGTTGAATAAACAAACGTCCTTTAGCTACTTTTTCTGGACAAGGCAGCCAGGTGACCAACCTGGCCCAGTTTTTCTTTATTTTTTTTAAATTCGGTTTATCATATTACTGATGCAGTAAAACAAAATACTTTTCAACAATTGAATAATGGTAAATTTTTAATGAGGAAAGCTTTTTGAAGTCTGGAGAAATGAAAAATAATATATATTTTAAAATGCATCCATCCGATTAGTTAACTTTGGAATAAGATAATTTTGAATGTTTTCACTGATGTCCTTGTGGAATCTTGATGGGTAACTAACCAGATGCTACTGTTACTGAGGAAAGATGATATCTCATTCAGAGTTGGCCACTTCTTAGCACTTTGACTTTGAATAGTCCTTCAGCCTCTTTGACCTTTCTTCTCATTTTCTCATCAGAAAAATGCAGAGTCTGAGGTCCTTTCTAGACCAGGAAAAACTGCCTTCCTAAAAAGTAGCAGATGGAGAAACCTGAAGGAGGCCTGCGGGTGGCACCGGTGTCAGTGGCCTGGTTTTGTTCTCTGGTTAAGACACAACCCATAAGCCACAGCGGAGAAGGGTCATGGGATCGCACTGTTCCATGTTTTGCAACTTGCTGCAAATCTATAATTATTTCAGAATTAAAAATTAAGTCCAGAAAAAGTAGCTAAAGGACGTTTGTTTATTCTTAATGTATTTGATTCCTTCAGCAACTATTTTTTGGGGGAAGAGCCTCTTAGATACTAGATACTAGGGATAATAAATAATTAGACTTCATTTTTATGATAAGTGCCTATTTGTTTATTACAGAAAGCACAGTTTACAAACAGCACCACAGATAACTAGTTTATTTTGATGCTCAAAGAAGCAAGCTTCTAACTAGTATTTAGGTTAGATAAAAGAGTTTGGGGGACATCTGTAATACTGTCAGCAATAAATAAATAAAGAGTTTGCGCACATTCTAATAGTATTAGTGGCTATCAGATATAGGCAGGACATCTCTCTCAGGTTATTTTTCTCTCTTCTTATTGAATTTTTGTGTAAAGTTCTGTCTTTATATTTCCTTTTTAATATCTTCTTACTAATTTTTACCTAAATTAAGTTTCTTTCAGCCAATTCTGTAGGGAGAATCAAAAGTTAAGTCTGATGACAGAAAAAATGAAATTTGATTGGCCTAGTCTAGCAGCATTAAGATTTTGGAAAACTGATCTGTGAGAGGAAGTGTGGCAGAATGGAGTCGTGTAGATCTAGATCGGGATGGCCATTCTGCCACCACATGTGATGCTGTATCTGTAAAATTCAGCATGCTGCCTCATTCATCGCAGACACTCAATAAACAGTATATGTTATTACTAACCATCCATAAAGTCTGTTATCATGCTTATCAAATGAGAAAGCCAGTTTCGATTTAAGCTAAAGTGCCCAGGTGACTTAAGTAAACTTTAAATGAACTTTGTGTATTGTTTCCTTCAAAGAGCAATAAAGAATTCAGAGATGAGTTCATGGTCCTAAACTGCCAGATTATAATTGACATTTATATCTTTTTTAACCAAGATGATGAACTTTATGTCACTGTAGTCTATCACTACCAAATCGAATTTTGCTCAGGGAAATAAGTTATTTCTCATCAAGCTCTCTTTATTAATTTAGATACCTGTTGGGGAAACTATGCATACTTTTCCTTGTAGTTCTGCTTGTTTTGTGAGACTTTGTTAAAGGTGAAAATAAAAGTTGAATATTTTTAAAAATAACACATTGATCTTTTAAAATAGAATATAAAATCTGACTATCCATTTTGAAAATAGCCTCTCCATGTGCTCTGCTTCCTTAGCAACAGAGAAAACAGAAAATGGGCATTAATTCTATGAGACTAGTAGAGAATGAAATGCCTCTCAGAAAAAATTCACTTAAAAGAATTAATTTGAGAACTAAAAATGGAACTCCCATTTGACCCAGTGATCCCACTTCTAGGAATATATCCCAAGAAACTAGAAACACCAATCAGAAAAGATATATGCACCCCTATGTTCATAGCAGCACAATTTACCATAGCTAAGATTTGGAAACAGCCTAAGTGCCCATCAGCAAATGAGTGGATTAAAAAACTGTGGTACATTTACACAATGGAATACTACACTGCTATAGAAAGGAAGGAACTCCCATTTGCAACAGCATGGATGGACCTGGAGAGCATTATGCTAAGCGAAATAAGTCAGTTGGAGAAAGATAAATATCACATGATCTCACTTATTTGTGGAATATAATGAACAACATAAACTGATGAACAAAAACAGATCCAGAGATAGAGAAGCATCGATCAGACTGTCAAACCTCAGAAGGAAGGCAGGGGAGGTGGGGGTAAGGGGGAGAGATCAACCAAAGGACTTGTTATGCATGCATATAAGCACAAACAATGTACATAGACAGCAGGGGGGTAAGGGCATGGGGGGGGGCGTGAATGGGAAGAAAAGGACACATGTAATGCCTTAGTCAATAAAGAAAAATTTTTAAAAAGATGAAAAAAAATTAATTTGAGAATTGTAAAAAGACTCCATATGGAGATAAATTTTATAGTTGGGTTTATTTTATCTTAAAAATAATTTATAAAATATATTACAGTTGACATTTATTTTTATCTTTCATTTGTGGTTCCTCATAGAAGTGCAATTTGCATGTATATGTTTAAATAATACAGCTTATATTTGGTACAAGAACTACAAGTAGAATGAATTGGTATGGCTATCTTAAATTAAGAATAAACACATATGTGCCTTTTCTTTTTGGGGAAAAAATCTTAAATGTAGTGGGGTTTTAAATTTTTATTTTTGTCATCAACAGATGGCAAAATGTTTAATATACCTAGGAACCTTCAAATACCGTTTTTGAGTTTCTTTATGAATGCCTTACTGATTGCAACTGGTTGTTGAAAACCTTTTATCTTTTTTCTTTTTTAACATTTTAACAGATGTGCAAAAGGAGTACCTAGCCTTCATTTCATAGTTCATACTAGTTTTTTTAAATTCATACTAGTTTTTACAGTTTATTTAAAAATAGCTTTTCTAAGAATGTTAGGGCTCCTATCGTTTTCTCCATGCCCAGAGGTTCGGCTCTTTGGGAGGAAAAGGGTCCTCCCTCTACCTTATCTCCATGTCCTCGCTGTGATCAGCGGGCACGCCTGGATGTTATTTTTTATCTCACAATTATGGGTTGCCTCCTCCATAACCAAAGCCAGTGGCCGTCTGCAGGAGCTCCTCCCCAGCGGCGATTTCATTTTCTTTCCTGCACACCAGTCTCAGAAGCGAAGAGCCCGAGCTGCAGACCGAGGCTGGGTGTCCATCTCCCAGCTGGCAGCTTGTGCGCTGCTCCAATGTTATTAGGCTTATCAAGTCCTCTCTCTGTCTGGACAGAAGAATCTTTCACTGTGGTTGATGTTCAGGTGGTTATTTGCGGAATATTGTATCTTGCTGTTATTTGTGTGTGTTTTTCTCGCCTGTGAAATTGGTCCTTATTGTTTAGAAACGGAGCGGCGTGAAGTAGATTAAAACCACATGTGAGCACAGCTGTTCTCAGCCTTCTGAAAAAGAGGCTGGACACCGTGAAATAAAGATTCGTGAAGCTGTATTACATCCAGTGCAGAGTAGGAGAGACCTGCAAATCAAAGAGCCTTTTTATCTTTCCTGGGTGTGAAGGGAGTAAAGGGACATAGGTATCAACCAAACAGTAGTTTGTGGCCTGGAAGCAGAGGGGACAGCACTTGGAATCAAGGGACAGGAAAATAGCACTTGGAAAACTCTCAGATGTTGACGGAGTAAAACCATCCACATTTTCATCATAATGGTTGTGTATTTAATATCCTTTATATGAAAACAACTTCGTATCCAATTTGCTTCATTTCACTAGAAAGCCAAATGAGACAGGGCAATTATTGGGAGAACAAAGGCAATCTATGCATTGTCAAAACGCTATAGTTGTTCTTCAGATAACAGTTAACTAAATTATGAGTCAGAGTATCATCTTATTTGCCCTCAGCATGTTGTGAAATTGGTGTCTTTTTCTTTTCATAATGTTTCAGAATATATCTTTCAATTTTTGGAAGGAGGAGCTCAGCACATCCACCCCAATCCCTTTGAATGTCAGACTGTTTCAAAACTTAATTTAAATTTAAGCAATAGTGACCGCATTCGGAAATGCAGGTTGGTTAAAGCACCAATCTTTTACACATCCCCCGAGCGCCCAAGAAACCTCTGGCATATGTAGAGTAAGCAGTGGGAGTAGGTTAGCCAGTTAGCCAGTACTGCCTCACTTGCTCCATGCGTTCATTTAATAAGAATTTAAGAGCTGGATCTATTTCACATATGCTATGTGTTTTAATTCCCAACTCCCGAAGGTATTGTGACCTTGCATTTAAAAATACTTTGATATCTTTTTCTTTCTTTCCTCATTAAATTTGGGGACCCTTCCCCCCTATTTTTCACTGTCGTGGTTTTGAAACAAATGCCTAAATGAGTGGGCAAGTGATGATATCATCTGTGCCTCTTTTCTTTGTTGCTTAGCAGAAGAATTTATAATAATCTCTCTAGAAGAAAATCATGGAACTCAGTGGAAAGTTTCGTACACAAAGCCTGTTTTATTAATTTTATATAGGATTTTCTTTTTATGTCACTGTAAGAGAGTGACTGTTGGGCTAATGTTTAAATTCTGTATCTTTACAGTAGGGGAATTAAGTTAGTGCTTCTTAAAAAGGACACCATATGTAGGAAACCTGACATTTTACACAATTCTAATATGCCTGTGTTCCAAACTTCAGTCCCGTAGCTCTGTTGTAGAGAACAGATGTTGTGTACTGATACAGATGTTTTAGCACAGATAGTGCATACTGACTTTATTTAGACTGAGATAGCTCTAGAAATCTTCTATGAGAGTTGCTGAAAATAGGACCAACTTTTATATCATTGAGTTATAAATTTGAATTTCAGAGTAAATACAATTTTCTAAAGGGAAAGGAACTCTTACTAAAATAAATTCTATTGCTTTAATATTAAAATGATTTATTTCCAATGGTGGTGGTGGGTATCATTTTTTACAGTATTTAAACTATTTCTAGTTAAGTCAGTTGGACTGTGGTGATTTGAGTAAAGACTATGCACTATGCATCTCAGTCCTTGTCACCTTTTCAAAGGATTATATGGGCCTTTTCCTTTAAGGGAGATTTCGTAGCGCATGATACAACATGCCAGAAAGAAGAAATAGATAATGCAAACTAGCTCATTTTACTCGGATTTATAATCAAATACCTCCTTCCAAGTAAATTACCATCACTTGGGGTCAAAATGTCTTTTGGCAAGTTGGGCGATCTTTAAATATTACCAGTCTTGGAGATTCAGGGTCAGCCAGGCGGTTGCATAGAGCCAGGCTGGAGCCTTCCTGCCCTCCCTGGTTCTTTACTGCTGTGTTTGGATGCTACCAAGTGGTTCAAAGCCGTACAGCAGGGGAGCCGCTGAGATCTCTGGTGAGTAGAAAGTTGTCCTACTTCTAGAAGCCTCCTGAGGAATGGAGTAGGGCGCATAGCAAAGAAGACAATTTAAACTCGGCTACAATGAACTCTGTGTGTGGCTGTTCAGAAAGGATGTGATTTTCTCTCCTCCTGCACTCTCCCTGTCTGACTGCTGACATGGAATGATCCTACAGGCTTTCTCTTTTGCTTGGCTTAGTTGTGCCATAGGATGGACCTGGGCTTCTGTGTTGAGGTAACTTCCTTTGTGAGCAAGAAGAGGGCGAGTAGTGGGGGGTGTTTGTCTTTGTATTACTGGGCAGAGTGTGTTCTGAATTTTGCACCAGTGTCTCCTTCCTGGTTACTGTGGCCCAGGACTTAGGGTCCTCAGCACTGTGTAGGCCGAGTGTACGAATGTATGGATTTTGAACAGTGTGACTACCCTTTTTCAGATTGGGGCTTGGTGTTGGTGTTGGTGTTGATTTTGTTTTGTATTTTAAGGGGAGGAGGGGAAAGGGAAATGAGGACAAAATCTGATGTGCTCATAGCATTGGACTGAACTCTTTTTCACTCTGACCTCTGAACTGAAACCAACTCAGTTCACACTAAACGCCGGCGTGCCTGGTCCTGATCTTCATCTGCCCAGTTTATTTCCATAACCTGTCCTGGTGCGGAGGAAGTAGTGATTCTCCCCCCGCACATTTGTGATTGAATATTGACATTGTTTTGATTTGCTCTGAAAATTCTATCAGCAGCTGTCACAAAGGAGAAACTTGTCTTATGTCATCCATGATGTAAGTCCATAATTACCTGAGCAGCCCCCTTATCTTAACCCTGAAAATTGAACACACCTTCTTTTGAGGCCGTGATAACCGAGTAGCCCTCTTCAAACATTGTCGAGACTCTAATTTTACCTGGTGAGAGGTGAGAGAAAAGGGGGGAGGGGGGCAGGAAGAAAGTGACAGTAAACACTTTGTGTTATTAGAAGCTTTAGGCTCCTAAGCATTTCTTTAAAAGATTCTCTTAACTCGTTAACTTTGTTTTTTTAACCATTGTATTAAGGTGAACATATTTTGTGGCTGTTGTGACTTAATTTTGTTTGACACACATTCTTGACAGTGATTAGTAAAGGAATGAACTACATGTGACAGAAAACAAGCAGCAACCAGGTAGCAAATTAAGTGCTTTTCTGTAATGTTTTACATTTCACATTTTCTGTGTATAACTTAATAAGTAAGGTATTGCCATATGGACAGACAATAATACTACTTTCCATTGAGAAATGAAATCTGAGCAACATTTAAGTAGTAAGGTTTTCTGACTTTGTCAACAGTTTGTTGATGTTAAATATTAGGGACCTCTTTGCCATATAAAAAAAGTGAAGGAGGTGCGGGACATTTGTAGAGATCCATTTTGTTCATGTTTCACATCCAAATTAATAATAGTATATAGCAGTGATGGCGAACCTTTTGAGCTCGGCGTGTCAGCATTTTGAAAAACCCTAACTTACCTCTGGTGCCGTGTCACATAAAGAAATTTTTTAATATTTGCAACCATAGTAAAACAAAGATTTATATTTTTGATATTTATTTTATATATTTAAATTCCATTTAACAAAGAAAAATCAACCAAAAAAATGAGTTCGTGTGTCACCTCTGACACGTGTCATAGGTTCGCCATCACTGGTATATAGTGTACCTCTTGCTATGTCACTTACTTTTCTGTGTTTTCTCTCTGTTACATAATTCTGTAGAGAGGTGACAGCTAATAGTTCCATAATGGAAGTCCTTTGGACTATGGAGTAATACAATAGGGAGCTGGCGTGAAGGCCTTAGCCTTGATCCTGTACGAGATCCTGGAATGTGTTCTTTGCTGACTGTGAGGGAGGCACTGCTGTCTGTTTCATAGCTGTTATAAAAATATCCAAGATTGTCTTTGCTTTCAGTTTAGCAACAGGAAGGACAGAACAGTTACACACTTATGCACAAGATTACTTCTTCCTGATACGCATGGAATTGCCCAAATATTGTACACAGTTGACTCATTTATCAGCTGTACTGGCCTGATTTGTGAATTTCTCTGCTCGGTGTTTTTCCCCCTCCTGTGGCTACTGTCCTTGCTACCAAAGTTGAAAGAGGGAAAGGAGAGAAAACTCTGAATTTGTTGCTGTTCAAATTCGCAAAAGGAATACATTTTTAGCTGTTTTTAAACTAGTTACTGCTTTCTGCATCAGACAGTGAGAGGGTCAGGCTGCCCCTGGGCTTTCTTACCGTCTGACGGACAGACCTGAATTCAGCCCATGCCTGTGCACTCCATTCTAAAACAGGCCTTTGTGTTCTTCTGGGTCCCACCAGCTAACAGTAACACATCAGTGGAACTCTGAAGGAAAGCCTCTCCATAACCTCTTTCAAATCCAAATGGGCTGATGCTAGTCGACAGACATTGGGAAAGAGGAGGAATCAACCAATTAAAGGACCCTTTTTTAATCCTTGAGAAACCAACAGTCGAGTGCAAATCTTAATTCGGAAGAACAGTCATGATTAAGTGAAGTATGAAGAACCTAAAAAATCCAATTTCTACTGGCTGTAATATTACAAATAATAAATGTCTGCCATGCTCAGTTACATGGAGGTATTTAAATCAGCCACTTGATCTCTTTATTGTGAATGATTAGAAGCTGTTGGCTTATTAACAAACAGACTTTCCCAAATTTTAAGAGACTTAAAAAGCAGCGTTTAGGATTGTGTTCAAAGCTGGCTCTGCAATTCGAAGTTCTGGGGCTTTAGGCCAGTCACTTCTTTCTAGAAGTTGGTCTCCTCACCTGAAATGGAGGGATTGAGGGATTGAACTTCATGATCTTCAAATTATCATCAGCAATTCCATATAGTCTCTGTGGCATGCTCTTCCTAAGTGACAGAATTGAAGGTTTTGAGAATTGAAGGCCTGAAAGTCGCATATAAACTTCATGTGAGTCCTGGTGTAGCAGTATTTAATATTGAGTGGCTTGTAAAAGGGATCTAACCAAGAATCAGATTTAGTTGGCTGAGTGAAGGCTTTGTTCGAGACTGCATCATTTCTTTTTGAGCTAGGCCTAAATATATTATGTTTAGGAACAGTTGTTAAACTTGACCTCACCAAGTGCTTCTGTTTTTGGTTTGTGGACCGCAGGCCTCTTCAGCCGTGGGAATTATTTGATGGACCTGTGAACTCATTAGGACTAGGTATTCCAGTTAGATGATAGGTATGTCTTTTGCATACGCCTGATTATCTTCCAAAAGCATATGGATGCTGATCTCCTGAATTAAAATACATTTAAAGGTGTTGCTGAGTCACAGTAGCCTTTTATTTTGTGTGCTGTTCTTTAACTTGTAGTAGTCACTGGATTGGGGTTGGGGCTTCAGTTGTTACCATGATGGGGGGCCTCTCTGAAAGATTTTGATCAAAGTGGGTCTTACTAATTATACAAGGTTATGAGACACTGCTCCAGAGAGCTTCCGTCATTGTTCTGCTTTAACCGCCTACCATTAGAATAGCCATCTTTTCCCAAAGGAGCAGAACATAAAAAGGAATTTGCTAGAGGAAATGGTGAGGAGGAGGACAGAGAGGACTGAGGGGACGCTTGCCGACCGGACCCGAGGTTATTCTCTCCTCCACCAGGTAGCATTTTGAACTTTGTCTCTGACATCTGAAGCCGTCCTTTGCCCTTTGAGGCAAGGCTAGGAGTGTAGACTCTTCAGGCAACATCTGGCATGACGCTGGGGGCAGGGGGAGCCGTATGGCAAAAGGCTGCCCCTGGAGTTGGGTAACATGGCAGCCCTCTTTAGGAGGGGGAGCCGGTCTTCTTTAAGCCACGTGGTTTGTGGAAGCATCTTACATCTTACTTTCTGCTTGTATTCCAATCCCATGTCATTCCATGTACCAGGTAGCAGATTGAAGGCCACAGTAGGCACTGGTGGACATTTCTCCTTTTTTGAGGCACTTCTGATTTTTATCCTGTGTCCCTTCTGAAAAGTGTCTCTGCCTTAAATCTTTACAATAGCCTTTTCCACGAGTTTTGTGCTCTCCATTTCACAGTGGAGAAGTTGAAGTTCAGAGAAATAAAATAGCTTCTGTAACGTGGATCCTGTTACTGGTACCTAGAGGATCAAGATAGGAACACACAGCTCCTGGGTCTATAGCTTAGGTAGTTATTGTGTAGCACTTAAGAGGGCAACAAACCTAACAAAAGGTGAACATCTTTGTCTCAGTATATTTTAGACAGAGAGTAGGCATTAAAGTTTCTTAATTTCTAGTTAGGAGACTGGGCACAAAATTTTAGAACTATGTTTTATCATAATCTATAAAAGATTCAGATCTCGCGCCTGCTGGCTTCTTATAGACAGGGCCTCAGTGGGGCGGAGGTCGGAATAGTCAGGGAGGAAACTTTTCCAGGCTGGCTTTTCTTTCCTTGGTTCTGATTCACCAGATCTGTCATGAGACCAAAGCGTGTGTGCTCCCAAAGTGATTCAGAAGTGCTGCGCTCCCTCCCCACTCCACCCTCATTCCCTTCTCTTTGGAGTAAGTTCCTGTGAAGTCTGAAGCTGTGGGAGGCCATGCCTACACCAAACACCTATCAGGCATCTACTCTGTGCCAGGCACTATTTTAGGCTGTTTGTATACATCAGGGAAGGAAAAACAAAGACTCCTGCCTCATGCAGCTTATCCTCCATATGGTTAGCAGATACCTTTGAATGCCTGTTGATTATTTACTTTTGAAGACTAATAAGAGAAAGACTTGGTGCCTTAGGTATCAACAGAATGTGTATTAATTAAGCGATTAGAGTTGACAATAGGTGTGTGTGTAGAAAGCCAGCCAGTGACTTTGCAGATTGCCTTTTGGGGTTTGGACTTTAGTCGCCAGTCTTAGGAGTGGCTTATCTCTCTAAACTTCTCAATCTCTTACAAACAGCTTAACCTGTGGTCCCCAGGGATTTCTTAAATTTGTCTTGATCTCTTTTATTCATGCTCTATTCAGTACAGAGAGAAATTTCTCAAACCACTTTACCTTAGGCCACTTATACAATTCTTGATGCTCACTCACTAGTTCTTTTAAAACATGCCTCTTGTAATATGTCCTGCTTTTAATCAATCTTTGTGTGAGGTAGGAGAATTTTAATTTGCTGCCTTGGCTTTTTCTTAAAGCTTTTCTACTACCAGTTGGTCTGTTTTCCACCTTTCCCCCCATTATATTATCCTTAAACAAACACACAGACACCCAAAAAAACTGCCTTTGACTGGTTTAGTTTGGACAAAAACTATCCCTAGTTTTTTTAAAGCTAAAAAAATTACCATTAATCACTGGTATCATAACATCCTCTTAAGGCAAGTTATCTTGTTGCTCTGTCCTCTAAATGTAGCATCTAGAGTCAGAAGTCTTCTGGCAGGGCTAAAATTAGCCTTCCTGCTTGCTGGCTTGTTGTTCCTCTTACTGGCAGTAGGAAATCTTTTGAATTCCTTAATTAGGTCAGCTCTGTGCTGGCCTCTCTCTAGACATTCCCTTCTGCCTGAAATTCTGAGATGCTTTTAGATCTTGCAACTTTTCACCTGCCCTGAGTTAGATTCAAAGCCATCCTTTTATAGGGAACCTTCCACAATCTGTAGAAACCCATATCATTGACTTTGCTTATCTTACAGATAAAGGTTATTTTCTTTTACCACTTCACAATCTGTTTCAGCTCTCATATCTCAATTGAAAAATTAAATGTGATCTTTTTGTTCAAAAGGAAGATGCTCCTAGATTTTATTAAAAGGGAAAGTGTTAAGTTGAATTTTTGAAGTTTTCATTTTTAAAATAGTACTTCTGCTTTGCCAGTGTGGCTATTAGAAAAGTATGGAGTTAGGTTTTTTCCCTCTTCTCCCCCCCCCCCCCCGCCCCAGGGAAGAACTATATTCATGTTTGTAACCAAAACACTAGCAAATTCTCATTTCTCTGAAGCTGAAAAAAAAACCCAGATGGCTACTCCCTTCTCCAAGGTTCCAGTTTGGGTCTTATGTGGCTAAAAGGAATCCTTCCTCTCTGTCTCTCACAAGTGGAAATTTGTTGGTTATCTCTGGTTTATAGCTGGGGAGGGGGAATGAATTAATATTAATTGAGCACCTACTCTATACCGGGGATTTTTCTGGGCATTCTGCAAAAATTGTCTCATCAATTTCTCCCAATAGCCTTTTGAGATAAATGGAAATTTCCTTGTTTTACTGAAGCTCAAAGAAGGAAAGTAATTTGACCCAGGTCACAAGATGGGATTGGTCTCACTCTCCACCCTGTTCACTGCATGTTCCATGGCAGAGGGACCACCCATCACTGCTTTGCTTCATTCATTCATTCATTCATTCATTCATTCATTCATTCATTCAATAGCTATTATTGAGCACCTTTCCCTGCTCCAAGCTCTGGGATGTAAGATCCCAAAATCTGCCCGGAAAGATCTTGTTGCCCTAGAGCAGTAGTTCTCAATCTGTGGGTCGCGACCCCTTTGGGGGTCGAACGACCCTTTCACAGGGGTCGCCTAAGACCATCCTGCATATCAGATATTTACATGACGATTCAGAACAGTAGCAAAATTACAGTTATGAAGTAGCGACGAAAATAATTTTATGGTTGGGGGTCACCACAACATGAGGAACTGTATTAAAGGGTCGCGGCATTAGGAAGGTTGAGAACCACTGCTCTAGAGGAAGAGATAGTTTAGAAATAGGTCATTTAAATACAGTGTAACAAATGTCCAGGGGGTTGTATGGAGCACGTGGGTTATCTGAACCTGAGAGCAGTGGCTTATGATAGGAAAACTAACCACAGAAGGTGGGGCTTACGAGGGACACTAACTGGGCAGAAGGGTGAGGGTTTGAGTGGTGAGATACTAGGGGTAAAGGGGGAGGAGGGCATTCTAGACAAAGGGAGGAACTCAGAAGTAAATGTTAATGAGCCAGTGGTTCTGACGGACTGGAGTACCTAATATGGGAAGGGAAATGGCCGTGTGGAGAGGTGAACTTGGAGAGATAGGCAAGGAAAGTCAGTATTTTTGTAAGCCCTGGCTTTTAAACTGAAAGCCAGTTCTGTACCAGAGAGGGTTTTGTTTGGCCTAAACTCTTTGTATGCATTTATTAATTTAAATGACTTTTTTGGGGGGGGAGTGGGGGGGAGGGAAGCCTCTCTAGTTGATGTCAGTCCCTGCCAGTCCCCCCTTGTGGTATTGCATGCAAAAATCTTTACTGGAAGTTGATTGTATCACAGACAGGTCAGGAGGGAGAATAAGATTTTGATTTGGGGAATTACTTTCAGGTCAGTAGAATAAATTATTAAAAATAGTTATCTTTATATCATTCAATGGTAGAACATATTGAATACATTTTTGTTAGTACATATTGATATGTGTTCTGCACTTGTATAAGCATAAAGTTGGTACTCCAAAACTGAATTCATTACACATTTCTTGAGCCTTGCTATACACTGTCTAGGCCCCCACAGCACCTGCCAGTCTCCGGTAGCAATGGTAAAAACAGATGTGGGAAGGCAGGTGGCACCTCCTTTAAAAAAGTATTTATTGCCCTAACCGGTTTGGTTCAGTGGATAGAGCGCCGGCCTGCAGACTGAAGGGTCCCAGGTTCGATTCTGGTCAAGGGCATGTACCTTAGTTGCGGGCATATCCCCAGTAGGGAGTGTGCAGGAGGCAGCTGATCGATGTTTCTCTCTCATCGATGTTGCTAACTATCTCTCTCCCTTCCTCTCTGTAAAAAATCAATAATATATATATATATTTTAAAAGTATTTATTGCAGCATGGCTTTGACACACTTAGCATGAAATAAATAAAACTAGCAAGAGCAAGGTAGCAGGAGTACCTAGGCGACAACAAATGTATGTGTATGTATATACACATCTATGAGTTATGTGTGTAAATCTTGGATCTACCTTAGACATGGGCCTAAGCCCACACATATCCCTTTCCCTATTAGAAATTTGTAATGATGTTCACTGAAGACCCCTCCCTTTTCTTTGGAGTATCAAGTTTTTACAATGTGAGTCAATTAAAACATTAACTTAGAATTTCATGCTACTTGTCACTTTAGAGGATTGCATGGCTATCCACCTGTATTTTGGACAACCTGGTAGCTATCCCCCATTGTCATTCCTTGGCCTGCACCACGCCACCAGCAATGCTGGCATGATTCTGAAAAAGGTCACAGCATGACATCTAATAGCCCTGGAGAGCATTTGACAATTTTGCTGTTTGCGTGTTTGAAAGGGCAGCCTTTATTGTATCATTTCCTGCTCAGTCATCAGTAGCAATAATACCTGCTTACTTTTTAGAAAATAACTTTTATCTAATTTTGAAAGTAATATGCACATATACTGCTAATATATTAATTTCCTTCTAGTCTTTTCTTCTTTCATCTCATTGACTAGGTTACTTTAGTTAATGTCTTAAAAGAATATGATAGTACATACTGTTCTTTTGAGCACCTCTTCCCCCAGCAATTCTTAGTCAGTCTGGTTGGTAAATACTGGTTCTCTCCCAACTCGCAAATGCCTAGCATAGAATTGCCTAGTTGGAGTGTGGCTCTTTTCAAGGCTGTAGAATTTGGTAGTGTGGTTCCCAGAGTTGCACTGTATCAGTTGCCTATATTTGGCTAGGTTGAGTCATGTCACCAAATATAGCCTGTGCCTTCTGCATGATGTATGCCAGGCTCCTGGCTCCAAGTGCCACAGCTGGCCTCCAGAGACTGACTCTGCTGTGTCCTTTAAGATTGGGCCTGCTGACCAGGCAGTATTTCTTCCTATTTGTAACACAATCAATACCAAGATAATTCAGAGATTGTTTTCTTTACCAAATAGGTTCACTTGTCTGAAATCCTAATGCCCTCCTTCTCCCTTGAGGAATTAAATTCTAAATGTGCCCAAACCTGGGTTATGTTTATAGATAGGATGTGTTATAAAAAAATAACAGCCGCTCTAGCTGGTTTGGCTCAGTGAATAGAGCATTGGCCTGCGGACTGAAGGGTCCCGGGTTCAATTCCTGTCAAGGGCACATGCCTGGGTTGTGGGCTCGATCCCCAGTAGGGGGCGTGCAGGAGGCAGCTGATCAATGATTCTCATCATTCATGTTTCTATCTCTCCCTCTTCCTTCCTCTCAAATCAATAAAAATAAAAAATAGCAACAACAAAACAAAAACCACAACCACTGAGTTATATTTATATTTAGATATAGCAGTTATTTTTCTTTTATTTTGCTTTATTCAGTTGTGAAACGCCAGTGTTCTAAATTCAGGGAATGAACTCACTGAATACTTGCCTGGTACCCCAACAGGAAACTCAAGGTGCTAGTTAAAAAAGGCTCTAGTTCCTAAAGGGGTTATTATGTAAGAGAGATAAGAAAGCCAGTAGCTGAAATAATTACCTAAGAAGGTTGGCTGGGGCAGCAGAGCTAGAAATAAAATTTGGCGAGCTGATCTAAAAAGGGGGTTTCCTTTTTGGGAATGGTGCCCTGAAAAAGGTGAATCTGAAAAGAAAAAAAAAAGACTTGAGAAATAGTCTTCAGAAGGAGGGGATTGTGGGTAATGTACCCATGGAATAGAAAATGCCAAAGTGCCCATGTATATTGGCGTCCACAGAGCAGAGGCTGTTAAAGCAGAGGGAGCATGTGAAAGGCTCGTGGAAGACCTGAAAGACCTCAAATGGGAGCTCCGGGAAGGTTTCCAGAACGAAAGTGCTAGGTATCATCTACGATGGATGTCATGAACGGGTGACTCAAGATATTTTAATTATAGAAGGAATTTGCAGAAGGATAGGGCAGACAGGTTAGGGAAGCATTAAGAAAGCTTAAAAAATGCTGTGTCACTGCTTATATTTTTAAATTGAAGAAGAAAGCATTACCCATTACTGATTGTTTAACAAAATGTCCCAGATGTATTTGCTACTCAGAGGCCAAAATTGATTCCAACCTGACCAGGTCGAAACTTAAAAACAAGGATCACCTTTCAGAGTTAAACTCTGAACCTTGCCAGTGATTCTCCGGGGCCCTATTGTGTTAGCTGGAGGCTAGAATGACTGGTTCAGACATCTCAGGAGCAGAAAAAACATCAAAGGCCCTCCTTGGGAGGGGCGCTGTGAGGCGAACTCGAGAACTGAGGGAAGGGACCCTTTTGAGCCCATCGAGCTGAAACAGTCCTCTCCTTTCCTTAAAAGTCACCCAGAGGTGAGTTTCTGATGCGGCGGAGCTTGATTTCTTAAACTGGGCCAGCCTGTTTGGTCATTTGTCTCACTTACTCGCCCTTGCTTGGCATCCAGGAAAGGCATTAGAGTTCATGTGGAACAGCCAGGACTTTAACTGGAATGTTGGCATTCGAAATATTCAAATATCTGAATATCCTCTTCGAAATAACGAAACATTTCCTCTTCACTTCAGTTAATGAAGTGACACAGATGTCTGTCTTAACTTACATCATCCTTTTACAAAATGTTTTAAGATAAATAAAAATGGTATGTGTGATGGCTCTGTTAGTTCAACACCCGAGGGTTTTTCAGTTACAAATGTATGCTGTGCTCCATTATAGGAAGTCAGCAGCTACTACGAGTTACGTCATTCTGAAACAGCTTGCCCCCTTCCGAGTGTTTAACTGTCAAGGGTCATGTTCTTATTCCAGCATCTCAAGTCTTTTTTTTAAAAGCGCACTTGTGACAGGTCAGAAGATCTGGGCTTATAAGTCCAGCAGTTCAGGTGGAATTCCAGTGGAGCTGGATACTGGGCTGTGTGATTAGTATTAAACAATGAAGCCATTTTTAGGAATAAATTGAAATGTTATTTTGTACCTCTTCCTTCCTCATCTCCAACCCTACCTCCACTCCCTTAATAGGAATAAGCTGAAATTTTAAATAGAACAATTAACAACTTAATGACAGTAAAAACAATCCTTGTATTTGATTGTAAATTGCAGGAAAATTATTAAGTTCAGATTTTGTTTCATATTAGAGTCTCACGTTTTGGATATAGATTAATTAAAGCTA
This sequence comes from Myotis myotis, assembly GCF_014108235.1. NCBI lineage: Eukaryota > Metazoa > Chordata > Mammalia > Chiroptera > Vespertilionidae > Myotis > Myotis myotis. Next base: position 4,567,359 of record NW_023416368.1, on the reverse strand, counting down.
TTAACAATGGAGAACAATGTTCTCTTTTCACAGTGTGAGTTCATTTCTGTGGAGACTCTTTCAAAGAAGCAGGATTTTGAGAGGTTGAAGGCTGGCTGAGGCCTGAAGTTCCTTTCTGGAGTTGTAAACATGGCTGTTGGATCCATAGGCCCGCAGGTTAGCTCTGGTCTCCATAGTACTCAGTGGAACCGGGTAGTCTTCCCGGCATGTTGGCAGACTTGCCCCACCCAGCCTCAGGGGATGGGAGAAACTCTGCTTACCCACTTTTCCATAGCCTTGGAGAGTCTCCTATGGTTCTGTGGGGTCGGAGTTTAGAATTACAGTTGTAATTCTGAGTTGGTTTTAAATTCTCACACTACTCATTTATACAGTGCTGGGATGGACTATGGTAGCTACTTACTAGTAATAGTCAGGTTCCCCTGTCCATTTCTTACATGAGCAAGACTTTGTTGAGAGTTCTCCACCATTCTTATGAAGGTGGGTGCAGATGGGCACGTGGAACATGGAGACTTACAAATGTTTCCATAATGATTTTTGTCATGTATAGCATAGAACTAGGTACATGGTGTGCATTCAGTAAGGATTTGTGGTCTAGATACCTCAACTTAAATGTAGAAATTCTCCCCTAACAGAAATAGGATTCCTTGCCCAGCCAGTGTAGTTCAGTGGTTGTATAAGGAGGTCCAGTTAGATTCCTGGTCAGGGCACATGCCAGGGTTGCTGGCTCGATCCCCACTAGGGGGCGTGCAGGAGGCAGCCAATCAATGATTCTCATCATTGATGTTTCTATCTCTCCCTCCCTCTCCCTTTCTCTCTGAAATCAATAAAATAAAAAAAATAAAGAAATTGAATTCCTTATAGAGGGAGAAACCATTTCCAGTGCTATCCTCCCTTTTTTTGTGGTTACTAATTTAGAAAAAGTTGCATCCTCCAAAATGTTAGTACCTTCACAAATTCTTTTTTGAGGCAAATAGTGGGTGTCCATTTTAGGTTCAAAACCTAGTTTTGAACCACTTAAAAATTCAAGGGAAACTATCCCAATATTTTTTTGAGTGTCTGCTGTGCTCTGGGCATTGTGCTGTGTGTTGTGTGCTTTGATATTTTCTGTCACATGTAAATACAGTATGTTTTTCTTTACCTTCTGTACTGATTCTCAAAATGCAAATTTAAACACATTAGCATATCTGTACATGTAGGCACAAGCCTGGCACTTTTGTTCTAAATCATAGAAAAATATTACTGCTAATTACATACTTCTAAAAAGCAATAAAAAACTATATATTTGAATTTTTTTCACATGTAGAGGGCTAAAAAAATGTGAAGATTGTCATTATGAACTGGTAGTAAAACATAATGGTATAAAGAAAATTAGTTTGCATGGGGATTTAGAAGTTAGAATGACCAAATGACTTTCCTACTTTCAGACTTTCCCATTTTGAATGTTTGCCAACGTGCTGATTGGTATGTCCTCTGATTCATTGTGGTTATTAGCACAACGAAGTTTTATCCCAAATGCAGCTTTTTTAATACCTTACCCATTAAAACAAGCAATTCAGTTTTGTTACTGCATACGCTTAAACCATCCATGAAGAAAATAAACTTAGTAACGGCCTTCTTTTACCTTCAGGTCGTCTAAACTATTCATATCCAGGATCCGATAGCTCTCTGCTTATTAATGGTAAGTGATGATCGATTTACCCTAGTGAAGTTCATAGACTGAAACCAGTTAGTATAGGTGAAAAAATATAGTAATTATGTTTCAGTAAGTAGAGAAATGGCATTAGTTTATTCTGTAATGACAATTGAAAGTTGCTATTACTCTATCAGGTATTTTATGAATAATTACTTTTCCTCCAAATTGTGGCAAGACCTTTTTGAACTTTGAGAGCCAACCAGTTCTCTGTCTTGAATTTGGTCACAGTGAGAATTATATAATGTTATAAACAGGATGGCTTAATCTAACTTGAGCTTCTGTAGAGTGACCTTCGAAATGTCAATATAAAAACCATCTCCATGTAGTTGGAGAAATGTTTCAGGATAATCAGAGATCTGAAACCAGGAAGAGCTGCCTGAGACCACAGGGGTTGACATTGCAAAGGACAAGGTCATTCACTGTTTGCTGTCTAATGAGAACAAGAGAAATGAAGTTTTATGGCCATTGCAGTGTCTTCAATAGCCAAGTAGATTACAATTCTAAGTATTACCACTGTGCTGTGGCGTTCTGTTTTTATGAGCTTATGCTGAAACAGACTAGATTTCACAGGGGAGGAGGAGACATGTAGGTGCAGAAGGAATTAAAGAATCAAAAAGGGTCTGTTTGGTAGTGCTATAAGTTAAAGTAATTGGGTGGAATACAGGGGCCTTGTTTACTTCTTCCTACTCATTTACTATTGAGTGGATTTCAAATGTTTATGTTCATTTTGCTTTCCATTTGTCAAAACTCATTTTATGTCCCACCACTTCTAAGAAGTATTCTTGACTAAATAGCTTTATTTTCATCATTCCAGAAACAAAACACACACAAAAAAACTTCTACTCCTTGTCTGTGGTCTACTGTGAATGGGGAATTAAAGTTATCTTTATGACTGGACCTCTTTTTGGCTAGTGTTGGAAGTCAGTGTTCTGAAGGACATAGGGTTGTCGCGCCAGGAAAAATGAGGAGATTTGATTTATGAGAGTGGCTGTGGGCGCATCAGATCCTCTGGAGACATGCGGTTTATAAAAACCTTACTTGTTCACCCGACTTTGGTCTTTTCATGCTATCGCTGCCAGAAATAAGGCCACAATATAATATTTCAGCAGAAATGTGTGTAGACTGAAAACAAAACCCAGTGGTGACAGTGGCATCAGGATAAGGGGAGCATGTAAAGGTTGCCTTTGTAGCTTTCCCTGGGGAACAAGCTGCAGAGTCGGGGCTGCATGATGGAAATGGCAGTGAACCAGGTTTGAGACACTGCTTTGTGATCTTAGACAAAGTGATCAATTCTTCTTTGCCCCTGTCTCCTCATGAAGCCACTGCATTAGATCAGTTGCCCTGGGTCCATCTTTGTTGAGGTGAGAAAAATAGACACTCTCTAGCGGGTTGTCCTTAAAGCTCAACTCACTTAATTTTTTAAAAACATCTCTTATGAGATTTTTCTTTCCCTCCTGCCCCCGTAAATATTTCTGCTCTTATGAATAGATCATTTTTAAAGGCATTTACTTGGCAAAGAAAAAAATAAAGGTAATCTTTTCCCAAAAATATTTGTTGGGACTAGATGTTTTTTACCATTGCATACATGGAAATTGTATTTATTATAAGGGTATACTGGCTGAGGTTCACACCGCTTTAACTGAAAGATAGGAAGATAAAGAAAGAATAAAGATATGTCAAAGAGATGTGCTGGCTCCTCAGACAAGACCCCCAGAGTGTGAGGTTATGCCTGTCATGGGCGCAGACCTAGTATTGTGATCTAGGGCTTCAGAACTTGATTTTGTCAGATTTGATCAAGTGTTAGTTCCTAATAACCAACCGACTAGGACCAGATATCAGTGTATGCATTTGTAATGGGAAATAACCCTTCTAGGTAGACCAGATGTGTGTCGACTGATAGACTTATTTTTCTTCAATAGCAAAGTAGATTATAATAGAAGATTGATTAACAATTATGAAATTATAATGAGTTGGAGGTGGAGGGGTGTTGAGACAATTTCTTAGTCACTTTGATTTAGGCATAGGCATAGCCCACTCTCTTCAGTCAAATTTATGAAACATCTTCTATGGTGGGCTGCTTCTCTAGATAGATTGATCTCATTCATGTATTGATTCTTAGGAGCTTTGTTCTAATTTTAGCTAAGGTTTTGGAAGCACATATATTGCAAATCTGGTGTAATACATTGTGCTTAATGAAGGTAAACTCAAAAGTCACAAATACCACCCATGTCATAGGATTGGGATAAAGATTAAATGCATGTAAATCATTAGCATAGGACCTGGCATGTAGTAAAATGAAAATATTTAGAGTGTCATTTTTTGGTTAGGAATATTAGTGTTAAAGATTTATAAGGAAAAAATACAATACAAGGGATTAAGAAGAATATATAAAAATTGTGGCTGAACATGCTTTCTATGTCTGTTGTTAAGGTAGATAACCTAAAACTTACTATATTCACTTTTAAAAGCAATCTCTTCATATTTTAATTCATTTTCAGTTTATAACTGAAAATAAAAGCCTAATACATTGTGTTGAAGGACATTGGAGTTTGCACATACAGAGATAAAAAGGGCTTACTCATCCAGTGGGGTGAATCACTGTTGTTGGGGTCATTTTTCCATTCTCAGTCATCGGTTCACTGGTGTTCATACTGTGCAGTGACCTTCATATACTACCCATGTCTTTTAAAGGTATTGCCAGTATAATTCAACAAATAATAATTGATAACTGTGCAAAGAATGCTGTAGTGCACATTCTAGGGAAGTATTCAATTTATTGCTGGGTTATTAGTTGTAGAGATTTTTTTGAGGGGGAATCCTTGGGTTCTACATATATAAAAAACAAACAAACAAGTTTTCTAGCTACTTTTGGCTACATATTAGTTTGCCAGGGCCACCATAACAAGTACCACAGACTGGGTTGCTTAAGTAGAAATTTCTTTTCAGTACCAGAGCCTAGAAGTCTGAGTTGATTTCTTCTGAGGCCTCTTTCCTTGGCTGGTAGACAGCTGTCTTCTCTCTATGTTTGCATGATTTTCCTCTGTGCTTGTCTGTGTCCTGAAATCTTATAAAGACACATATTGGAATAGGGCTCACCCCATTGCCTTCACCACACCATTTAGCACATTCTTGAATCATGTTAGTACTAAACATTAAATTATTGAGGATTTTATAAATCAAAACTAAGAAATAAAAGTAGATAAACATATAAATAGTATTCATTTTAATCCCAATGGGGATTAAAAGATTTTTATTTAATAATAGCATGTATTTTTGAAATCCTTTAATAGTGTACTCTTTGGTAATTAAACAAAAATTCTGAGCAGTTTATTTCAGCTGACTTAGCTAGAAGTTTTCCAAATGTAGATTTCTTTAAACATATTTAAAGTAATTTTTTTTACTTGCTACTTTATTGGATGTTTGAGAAACATCAAAAATATGCAGCACTTGATAATCATGAGATTGGAAATCTGTCTGCAAGACAGATTCCTCAGGAAAGTGGTGAGGATCTATCTGTGTTACAAGTATTTCATCATGTGTTTGCACAAAGTATACTTTGCAGTTGGTGAGGAAAAGGTGCTGCGTACATCTTTCATCCGTAAGATGAAGGGCACCATTGACCATTCTGTCAATATCTGGGTTCTGGTTACATGCGTGCGTTCACGTTATAGAAATCTTATTGATCTGTACATTTGTGATTTGTGTACGTTCTCCTATATATGTCACATGTCAAAATCTACATTAAAGATAGTGTATAGTGTTAACAGCATTATAATAAGTAGAACTCATACATTTAAACATGTTCATTTTCTGTGTTCTGGAATAACATTGTTTTTATTATTTTGGTACTCATTTATATTAATTTCCCTATAAGGATGGGCAGTTTTTATAATTATAAACATTGTATACCAATAACTGATTTTCTCTTAATGTGGGAAAATGTTTCTAAATAGTTTTCAGGATTTAATATCAGCATTTAACCAGCTTCATTTTGTGGTACAAAATCAAAGTTTGAAAGTACCATTTGAATACTTTAAGAGTATTTGAATTTGCTTTTGATCTGTAGCCTTTATTGTTCCTGAAACTATATTTATTTTTTAAATAATGGAAGCTATGAGATTTTAATGTTAGTTTTGTAGCTTTTAAAAGACTAGTCTTTTCAAATATATTTTCTCAGAAATCCAAGCAACATCTGTTAACTTTTTGAGATCAACAGAACCCAGATTTTCAAATCAATAGTTTCCCCAAACTCTCGTGTCTTTGGAGCAGTTGTATGAATAGAATGTTTTTGGACAAGCATCTGCTTTTGTGGTGTCTTTGTCTTTCTGACCTCTGTCAGGTTGACAAAGTAAAAGAGTACCTTTCCCTTCTCCAAACAAGGCCTCGTAAAGGAAAACCTAACTGCTGAGGGAGATTTTATGCTGTTTTAATCCATTTGCCCAAGTACTTTGGTGTAATCCAGTGTTTTCTAGTAATGGTAGAAATGTATTTTGCTTAAGACATAATTCCATTTTGGAGAAGACGCATGTGGCACCTCTAAGCTACACTTCTAACTCAGTTATAACTGAGATATGCTAGCTCCGCTTCCTCCTGTGTGAACCTCCTCTCCAGCCCAGACGCCCCCTTGCTCCATCGGCTTCTGTTCTGGGCCTCTTTCCCTGAGCATCACAGCACCCCTGTCCGCACCACCACCCTGCAATGCCTTGCTCTGATTTCCTTTTAAGGTCAGATGCTACTCAAATGCTACTCACCCCTCTTTCTGCTCCTTAAATCAAGACCAATTGTTCGCCCTAGCCTGTCTGGCTCAGTGGATAGAGCGTCGGCCTGTGGACTGAAGGGTTACCACTGTAACCCTTGATTCCAGTCAAGGGCATGTACCTCGGTTGCAGGCTTCTCCCTGGCCCAGGCCCTGGTTGGGGCACGTGCAGGAGGCAGCCAACCAGTGTGTTTCTCTCACATCAATATTTCTCTCTGTCTTTCCCTCTCTCTTCCATTCTCTCTCAAAAAAAAAAAAAAAAAAATCAATGGAAAAATATCCTCGGGTGAGGATTAAAAAAAAACACAACAACAATTGTTCCTCCCCTGTTTGCTCCTGTTGCACCTGTCACCTAACTATCATAGCAAATAGACACATGACAGTCTCAGTGTTTACTTACGTGGCCGTGGAGTCAGGGCTCTGTGTGTTTATCCATAGTGCCCAGCAATGTGAGCATTCAAGAAACATTTGTTAAATAAAATTGAGGTGTTTGGACAGGCTGGGCTTGTAAATGCCAGTTCTTTTCAGGGAAGGCATTTTCTCAAAATTTTAGATTAGAAGTTCATGTGGCCATTTCCTGAGTATTCAGGAAAATACATATAATATGAATATACTGCTCTTCTTGGCTGTCACCTGCTTGGTGATAAAATGCCAAACTTTGTACTTTTCAACATTTGGGGTATAGTGGAAGATTTGATTAGGGTCAAGAAACCTTTGACCAAAAGGAAGTTTATAAATTGCTTAAAGATTTCATGTGTTATGATATTCTTTATTAGGGATTAATTGAGAGTAGTATACAATTGCTATTTCTCCTGTCGTGGTGAAATAGCCAAGAATTAAATATTGTGATGTTCATTAAATTGCTAGTTAGCATGGAATTCTGAGAGAAAAGAAGATTGATATGGTAGTTGGTTTAGATCACATGACATACTCCTTTAGTTTTATACTAGTTTGGACCTTGAGTGATAGTTACAGCAAAAAGCTTCCCTTAAAACAAGTATCCTTGAAGAACTTAAAAAAAGAAAGTATAAGATTGACCTCTCACCATCCAGATTCTTTGTTTTTGAGACAAAATTATATATAGCCAATCTTTTTCAATTACAAAGCTGGTAGATGAAATCACAATTGATCCTTTTGACAATGTTTGAAAGGTTGTGTGTTTTTTTTTCTCATTTGACATGCAGCAAGGACATATGGGCGAAGGAGAGGTAACATTATTGTTTCTAACTTTTGAATGTATAGTTGTATTTGGAGAGGATCCAAGTTTGCTCAATTTCTAACCCTCATGGGGCAGCGGGTGGGTGAATGAAACCCAGGCTTGATTCATAGATACTTTATTCATTGTAGTTAACATTATAGACATTCTCGTTTTAAGGAGTCAAAATGGTAGAATTTGGATTTGAACTAAAATAATTTTCCTATATTATATTATAAAGTCAACTTATTTATATATAAAGATTTGTTTCCTTTTTTTCTTTCTAAAATGAATTTCTTAGGAGAAAAAAGTTAAGACTCTTTAAAAAAGAAAATACAGCCCCAATCATCTCAAATACCTGAGTATATTAGAAGTTCAATTCTACTTGAATACCTTGTCTACTTTTTTTTTAACCAAGTCAGCAAAATGCATTTGGTTTAAAAGGTGATTAGCTATATAAGTAGCTAATCGTATACATTTGAAACATTGGGGGAAAGCTCTAGAAATTTTAGAGAATTTGAAAGAGTCAGCTCCGCTTCAAAATGTAAGTGATTTTTGAAGATCATTCAGGAAATAGCCTCCCAATTTTATAGTCATTTTTTAGTCTTCATTATATAACCTCTTTGAGCTGTGATTTTACAGGATAACAAATATACTGTTATTATTTGTGTTTAGTAGTGAAAGTTGGGAGGAGGAGAAGTGTGGCCACCAGAGGACATTGGAATGTTTTCGTGAAGGAAGAGCACTTGAGAGCATTTCTCCCGGGCCCATTAGCGAGTTCCTTGTGCTCGACCTAGACGTGATTGGCAGCCTGAGCAGTGTCCAGTGCGGGGAGATTCTGCACTTACTTGTAGCTCTGTGTTTTGCTCATTATTTCAAAGTTTGAATTTTGCTGTCAGGTCAATATGGGAAGAATACAAACACTGGCATCTCTGGTCTTTTCTTCTTATATATTCTAGATAGGATCTTCAACATCCAACTTAATGACTAGGTGTTAGCATTAGATAGCACTGTAGCCGATGATTACTCAACTGAAAGAAAATACGTCTTTAGCATACCTGAAAATCTCCAATTCTCTTAGACCAGACAATGAAGTTAGATAATAGCATTAAGTGGGTTTAGTTGTATCCCATTAGTTAATGTAACTAAGATGAGTGCTCACTTTAAAAATCAACACGTTCATTTTAAGGACATTCTTAGAGGAGATTGTGCAGGCCATATTATTGTTGTTTTCTTTAAAGTTTTAGTGATCTAGCATCTGACAGTGGAATCTAATACTCAGTGTACATGTCTAGGTTGCCAGTGGCCGTGGGGCCCTGCCAAGGCACTGCTGTGCACTGCCAACTGCTTTCAAAGGAGTGCTCTCCCCTGCTGCACTTCCATCCACCTCACTGGATCCCAGAGGGATAACTGAGCAGCCCTCTATTTAACCATGTCCTTTCTCTCTGACTCAGTTGGGACTTGAAGGTGATGGGAGTTCAAGAGCATATCGCAGTGGTGCTATTTGTTATTCAGTGAGAAAACGAAAAGCCGCAGTTTTATTGAATCACCTGCTTGCCTTGTTTGTTGTGCAAGATAACCAGTGGCCTGGAACATTTTCTGTTAGCTTTCTTCCTGCTTTCTATTCCAGGTCAGTCTTCACTGTTTCCAATGGAAGATGGATTTTTGGATGATGGCCGCGGGGATCAACCTCTTCATAGTGGCCTGGGTTCACCTCACTGCTTCACTCACCAGAATGGAGAAAGAGTGGAGCGATATTCTCGCAAGGTGTTTGTGGGCGGATTGCCTCCTGACATCGATGAAGGTATATTTAGAAAGAAGCATCCAGAGCCCAGTGCCCAGGCTGTGGCACACAGTAGGAAACTCATAGATAGAGTCACTCTTATGATAACAACAATCTTACCTGGCTCCAGGTATTCTGATTGGATTGCACTGTTCTCTTTTCGTATCTTCCTATCGCAGCCTATGCCATTAGTTCACAGAAGGAAGGGGGTGGGGGCAGGACTTTAGGAACCAGCAGAAGCAAATGATCAGACGAAAGGAAAAGGAGCAGACATCACGGAAAACTCAAGGATTCTGTTGAGGGAAGACATAAGTGCTAACTGCATTTTTGTCTGTGTGTGCTGCCTTGGCCAAATTCAGTTATGTATTTTCCAAAAAGATGTAGACTGTCATTGTGGTAGCTGGTGCAGGCCAGTCTTTAGTGCATGCCACAGTAGATGAGGAAATGTAATATTGGTGGGTAACACAACATCAAGTGGGCAGAGATGAACTTGACCAGGTGATCAAGCTTCACATGCCCAATTAGGACAGGATGGAGTGGCATTATAAAGGTGGGAATTCTGTTTAGAACGCACAGCATGCTTATGGTCACGGGGAAACAGTACGGACAGGCGAGCATTGTCTACACAATAACTGGCCTGCGTGCTTTAAAACTGTCAAGCACGTAAAAGACAAGAAAGAATGAGGATCTGTTCCAGATTGAAGATGATGATGCCCTAGGGCAGTGGTCGGCAAACTCATTAGTCAACAGAGCCAAATATCAACAGTACAACGATTGAAATTTCTTTTGCGAGCCAAATTTTTTAAACTTAAACTATATAGGTAGGTACATTGTTATTAACTTAATTAGGGTACTCCTAAGGCTTAGGAAGAGCCACACTCAAGGGGCCAAAGAGCCGCATGTGGCTTGCGAGCTGCAGTTTGCCGACCATGGCCCTAGGGACATGCTGTCCAAATACAGCACGTGTTCTGGATCAGAAGGGAAAAGAGAGATGCTGTTGAGATAAAGTCTGTGATGTGGGCATTGTATCAGTACTGACTTCCTGATCGGGAGTGCTGTGTGGTAGCACATAAGGAAGTGACCTCGTTGAGGAGGTCACAACAGTTGCATTATGGGATATAGAGCATCATGTCAGAAAAAGATGATAGGTGGTAGGTAGACAGGTAAATAGCTTGACTCATGTAAAGGTATAGGTGGAGGAAGGGAAGAGGCAGTTGTGCACAATATTAACAGTTGGGGAGTCTAGATGAAGGGATGCGGGAGTTGTTTTTTTGTTTTTTGAGGGGGGACTTTTTTGTACTGCTATGTAAATAGGAGATTTGAAACTGTTTTTTCTAAACTAATTCCTAAAAATGATCACAAAAATATTGAAATCTATTTTGCTTTGTTGTTTATTAGATGAGATCACAGCTAGTTTCCGTCGCTTTGGCCCTTTAATTGTGGATTGGCCTCATAAGGCAGAAAGCAAATCCTATTTTCCTCCTAAAGGTAATTCTCAAGATTCAATATACCACGTACATTTGTCCTTTTATTGTTTAATGTTTACCATTTTCATAAATGTTTGCCTTCAGTGTAAAATTTCCCATTGTTAAACTTCTATTTTCCCAAATGCATCTTTAAAATTTCTACCTAATATGTTACTTTCAATTCAAATTTAATTTTACTCTAAAAGATGTTTTAAGATATCAAACTGAACCTACTGTTGATATCAGACTTTAGGTATGAATATTGTTTTAATTAAAAAGAAATTGAACTCCTTTCCCCTTCATTAGTTTTAGTTTATATTTCCTTTCTCTTGAAATGTTGCAAAAAATAATAATAATTAGGAGAACGTCTACGCCTTTTCCCCCCTTTTCATCAGGCTATGCATTCCTGCTATTTCAAGATGAAAGCTCTGTCCAGGCTCTCATTGATGCGTGTATTGAAGAAGATGGGAAGCTCTACCTGTGTGTCTCAAGTCCCACTATCAAAGACAAACCAGTAAGTGCATTCCAGCATGAGAATAGCTTCTGGTTTCTGCCTCCATCTCTACTCTGTTTGAAAAACCCACAGCATCTTGATGTTTCTATTCATTGACACATTTGTAAGTAGACTGGGAATGAAGTTTTGTTACTGTTGTCAAGCTCCTAACATTGACATTCTGTATATTTGTGCATATTATTTGGCCATTGAACTTTTGATTAATTAAAACATTGGTAAATCTTTACTCTTAAAAGACTCCACTTGATAACGCATTTGATAAAGTAGCTGAGTTTCCTCTGAATAATAGATTTCGCTTCTGATAGGCATCACCTTTTCACCTTTGTTCAGTTTACTCTTAAAAATGAAATGCAGGGTTAGGATTCACTATTTTTAAATATTTTCTAGTTTTACAGCTTTATTGCTTTTAATGATGTGAGTTATTGTTTTAAAAATATAAAGTACTCTGCAACAGTTTTAAACATTTTCCCCCACAAATTGTACTGAGAATGAGACATCTGGGTCTTCCCACTCCCCAGGTGCAGATTCGGCCTTGGAACCTCAGTGACAGTGACTTCGTGATGGATGGTTCACAGCCTCTTGACCCACGAAAAACTATATTTGTTGGTGGTGTTCCTCGACCATTACGGGCAGGTATGATTAGACAAAAAGACCTTCCTCACCCTTTAGCATAAGATGTATTTTATAAAGGTTTCTCGGGATAAATTCTCCCTTAAGCAGTTGAGTTAATGTCTAAGAGTGAGAGTTCTGGAATCAAAGTGTCTGGGTTTGAATTCATGTGCTCTGCTCTCAGTTAATAGTTGAGTGACCTTGGACAATTGCTTAATTTCTCTAATTCTCAATGTCCTCGTCTGTCAAAGGGAGTAGTAAGTGTATCTCCTTTCTGTAGAGCTGTTTTGAGGGTTAAGTGAGATAACCAATGCAGGATGCTTAGTGCAGTTCCTTATAATGCCCATGACCATCACTCTCATCATCATCGGAAAATAAACGACGCCCTTCAAGAACAGATGCTGGATTGCGATGTTTAGTGTTTGTTTCCCATGTCCTCGTTTGCTTATCAGCTGCTTGCTGGGCTCTGAAATATAATACGGGTCTCAGCAGTGTATCATGTTTTTAGCATAGTGCTAACAGAAGAAATTTCATCTCCATCAACTCATTTGAGGTTTGGTAGTATAAGTACGATAAAGATCAGAAAATGAACAAGAATGCAGTTTCAGAATTGTAACATATAATGGAGAAAGTGATAACATTCGTTATTTCAAGTTTTTATATGAGAAATTGGCAAATAGCCTGTGGGGAAAGGTCACAAGATTTTGATGGAAAACGCCAGAAGAGCCTCCAAACAAAGAGCTTACCAAATCAGTTTTCTCGTGTTGAAACGATGATTTACACTAAGCCAGACCTTGTTAACCAGTGAATATATGGCAGCAACGTGGTATAGACCATGGTGCCAAGCCCAGCAGTGCCAGTCAACCGCCTGTGACCTTGGACTGAGTGATCATCTTCTCCGTGCCTCAGTTTCCCCAAGAAATTACTGCCTACTTCATAGGGCCGCTGTGGAGATGAAAAGAGAACATAAGTAAAATATCTAGCAGAGCCCTTGCCCTTCGTTAAAAGATAAATGGACAACTGGTTATAATAACGCTTGATTTGAATAATTATAATGACATGAGCTCAGAGTGCAGATGAGCTGCTTTTGATGAAACCTTTGGTGAGCCAGCTGAGTCTTCCTGATTTCAGATCCCCTCTCTGTGTCTTTCTTATTCAGTGGAGCTTGCCATGATAATGGATCGGCTGTATGGAGGCGTGTGCTATGCTGGGATCGATACCGACCCTGAGCTGAAGTACCCAAAAGGAGCCGGGCGAGTCGCCTTCTCTAATCAACAGAGTTACATAGCTGCTATCAGTGCCCGCTTTGTTCAGCTGCAGCATGGAGAGATAGATAAACGGGTAAGTCCTAGACTGCGTTCTGGAAAGTTCTAGAGATGGCCCTCTAACTGTGTCATTACCAGATTGGATGGGGAAATTTTATATGACCATAAATTGACAGCTGACAGTTATGCCTGTAGGACCTCTAGGTGTATGTTCTATAATACATGTAGGAATTTCCTAGGAATTGCTTCCGTATCCTTGTTTGAGTAGCCTAACCAGAACCCTGTATCAGTTTACTTATCAATTTAATTTTTCCTAAGCTATCACCTACATCCATTCATTTCTTCAGTTAGTCAGTCATTCAATATTTACCAAATCCTTCCTACTATGTTTTAGCAAGTATACAAACATGAATGTCCTTGAGGTCTCCTGACATTTTTTTTTTTCATCCTGGGACATTATGAGGACCTTAGTGAGCCCTACTTTCCAGTGCACTATGTGACAAATGATTGAATAAATTTACTTCTAGGTCTGCATGTCTTAGAAATCTGTCATTATAACAGATTGAGTAGAAGAAGTCACAGTCTTTCCACCTGTGGCCTGTCCTGCCTGGAGCGAGGTGGGAGCTGTCAGCATTGTTTCCACACCTCGCATTCCTCCTTGTGGGGTTTCTCTTCTGAATCAAAGGGCTAGAGAAAACCGCAAAGACAGCTTTGCCCTCTACTGTCTAATGTATTTGAAACGTTCCATTATGTATCTTATTTCTTTGCATTCACAGATTCATTTCTTATCTTTGTATTCCATGCATTCAACAAATGTTTTCTTGTCCTTGTGCCAAGGACAAGAAGTCCCTGTCCTCAGGAGTTCATGGTCTGGTAGATAGTGTGGCCTGTGCCGAAGGCCAGTAGGCAAACGGTTTGTTCCTAGTTTGATAAGAATGTACACAGAGTGTGAAGCGACCGCACTGGGGAGCAGTATTTAGTTCAGCTGACTTTTTTCATAGACAGACCCTGTGGATGTGGAGGAAACAATGCGTTGATTTGCATTCATGTGGGCTCCTTGTTTCCTGGCAGACGGCACCTTTCTGAGGCCTGGCTGGGATGCCCAGCGCTCTGAGGCGTTGTGCTCCCAAGGATGGGTAGATGTGCTATTCTCGAGTCGGCGTGTAGAAGCCACCCAGGCAGTAGTGGTTTACACAAACTGCTCATGCTTCATGTCGTGTATATTCTGTGTCAGAGGCAGTACTGACTGTAAGGTCATAGTGCCATCATGCTGACCAGCTTAAAGAGAAGGGCGTAGATTCTGTTGTGAATATGGAGGAAGGTGCAGTGTTAGCCACAGTGACAGGCCTCCTGTGTTTGAGTCACACTAAAAAATGAGTACATCTGAGTAAACAGTCTCTGGCTCCATTGCTTCATTCCAACACAGGTGCCAGGGTTGTGAGGTTAGTCATTAGAAATTGAGATTAATTTTTACTCCTCTGGTCCAGTTCTCCGGCCAGTGCTCTTGCTCTCTGTAGAGTTCTGGCGTGGCCTCCTAGTGCTCTAGTTCTGCCTGCCCCGCTGTCTCCCCTGTCACCCTTCTCCTGTTGGTCCCAGCTCCCCTTTGTCAGAACTGGATGGCACCGGCGTTAACGACAGTCTGGTGTAAGGGAGTGTCAACCACGAGTCCAAGACTAAAAACAACCACGTTATTCCCACTGGCGAATTAATAGCCAGGTTATTTTTAATACTCGAGAGGCTCAAATGACAGGCAGCCTATTGAACACTGGAGCAGGCCCAGTTCCTAAATGCACCTTTGGCTTTTAGACTCAAGTAAACCCTTCCTACTGACAGGAGGGTGCAGGGCTGGAGATTGTGAGTAATGTAGCTGCATGTGGGTTCCCAGAGTAGCAGCTTTGCAGTTCTAATCAAGATGTGTGCGCTGTGAACAGAAGCCACAGCCAGGCTTGACTACCACTCAGAAGCCGCCGTGGAAGTCAGGGTTTGACTAGCGAAGGGCTGTTTTGTGGAGCGGAAAGCTCTTAGTTGGGTTTGTTTAAACTATAATTCCACATATAATGAACAACCAAATCCACTAATTAAAATGCTGGTATGTGTCTGTGAAAATTCTCCCGGGGGTTTAATTTCATAACGCTCAGCTGCCTTCACTTTATTTCTGTGGAATTCTTTTTGCCTTTGAAAAGTGTTGATTTAATATGACAAAAATGTAAAATGATGGGTATAAAAACCTGACCGGGTTCTTAAAAGATGGACTCTCTTAACTTCAATAAGAGAATGTGGGGCATCTGGGCAGTCGTTCAGACAGTGATGGAAATGCGTGCGCACAGGAAGGAAGAGTGACCTGGCGGTGTCACAGGAAACGTAACCTCCTTCCCTTTATCTTGGTTGCAGGTGGAAGTGAAGCCATACGTCTTGGATGATCAGCTGTGTGATGAATGTCAGGGGGCCCGTTGCGGGGGAAAGTTTGCTCCATTCTTCTGCGCTAATGTTACCTGTCTGCAGTATTACTGTGAATATTGCTGGGCTGCTATTCATTCTCGTGCTGGCAGGGAGTTCCACAAGCCCCTGGTGAAGGAGGGCGGGGACCGTCCTCGGCATATTTCATTCCGCTGGAACTAGAGAACTACAGTGCTCATTTTCAGGCCTCAGAATAAGTGCACTCTTCTGTTCATTCTGCCCCTCCTCAGCCTCTTCACGCTGGCATGCCCTCTGTAGCAGTCTAACTCCACAATAGTATAATGAAAGAATGGCCTATACTAGAGGTGTTTTGTAGATTCTTGTGTCACTGAAAACAATATGTATGAGCTCCTTTTTCCTATCGCCATCGTGTTGCCTGGAAGTTTTATACTCTTGCTGGAGAGCAAGAGGACCCATACTTCCCGCAACATTTTCTTAGAGGAGAGCGAGATTAAGAGAGAAATGAAGTGATAGAGTATTTTGGGTTTTTAATTAAATTATTGTTAATAATATAACATATAAGAATACTTTTATTAAAATAACCATGCAACAATAACACTATTAGTCTATCCTGACACAGTTTGTCTCCCGGGAAACGCTTCTGCCTTTTTCTTTCTTTTCTTTCATCTTGTTGCCTCTCTCTGTTTCCATCCCCTTTCTGTTCTTTTACAGGCAGGGGAGGAAGTTAACAATTACTAACAGGAAATAGCATGTTAAAGCGAACGCAGATGCATGAGCAAGATTGAAGCAGCCTCTCACTCATTGAAGGGTTCAGAGGCCGAATCTAATTTCGTTCTGCCTCAGAGTTACTTCCACATCAGAAGCAGTCAAGTAGGCAGATCTAGGTTTATTTTCTTTTAAACAATTGTGAACATGTAGAATGTAAAAATTGGGGAAATTGACTACTGAGGGGAGTGCACTTATTTATTTTTAAACTTACTTATCTGGTCACAGCCCTAGGAAACCTACCAAAGCTAGAGTTCACGACAACTGGTGGAAGAAGTAGCATTTCCTCTCCCAAAGGACAAGTAGCTACATTTTATTTTTGATGTTCTAGATAAACTCTATTCTAATTTACTAACACTCATCACGTGTCAGCCTTTGCTCTCCATTTTGACGTTACCTCAAGGATGTCCTTTTGATTTTGTGTTAAAATACACTTGTAGCCAAAACTGGAAGACAAAATCAATACACTAATTGGCTGCTGATTGGCTTACTTTTAGATTTAAAGTTACTCTGGGTATCCTGTAATTTAGTTGTAACATAGAAAACGAAAAAAAAAAAAAATTAAAAAAAAAAGTTGAGTAGTTGCAAAGTGTTCTGCACTGTTGAACTAAGTAACTGTGTGACTCTGCAAAGGTCCGTATGTCTATCTTCCTCTTCCTATAAAATAAGATACCGTTACAGTTTCAGAGCTGAGCATGGGACATAGTCAGTGTTTGAAGTGCCAACTTCGCCGAGTAATGCATGCTTCATTATAAATAAACCCTAGCTCGGAAAGGCCTTCTCACGTGTGGACAGTGTGCTTCGGGGTGAATTTCAAATAGTCTCTTGAAGCCCTGCTCTTGGAAGGAACTTTGATTTTAATTGACTTTATCTTATTAAATGCCCTATCCACCATTAAAAAGATTATCATCAGTGTGCAAAACGTTTTAAAAAAAACATAATGGCAATCTTGCTAGTTGTGCTACCTAACAGTACCATCTTGGATCCTTCAAAACCAAAGACTTGCCCCAGCACTACGGTGGAACCACCTGGCTGATGCCCCTACCGATTGTCTTTAGGAAAAGCAGTCCTTTGTTTTAATCCAGGCTTTAATGAACGCTGTACTGTGCAGCTCCAAAGGTCAGAATGGAGGCATGTGCTGCCTAGTAGTCCAACACAGAGCGCAGCTGCTTTCAGGGCCCCTGCGAAGGCTGGAAGCAGCCACGTGGACGGAGGGTGCTCTCGTGTAGCTGGTCAGGGACTTTCTTTTCTCCTGAACTACATAATCCTAAGTGGAATGTTCATTTGCCTCTTTTTCTTCTTTTCAACGCTTGTAGGCGTTTTGGGGTGTGCTATTGTGCTGTTCCTACTCAGTAAACAGGTGTGATGAGTTAACAAGAAATAACACTGTTTGAGAACTAGCTTTGAATAATAATTTTTCCCTTTGTACATGACCTGCTGAATTTCGGTACAGTGTTTTGTAGCTAACTTATTTTGTCATGCACATAATGTATATTTGTTATGCACTACTTTTGTATATCTTGTTTTTCCAACAGTGAACATTTTTAGGCACACTTTTCACTGACGGGATATCTCTTTATGCAATACCTCAATTTTTCATATTGCAAAGAGTAGCTTTTTGTACTTTTATTACTGAGAGATCTTCATATACTTCATTTTTTAATATAAATAATTTTAATAAATTTTATTTTCTTATATTCTGCTTTTTATACATTTCAGTGCTCTGCATACATTTTGAATTATGGATGTTGTGCACTGGCAATGCTATTTTAGAGTCTGCAGAAAAGAGAAAGCATGTTGCTTAAACATCCTTCCCAGCACCAGCTGTTGGTGGACCTAGAATTTAAGAGATAGTCTATGTGAAGTCACAAATTAATGAAAAAAATTCGCATGAAAATGACAGATAACACTGTAGTTCCTAAAAAAAATTAAATGCATAAGCATAGGGTAGAAATTTAAAATGACAAAATTGTCTACAGCTTCTTACTAAGTTTTTAAAATTATTCATAACGCAGACATTTTTTGGTGAATGTTCAGCCATTTTTAATATTAATAAATTGATGTTAAGTGTTTGATTCAGAAATGTCTGCTCTTTTAAATTATATATAAAGGAAAAACCAGCCTGCCGTGGGACAGGTGTGTAATGTTAGTATGCATGACTAATGTAAGAAATCGCTATTCTACTAATATTTACTTGTGATTGTGTGACAAGTGTGTTTACAGATTATTTGGTTACACTTCAATTTACAGGGCATAAACAATTATTATCTATTACTCTGAACTTTATCAATTACATGTCCTTCAGATTACATGGGATTGTAGTTGGGAGTTACCATGTAACTCAAAACATAATTAACATGTAATTAGTTTACAGATTTTAGGGTATCACTTCAATTTACCAAGCATGTAGTTCTAGCGCACTAGCATGGCACCAGCCATGTACTTACAATGTAGTTACAGAGTAATTACATGGTTATTTTTGCAATGTAAAATAAAGTGTTTCTGATTATTTTCTATGTAAAGGAGCCCTCTCCCTCCTCCTCCTGGTCCCCACGCTTTGGTGGAATATATATACTTCTCCATACACAGACCTCTGCAGGATGCAAAAGAAAACTTGCAGTGAATGAATTTAGCATTTGATGAGAGTGCTGTTGGAAAGACTTGATAACTCACCCCTTTTGTTTTGAAGAGTTGAATCTTCTGTTAAAAGGTGATTTGAAACTTGAATGTGATGAATTGTGGCAAGTTAACTTCAAGTTATGTGCAATACTTATTTCAAACTTTTGAAAGATCTTTGCGGTGTAATTCTTTGTTTTCAATTGCAGACATTTAAAAATGTCATTTTCTACTGTTAAGAGTAATCCTCTTTCTTGTTGGTGTTTCTAAAGAAAAGAATCAGAAATCAATCTTTCTACTAATGTAAATTTGAGATTATTTTTAAAAATGGAATAAAAGAGGTTTTGGTCATTTGCTTTATTTTATTATCTTATTTTAAAGCTACTGTGACTGATAGCATTGTAAGAATTGGGACAATATTGTATTCAACTGTTTTATTTTTTATATTTTTAAAATTTAAAGTATAATTAGTTTTTATAATTTTCATCAGATTTTTGTTATATTTTTTGGAAGTGAAACTTTTAGCAAGTGGGTGTCTAGTTTTTACTAATCCCTAATGTTTTTTTCCCCAGTGTATTGCTCATATTATCAGAAGGAAAAGTTATTTAAGTATGTCAGTTAATTGTACTACTTGGCTGAATTTCCATATAGTTTTTACTGTGTATGGGGAGGTTGTAGTATTTATTATAGCATTTTAAATAAGGGTAATTCATTTTTTATTAAAGTCATTTTCACGTTAAGTTCCTATTTTTGTATGTTCTACTCTTAAGTTATATAACACAGTTCCTTTTTAAAAAGAGTTCATTTGTTGAAGTGCTAGTGGAAAATTAATGTTATTAAATAGTTTGCAAATGACTATTTATACCAGTATGCATATAATTTTTAAATATTTGTAATGTGAGATGTTGAATGAATAAAACTTTTAACTCAGCTTTCTTTTAATATACTTATTTTCAACATAAGTAGGTTGTGCTTCCATGGTTGGGAAAATAACATTTTATAAATATTAAGAATATATTCCTGGGCCATGGCAGAACGAGCGGTCAGGAACGATGCCCAGTCACGTGAGCACTGCTGGTGAGCGCGCACAGCCATGTGGGCCCATGAATGTCAGTTCCCATGCTGCCCCGCGCAGGTCTTCTCATCGGGAGTCTGGAGTATGTTCCGAGGCCTTAGCCCAGGATCTGCTTCAGGCCAACTGTCCAGGAACAGTGAGGGCGCAGGTGTTTGCTGGGGGAGGTCAGTGTCGGGGAGGTTGACAAAGGGCCTTTGTGAATGGAGAGTCTGGGTTTCTGCCCAGCTCCCAGAGGCCCCTGGTTAGCAAGTCTCCTTTGACTTTCAGTTCCTCCCTAGATCCTAAGGTCATAGAGCATGGCCTGGGAGATTCCCACCTCTGTGCCACGTGAGTGGAGAGTCTTATCTTCGTTTTGGCTCAGTAATTGTGGACTGCCGAGTGCTGTCATGTGTCGGTATTTCTATCTCACGCTGCATTTTCAAACTTCTAACAGAAAGCACCACACTGGGAAATTTGGCCCGTTTTGCCAAATTTAACTTCGGCTCTTTTTTACCTTGGATATAGTATTCTTGAGACTAGAAGGAGCAGCAGTTGTCCTGAGACAGACAGACTTAGAGGTCTTCTGCTTCTAAATTGTCTTTCCCAATATGCAACTTTTCCCACTACAGGGCCTGCTGAGGATTGAGCCAGCAGCGCAGAGGCTCCCCCAGAGGACCAGGTCACAGCTGGCAATAGCTAAAACTTACCTGTCATTAGCAAAACTTAGGGTCAAAGTTCAGAGGACCCCCCCCCCCCCCCCAGCCCATAGCATTAGCCCATAGCATTCCAAGGCATCCTGAGGCGGCTTCCTCGCTGAGGGTTTGGGGGGGGGGGGGGGGCGGAGGGAGGTACTATGAGTCGATTTAGTCTTATTTCAGGAAATATTTATTTTAGGCAAGTGCTGTAGCAACTGTGTGGTGAAGGAATGTGTGGGTGCACTGCACCCGGCGTCAGGAGTCGGAGTGGTGCTTCTGGAAGGGTGTGCGGAGCTGTCTGGGCTGAGCTTTCTTACTGGGAGTTCACCTAGCCCCACCCACCGGGAAAGCTCTCTGCCCCATTCTCAACCATCCTTAATAATCAAGGTACTTCATAACCTTTGTTGCTAATGGGTTTGTATCCACACCCAGTTCAGAAAGAAAATAAGTAATTTTTTTAGGGTTTTTTTCTTTTTTTTTGTTTGTTTGTGGAACACTCCCTTAAAGTGTGACCAAAAGTCACAGGAAAAGGAAATTCCTGATTTTAAAAATTAAGGGACAGCCAAAACCGGTTTGGCTCAGTGGATAGAGCGTCAGCCTGAGGACTGAAAGGTCCCGGGTTCGATTCCGGTCAAGGGCATGTACCTGGGTTGCGGGCATATCCCCAGTAGATGTGCAGGAGGCAGCTGATCGATGTTTCTCTCTCATCGATGTTTCTAACTCTCTATCTCCCTTCCTCTCTGTAAAAAATCAATAAAATATATTAAAAAATATATAAAAAATAAAATAAAATAAAAAATTAAGGGACAAAAGAATTCCTGATTTTAACTAACATTTCCAGGGTCATTTTTTTCCCCTGACATATGTAATAACAGAATAATGGACGCAAGAAACTCTAATATTTATCTGGCCGATTATACTCTTCAGAGCACTTAGGTAGTCTTTTCGGCAAGAAAATGACAAAAAGAAGGAGTGGTGTCATGAAGTACGCTTAGGAAACAAGGCCCTGCCCCCCGGGAAGCCCTAGGCCATCAGGTGAGTAAGACCCGAGGGCTCCATGGGAAAGGGCCTGCTTGGTTGTTGGGAGTCTGCCCCACGTTTCTTTGGCTCCAGACTGTTGACAGGTAACGGCTCCATCGTGTTCCCTCGTGCCAGCAGCCCTAGAGCCCCACTTCCCTTCCTGTTCTGCAAAGGCTCTGCTGGGCCACGTCCGGAGCTGGTGCCGTTGTCCACACAACTTCACTGCGGTTCCACGCAGCTGCCTGCTCGACCCCCGTCCCATTTCCAACTCAGCTCCAGTTTCCTTCTTCCTCACTCCCACTCGGAAGGAAAGAAAGTTCTCCGCAGATACACCGTCACGGTTCATCAAAGCCATTCTGGTCACGCGACTCCCTGGCCAGACCAGCCCTTATTTCTTTCTGTTTTTGTTTGTTTGTTTGAACCCTCACCCTGGGATATTTTCCCCATTGATTTTTAGAGAGAGAGAGGGAGGAAGGAACATCAATATGAGAGAGACACATGGATTGGTTGCCTCCTACAAGCGCTCCAACTGGGGCTAGGGTTGGAACCTGCAACCCAAGGGTATGTGCCCTTGACCAGGAATGGAACCCAGGACCCTATGGTGCATGGCCGGGCACTCTAACAACTGAGCTACACCGGCCAGGACTCCGCCCTCCATTTCGTATGGGTGCCGCACATCCCAAGGCAATCCGTGCTTTGGCTGCCGTTCCGTGATAGGCTTTCTGTCTCTGACCACATATCACTTCCCTCCTGCAAAACTTTCCTTTTGCAAACCTGCCCCAGCATCGCCCCACCCCATGCACTTCCAATAAGCTCTAAGAATGCAGAAAAGGAACATCTGTGCCCTGCTAAGAACTCACTCTAGCGGAACCAAATCAGTCTCCTCTTACAGGACATGTGGTTTGGCACGCCTGCGTCTTGGGATATTTTAAGTTTGAATCTCTTTCTAGTCAAATTGGGTGTCACTGTTGGCGGGCTGGGAAAGAAGTGTCTCACTGTGACTCAGTGGGTTGACGGGTTGGAAAAGTACAGTTTGTCTCAAGGAAGTTTAAAGTGAACAGCAGCGTCCAAATTTGGTGTGTGCAACCCACCTGTGTTTTCTCCTGCAGATAATCTGACTCCATGTCAGAGAACACTGGCATGGGTCGGGGGGCGGGGGAGAGGGTGGATCAGTGAGAAGAATGGGTTCTATTTTGGTTAGCAGGGCTGTGCTACCATAAAAAATGTCAATGTGACCAAGCAAATGTCACCCTTATAAAGAGGTTATTTTCAACTCTGCCACCCCCTCCCCTTCCAACACCGAAAGAGAGAAGAAAAAACGTACCCAAGAGCGACCGCCTCGGACCCACTAAAGACACGAGGGCATCGAAAACTCGCTCTAAAATAAGCTGCCCGGGAAGAGCCGCAGCACCTGAGGCCGGGGAAGCACATGAGAGGTTTCAGGCAGGATCCTAGGCGACTGGGGCTCCTCGTTGGGATGAATGGAGGCGTCATTCCCCGCTCATATCTGAGGGCCATGGAGCCGCCCCATGTGTTTAACTCAGGCGGAGCGTGTGGCCTGCTGCAGGATGTGGGGCGGCCCCACGGGTCAGGGGGTTCTCAGCATTCCTGATTCTGCAATGACGGGATGCGTTGGTTCTGGAAGAGGAGACATACTAGCTGATCCCTGGTGTCGCGGGCACTTGCGTTCATGCATTTGCAAGGTTAGACCCCATAAGGTACAGCGAGTCCTCACTCAGCCTCGTCACAGGTTCCCTGACTCTAAGCAAAACAATGTATAAGGAAACGGCTTTACCACTGGCTCCTTGGCATAAACAAACACTAAGTTCTGGCGGGTCTCGTCAACATAACAAAACAACACTGAATGAAAGGCATTGAGGACCGGCTGTGTTGAAGGGAATACAGACTATGGCAGGGAGCAGCTGGGGGGCTCGGGAGGAACATGCCAGGGATGTGGTGGGGCCTGGAGTCAGACCCTACCTGCCAAACCCCACAGTCTTCCCCTTCCCGCCTCCCTGCCCCTGGAGCAGCAGCGGGCAGCTTGTTTACGTTGGATTTGTTTTTAAAACAAACATTTCATTTCTGAGCCTAATCTGGGTGCACGCTTTCATATTCGAAGTTGTAGAGATAGGGTGATGAGACGAAGTTTGCTAGGATTGTGAGTCCTCGCATGAGGCACGTGCTCCCTAAGAACTGACTTTTGGTTATGGGATTGGCGCAAGGTCATGGAGTTGGGGGGCGGGGGGGGGGGGGTGGGGGGGGGGGCAGGCGGGCAGGTGAAGCTCTTTGGTCTGTCAAGCCCAAGTAGCTCAAGTCTACCTCTGCACTTCTCATCTGCCTCACTGCGGGAAACAAGGACTGTAAACCCCAAACTTCCAGAAACCATCAGTTGTGGAGTGAGAATAATAATGAGTAATAGCTACAGCAACAGCCACCGCTAGCACGGATGGAGTGCTGACCCAGCACCAGGGCATCTGCTATCGCTTCTCTTTTCTTCCTCCCTATCCCCGTAAGACGGGTACTGTCAGTGCCCATTCTAAGGTGGCCACGATTCAGGACGGGTAACCAGCCTGCAAAGCCAGGATTCAAACACGGGCACAGAGAAGTTGTACTGAAAGGATGCGGATCACTTTACAAACCCGTTGGAACACCATCTCCCTCCGCGGGAGTTCGTTTGGCCAGGATGCCTTTAACAATAATGCGAGTGCTACTCCTTATGGTCATATGCCGTCCACTAAATTGTCAGGGGAGTGAGACGTGCTTTGGTTCTGGAGGGGAAACATACTGACCTACTGACCAAAGGCACATGGGCGCCACATGGACAGGTGGATGGAGGCAGGGATGGAGGTAGGGATGGACAGGTGGATGGATGGGTGGATGGAGGCAGGGATGGATGGGTGGATAGATGGACAGGTGGATAGATGGACAGGTGGGTGGGTGGATGGGTGGATGAATAGAGGCAGGGATGGATGGGTGGATAGATAGATGGACAGGTGGATAGGTGGACAGGTGGGTGGGTGGATGGGTGGATGAATAGAGGCAGGGATGGATGGACAGGAGGGTGGATGGATGGGTGGATAGATAGATGGACAGGTGGATGGATGGACAGGTGGGTGGATGGATAGGGGGGTGAATGGATGGGTGGATAGGTAGGCAGACAGATAGATTTAGATACATCTATACATATATTCATTGGGTTTTTCTTAGATTCAAGGAAAACCCCACCAAGGAGGAAGGGTTTGCTTCTTTCTGTAGAACCATAATTGAACAACACGTTCTGTGCAGAAATCAAGCCTCTTCTCACGCATCTCGTCCTCCGCGCCTCTGCGCACGCGCACACACACACACACACACACACACACACACACACATGTAATCTCGGAAAACCAGCCCCGCTGCACAGAGGGGCGGGAGAGCGGCCTCGCTGGTGTGCCCGGTGAGCTGTGAAACAGCGCTTGGATATGTAGCTTCTGGACTGAGTGTCAGAATCACTGAAACAGATATCTGCAGAGAATCTGTGTGCCTGATTATTTCTATACATACATTTAAAAAGAAAGAAGCGTTGCCGTTTTTAGGCACCAGAGCCCTGGTGCAGCTCTGGCCGCTGCCGCAGCAGAACAGCTGTTCCTGACAGATGCGATGCTACGGAGCCCAGGAGGACCAGCTTCGATGTTTGAGCAGAGATTTGCAGCAACGCGCCCTTCCGAGGAGGACATGAGGCCACAGCCAAATCAAGTCATCGGCAACTTCTTTCCATCCGAAGAATTAAAATCTAACAGAGACCAAGCACAAAATTCTAAAATTGGAGGGGATGCAAATGGAATTCAGATTTAGTCCCCTAAGGCGTCCTACTTAAGTCGGGGCCAGCAGCCCCCTTCTAGGGGAAGGGGATGGGGCAGGGAACGAGAGGGGTTATGGGGAGAGAGGGAAGTAGAATTCAATTATCAAATGCAATTTCATATCCAGAAGCCTCCCTTTACACACACACACACACACACACACACACACACACACACACACACACGCCCCATCACCAGGACAGCCTTTCACACACGTCATGTCGCCAGTTCGTCTCTCCCTGGGCGAGGCAGTTCCGCAGTGACACAGTAGTCACCATAAGGGAGGAAAAGTGGGCTCTTCCTTGGCTTTCCTGATACTTAGTCTATATTGTAACAGTTTCCTTTCAATTACACAATTACATGCGGAGTGTGGAGCCCCCTAAGCTGCTAGCAGTTAGCGCCATGTCTAGCCCAGTGCAAGTCCTCGATACCTGTTAACTGTTATTAGGAGCTTCGTGCCTGTTGTGCGGTTGCTATAGTTACTGTCCACGCTCTTACAAAGCGCGGGTCCCTGTGCTGGGTTGGGGGCAGGAGTGGACAGCAGGGTCCCTGTGCTGGAGGTGGGAGGCAGGAGCCCTCTGTGCCGCTCTCCATGTGGCATTTTCCTCCACTGATTCTCGAGATTCCCGCCCCATCCGGCCTGCATGAGTTTCCATGGTGACGGAGAAAGCCAGGAGACTCAGGCCCAGTGCCCATGCTCCATTCTTGCTGTCTTTCCATCTTAGGAGCAGGAAGCCTCCATGGTGTGCGCTGTCAATGTGAGCACCACCCCCGGGGACTGGTTTTCAGGAGACTTTTAGAGGAGAATCTTTCTCTTTAGGGAAAAAGCAAGGACAGAGGGATGGAAGTTGGAAATTAGGCCTCAGTTATGCTGCCTTTTAGGAAATAGATTATTTCTTAGTTCCCCTTTGCCCTTATAAGCAGCAAATGTCCGCAGAGGTGGAGCAGGGCAAGGTGGGCCTGGATAGTGGGGGCAACGTGGGTTTTGAAGTCAAGCAGAGTTGGGCTCGTACCCCAAACCAACCGCAGGGGTCACTGGGGTGAGGAACATGGCTCTGGGGTAAGACGCCCAGATTTCTGGCCCTTTGCCACCCCTGGCCCAGTGACTTTGACCATGTTAGGTGACCTCTGAGCATCAGTGGTCTCATCAGTGGGAAGGGGCAAATAACAATCCGTCAACGGGCTGAGGTAGGGTTAAGTGAGGCAATCACGAGAAAAACACTTAAACAATGAACCTCAGAGGCGCCCATTCCCTTTGCCACGGTTGTCCCAGATCCGGCCATTCCTGGCCGCAGCGACCTGGGCAAGTCTCTTCCCTCCCTGAGACACTACGTACACCATCCAACCCCACCCTGCCACCTTGGAGGGAGGGGACAGTGACCCTCAGTTCCCAGGACTGTGGTCAGGGTCAGGTTAGTGACCTGGCAGGGCTGAAGCAGAGCCTCTGGCCGGCACCTCGCTGCGGCCCTCACCCCCTGCACCCTGGGTGGGACAGAGAGCTGGCTTTGCCATTGCCTGGCTGAAACCCCCCTCAGCTTCCCTGGGTGTCCCTGAGTGTCCTGGCCTGGGCCCACCCACCTAGTCTCTGTCACTCTCCGTCTATCTTGCACTCCAGCCATGTGGTATAAATCGCTCACCTTTCCTCTAATTAATGCAATCCCCCTTCCCTGGGGGAGGGTCTTCTCACCTGTTATTTCCTCCGTGAAAAATTACCTGCTGCCCTGCTCCTTTTCCCCACCCCACCCCTTCCCCAACTCAACTCGGAGCAATGGCCCCTCCTTTATCCTTTGGGACTTAGCTCACACGTCACCTCCTCCAGGAAGACTTCCAGGATTCCCCTTTCCAAAGCCCCTCCCCCACCCCATCACACCGCCATCACAGTTGATTTGTTGGCAGCAGCACTCCCTCGGCCTGGCACTTTTCACAACCTAATATCACTGTGTGTCATTTCTTTACAGGGTGTGGGGTGGCGACACAATGAATGTCTTACTCATGCTGTGTCCTCAGGACCTGTCCTGTGCCTGGCACATCCTAAGTGCTTAATAAATGTTTGCAGAACCCAACGGTAGTTCCCTGTCCTAGCCCTGCTCTCAGGAGGGGGCGGCTGCGCTTCCGGAGGGCCTGGCCGCTAATGGGCCCAGGCAGGTATTTCACAAGGGACCTGGAGATCGCTCGGAATCCCAATACAGGCTGGGGCCTCACGGGCGCCCGTGCTCCCAGCTCACCTGGGAGATGGTTCACTGCAGGCGGTGACTCAGCAGGAGGAACCTGAGACTCTGCATGCCGAGCCTGCTCTTGGGTGAACCCCATGCACTCAGACCCCGCGGGAGAAGCCAGAGCACAGTCCCTAGAAAAGCCTCCATCTTTGAGCCTGGGGGTCACGGACAGGGTGAGCGTAGGTGCCCGGGAGTCAGAGCCTGGCTGGGTGGTGGGTGCGTCTCCCGAGCTGGAGCTGCTGGGACCCGGGACCCAAGGGCAGGGAGACGAGGAGCAAAGAGCTGGGTCCCTCTGGGCCCCCAGCCGCGCAGCTGGAGAGCAAGAGGCTGGGATGGACTGTTTCAGGTTCTCCTGGTCCCATAGAGGCTTCCAGCCAGGAGCCTGCTCCTTCCTTTATTCACTTATTTCCTCAACCAATGTCCGCGCATTATCAGCCCCGAGGACGCCGTGGGGACCAAAGTCTCTGTCCCCTTGGCATTTACAGTCCGAGAAGGACCTGGATTTGAGCCCTTGGACGTGTGCATGCGTGCACACATGTGGGTGTGCGTGCATGTGCGTGTGGGTGTGCGTGCATGTGCGTGTGTGTGTGGGTGTGCGTACATGTGTGTGCGCGTGTGCACTTGCGCGTGCAGGTGTGTGCACGCGTGTGTGCATGTGTGTGTGCGTGTGTGTGCGTGTGTGTGTGCGTGTGGGTGTGCGTGTGGGTGTGCGTGCATGTGCGTGTGCGTGTGGGTGTGCGTACATGTGCGTGCGTGCGTGCAGGTGCGCGCGCGTGTGTGCATGTGCATGCGTGCGCGCATGTGCGTGCGTGTGTGCGTGCGCGTGTGCACTTGCGCGTGCAGGTGTGTGCACGCGTGTGTGCATGTGTGTGTGCGTGCAGGTGCGAAGGGGACTTCGGTGCGTCCTGTCGGCCCGCCAGCCCTGGCGTAAGGTGCGGCCCGCCCGGGCGCAGGCGCAGGGCGCGTCGGGAGGAAGCGGGAGCCCGCCGCCGCCGCAGGTGCAGGTGGCGCTGCTCACAGAACCGCTGCCGCTGCGCCTGCGCCCGCAGAAGGCGGCGACCCGCGGGAGGACCGCGCCCGGAGTGTCCGTCCGCCGCTGCGCCCTGTCCCGCAGGCGTCCCACGGCCCGGCTCGGGGCGCTGCGGGGGAGCCGGCGAAGGCCCGTCCTGCGGGCAGGTGTGTTGGGAGGGGGCGGGACACCGGCCAGCGCGCACGTGTAACCGGGACAGCCAGTGCCGAGTGGTCTGGGAAAGCGGCCGGGCCGTCTGGGGGGACGGGCGCGAGGCCCTTCAGCCGGAGCTGGAGGAGCGGCTCCCGCAGGCGAGATGGAGGTGAGGTCCGAGTAGCGACAAGAGGACAGCCTGCCGGCGTCTGGGGGGGTGTGCTGGGCAGAGGGAACGCCCTGCCGAGGCCTGGGCAAGGCTGAGTGCGATGGGTTCAAGGAGGAGCCGGTGGCTGGGCACAGCCGAGTGGGGAGAGGGGCCTGGATGAGCTCAGGGAGGCCGAGGGGCCAGGGAGAGGCGTGGACCCTGTTGGAAATAAGATGGAGAGCAGCTGCGGGGAGGGGGCTGAGTAGACTTGTGATCTCCCTGGAAACTGCGTGGGGACCTGCTCCTAGGGGTCAGGGGGCATGAGTGGGCAGGAGGGCCGCTGAGAGGGGGTGGCGGTGGGCTTGGTGAACATGACGGTGATGACGGGGGTGACGGTGATGTCAGTGGGTGACGGTGGGTGACGGTGATGTTGGTGGGTGACGGTGATGTTGGTGGGTGACGGTGATGTCGGTGGGTGACGGTGATGTCAGTGGGTGACGGTGATGTCAGTGGGTGACGGTGCTGTCGGGGGTGACTGGGTGACGATGCGGGGCCAGGATGATGGCAGTGGAATGGAGAGGCGGGAGCGTTAGGGCTACACGTTGGAGGGAACAGGCGGGGGAGGGCGGTGAGGAAGATGCCGGGAAGTGACGGGTTTGGGCACAATCCCACCTGCTCTGCTATTTGGGGAGGAAGCACAATGTCCCGGCAGGACTGACCGCACTTCTCTGCCGGCGGCAAAGGCAAGGCCCCCTGGGACCAGAGGGAGACAGGCCTGTTCCAATGCAGACACGCGGGCTCTTCCTTCCGAGGGGGCGGGGGCAGAGGCAGAGCCGCCCCGGCCCCCTTCCCGCCCTCTGACGCCTCGTGGACGGTCTCTGCTTCTTTGAAAGGGGGGAGCGATCACCTTTAACAAGGAACGAGCGGCACTGAGACGCGCTCGCTGCGCAGGCGCTAACTCTGCTGCAGCTGCTTCTCGCTGGGAGGGGCCTACGGAAGGGCGATGGGAAGGACGGATGGGGCACTCTTCCCAGTTTCCCGTAGGGCGGGTTACGCCCGTCCCTTCGGTCCCTACAAACCCAGGAGATGGAGAATGCTGGCATTATCCCAGGCTAACGGGCCGGGGACACCCCTGGGCAGGTGTGCCACTCGACTCCAGCCGTCACATGCCTTTAAGCTTGGGTGCCACGCTCATACCCTCTGCTTACCATGCGGGAAGACTGCAGCTTAAATTAGCCCCATTCTCATCACAGGGAAGGAAAGGTGTAGCTGTGTGAGGTGAGGGAGGTTACCTAGACTTACTGTGGCCGTCATTTCCAAGCACACGTAAAACGAATCATTATGTGGTGCACCTGAAGCCAGTGTCAGGTTAGACGTCAATTATATCTCAGTGTAAAACCACCCCAAGCTTCGGCAATTTCTGGAGAAAAGCACACTTCAGGCACGTTGTATTTTGCAGGTTAACAGCATTTATTTGTTTAATGTAAGAATTTAAAAATATCTCACAATTTCTTCACTTAAAAACATACAGCTCCCCTCTTGTTGCCCCAACCACGGGATGGGCCGGGCCCCTGCCCTCCTGGCCGGTCCTGGGGGGAGTGTTTTGAAAGCTGAGGCCGCCTTAGCAGCCAGGACCATTCCTGTCCCGCCCCGTCCCCTTGGACTCAGTCCCTTCCACACCCAGGAACAGAAGCACAAGGCAGAGCCCGTGGAGGGGGAGGAACAGGTGAGGTGGGAGGGCCGGTGGCTGTCACAGGGGCCACAGTCCCCCTCGGTGCCCGCCCTGGCCCCACGGAATTGACGGTTTTCCTCGCAGCCCGGCAGCTGCTTGATGAGGCCCAGGAGAGGGAGGAGGAGATCGTGTCTTTTGTGGCTGCAGTGGCATCTTCAGAGTTGCCCCAGGTCTCCCCACACCGAGCACCAGCCAAGCACGCCCTGCACTGAGCCAGCAGTCAGGCGCCCCCCCCCCCCCCCCCCCCCCCCAGTGCACACGGATTGGAATGCACTTTCTCCACGTGCCTGAAAGAGTCGTGGCTGGAATTCCGGCTACTCCTCGGCAAAACATGAGAATGGAGTTCTTTCTTAAAGGTGGCCAAGGGAGGGGAAGAGACGGTTTTATCTGGGAGCTGTGACTGCCACCTGGTGGCTGGTAATAGATGAGCAACTAAAAAGGCTCCTTACCTGAGGTTCGCCACTCTTCTGGTCCCTTGTTTCTGGGCAGTGGGGGGGCGGGGGGCTCAGTGAAGGGGAGAGAGAGAGAGAGACAGCTGCAGCGCTGTGTGTTATGTGTGATAGAGGCTGTGATGGGACAGTCCTGAGGAGGGGACTAGGGCGTGGACGCAGGACCCACCAGCCCGGGTTGCAATCCCTGCTCTCTGACCGCCCTGCTGTGACCTTACCTCTCCTTGTCTTCGCTTCCTTATCTATAAAATGGGGCTGACAACGGTCCATATCTCAGAGGGTGGTCCTGAGAATTAAAGCACACACTCCATGGAGATGCTTAGCACAAATTAGGTAAGCCACAGATGAGAGACACATCGTGCAACACATACAGCTGAGCTAAGGTACAGAATATATGAAGAACTCCTCTTAATGCATGAGGACCCGTGTATACACAGAGAAGGGATTAAAACATCAGAGGCGATATCCAGTGGCCAACGAACTCAACTTCATAAGCCACCAGGGAAATGCAAATTACAAGAAAGAAATGCCACATGGTTAATTTCATGTGTCATATTGGCTTGGCCACGACCCAGGATTTTGGTCAAACATTATTCAAACATTTCCATGAAGGTACTTTTTAGACGAGCTTCAGATTCAAACCAATAGACTTTGAGTAAAGCAGATTACTCTCCACAATATGGGTGGGCCTCATCTAATCAGTTGGAGCCTTAATGGCAAAAGAATGACCTCCCTCAAAGAAAGGGGAATTCTGCCAGCAGACGGCTCTCAGACTTGAACTTCAGTGTCAGCTCATCAATTCTTCCCTGGGCTGCTGGCCTGTCCTGAGGATTTTGGACTTGCCAGCCTCCCCAATTGCGTGAGCTAATTCCTTAAAATCAATCAATCTCAATCTCTCTCTCTCTCTCTCTCTCTCTCTCTCTCTCTCTCTCTCTCTCTCTCTCTCTCTCTCCCCCCCCCCCCCCATTGGTTCTGTTTCTCTGGAGAACCCTAATACACATATCCACCAAAATGGCTAAAAGAAAGACTGACAAGCCCCATGGTTGTGTCCCTGTGGAGCACCTGGAATTCTCACACTTTGCTGGTGGGAGTGTGAATTGGTGCAGCCACTTTGGCACCTGCCTGTCAGTAGCAACTAAAGCGGAACATATGAACACCCTACGCGGTTCCACACGGAGGTACATGCGCTGTAACCTGTGTTCAACAAGAGGCATCTATAAGGATGCTCCTAGCAGCGCTGTTAACACCTGGACGCGGCCGAATGCCCCACAGCCGTGGGACGGATGGGTAAGTGGAAGTCTGTTCCACGATGGACAGCTCGAGCCGGGCATGCCTCTCCCAAACACAACGTGAGTGAGGGGGTCTCACAGGAGGGCCAGACCTAGTTGATGTTTGAAACCGGGAAAGAGGAAAGGAATTGGTCCTGGCTGAGGACGCGAGGTGCTTCTGCAGGGCGCCCTCTCTCGCCCGGCGTGGGCATTACACGGTGTGTTCACTGTGGAAATCCATCCAGCTGTATACCGATGTTGGCTTCACTTTTCTGCACTTATCTATAATTCCATTGAAAAAGTTTATTTTAAGAAAGTATGTCACTGCCTATTTCTTTGGGGAAGTCACTCCACATCTTGGAGCCCCAGTTCTCTGCTGTCAGATTGTGCACGGCTTGAAAAAAGAGGGTCTAAGGCAGTGGTCGGCAAACTGCGGCTCGCGAGCCACATGCGGCTCTTTGGCCCCTGGAGTGTGGCTCTTCCTAAGCCTTAGGAGTACCCTAATTAAGTTAATAACAGTGTACCTACCTATATAGTTTAAGTTTAAAAAATTCGGCTCTCAAAAGAAATTTCAATCGTTGTACTGTTGATATTTGGCTCTGTTGACTAATGAGTTTGCCGACCACTGCCCTAGGCGATGTATCCATAAACATTGCTACGAGAGATGTCTGAGATTTTGCTGCCTGTGGTTTCTTCTAGGATTTTTATAGTTTCACGACTTACATTTAAGTCTTTTATCCATTTTGAGTTTATTCTTTCTTTTCATTATTTAGAGAATACTTTATTAGTTTCTGTAATCAAACCCATGTAGATTAAGACCTTACATATTTAATACAGTGCGTTACCCCTGTACAAATGGAAAAAAAAATTACGTTAAATGTTTCTAGACCAATATGGCTGTTAATTTCTGTACAATGCCAACCCAACACAGTACAACTGGGATAGTTTTTCCAAAGTTGACAGCACAGCTAAAGTTTCCAAAAATTCAAATCATATATATATATATACCAATAGCAGTATGTTATGCATCAATAGTAGCAACAGCTTTTCCAGGTTCTGCAGTCATCTGAACAAAATTATAGACATCCAGCACACTCCAATAAAAAAAAAGGTAAAAAACAAATCTTCAGAAAACAGCAAAGTTCTGTTACTGTTGTGGTACCTGGCACCATTTTTTTTTAAGCTTCTCCATCATCATCTGGAAAGAAAACATTCTAGGATAACACCATTAAAAACAGCTCTGGTAAAGTAGTGATACGGTCACTACTATGTATCATCAAGCAGGTACAAGGTATTTTCCATTCACAGAGGTACGATACTGCCCTACATCTATAATACCAGAGACACAATTAAAAAGGCCTTGTTTGAGACTTGATTCTGTTTTCCCAGCAGAGGCCCCAAGGGTGGGACGGCAGCTCTGGGAAGACGCACCTTCTCAGACAGGCTTTCCTCTCATTAGTGGCAGTTCGAGGTACGGACTGCCCTTCATGAATATCACCTAAAAACCGTTTCAGAAAGACCAAAACGAACAAAAACAATAATCCCCCCCACGCACACCTCACTGGATTCATAAAGATGACCAAGTGGAGGCAGGCGAGACTCTCCCCAACCAGTGTTCACCAAGCCCGCGGTGTGAGCGGTCAGCGCTCCACAGAAGCGAAGCCCAGCAACACTTCACAGCCTGGGCCACGACCAAAGCACGGCGTCATTTCAAAAAGCAGCAGCAGCCGGGCACTGCCCACCGGGCATGGTCAGGGTGCTGACGCCACTATTTCACCACCATCGCGCGCTCATCCAGGAAGAAGGGAGGCAGATCAGTTACTATACTTTGTGTTCAACTCAATTACCATGTTATAAAAGCAGCAGGCTGCCCGGGGAAGACGTGGGCCCCTCTGTGCAGCCCTAGTTCTTCAGCTCCTCACCACTGCGCCCACCAGTGCCACCACCACATCCACAGGCCGGAAGGGATTGCCACTGCTGTGTTACCAGCTGGGACCAGGCGCTGTTCGGGCTGGGCTACTCCTCTGCAGCGTTACTTTCTTGATTTCTGGTGTCTTCCTCTAACCATAAGGACTGAGTTCTAAATGGCACACACTCCCAGAGCGTGTGCACGTGTTTGTATGTAAAGACAGACTGAGATGCATGGCCATCAACAGGGGGTGTGTGGTGTAGTGGGTGTGAGCTGGCAAAGCCTCGTTGTATGGGTGTTGAGTTTATATTCTTTATGTGGTGTAAGTTGGTGGTCTAGTTTCATTTTTTTGCGTGTATCTGTCCAGCTTTCCCAACACCATGTATTGAAGAGACTGTCTTGACTCCATTGTATGCTCTTGCCTCCTCTGTCAAATATTAATTGAGCGTAATGGCTTGGGTAGATTTCTGGGGTCTCTGTTCTGTTCCATTGATCTATATGCCTGTTCTTGTCCCAGTACCAGGCTGTTTTGATTACAGTGGTTTTGTAGTATAAGTTGAAATCTGGTATTGTGATTCCTCTACCTTTGTTTTTCTTCCTCAAAATTGCTGCAGCTATTCAGGGTCTTTTTTGATCCCACATACACTTTCGGAGTATTTGTTCTAGATCTGTGAAATCCGCCATTGGTATTTTAATTGGGATTGCATTGATAGTATAGATTGCCTTGGGTAGTATGGACATTTTAATGATGTTGATTCTACCAATCCATGAACATGGTATAGTCTTCCACTTGTTTATATCTTCTCTTTTTTTCTTTTTCTTTTTCTTTTTTTAATATATTTTATTGATCTTCTACAGAGAGGAAGGGAGAGAGATAGAGAGTTAGAAACATCGATGAGAGAGAAACATCGATCAGCTGCCTCCTGCACATCCCCCACTGGGGAAGTGCCTGCAACCCAGGTACATGCCCTTGACCGGAATCGAACCTGGGACCCTTCAGTCCGCAGGCCGAAGCTCTATCCTCTGAGCCAAACCGGCTTCGGCTATCTTCTCTTTTTTTCAATGTCCTGTAGTTCTCCGAATACAGGTCTTTTGCCTCCTTGGTTAAGTTTATTCCTAAGTATCTTAATTTTTGTTGTTGTTGTTGCAGTGGTAAATGGGATTGTTTGTTTAGTTTCTGAGTATTCATTATTGGTGTATAAAAAAGCCACCGATTTTTGGGTGTTGATTTTGTATCCTGCTACATTGCCAAATTCCTTTATTAAATCTAGTAGTTTTTTGGCGGCATCTTTAGGGTTTTCTATGTACAACATCATGTCATCTGTGAATAGTAAGAGTTTTACTTCCTCCTTTCCAATTTGGATGCCTTTTATTTCTTCTTGTCTGATCGCTGTGGCTAGCACTTCCAGCACTATGTTGAACAGGAGTGGTGAAAGCGGACATCCCTGCCTTGTTCCTGCTCTTAGGGGAAATGATTTTAGTTTTTCCCATTGAGTATGATGTTGGCTGTAGGTTTGTCACATATGGCCTTTATCATGTTGAGATATGCTCCCTCTATTCCCACTTTGCTGAGAGTTTTTATCAGAAATGGGTGTTGGGCTCTGACCGGTTTGGCTCAGTGGATAGAGCGTCGGCCTGCGGACTGAAGGGTCCCAGGTTCAATTCCAGTCAAGGGCATGTACCTTGATTGTGGGCACATCCCCAGTAGGGGGTGTGCAGGAGGCAGCTGATCAATGTTTCTAACTCTCTATCCCTCTCCCTTCCTCTCTGTAAAAATTCAATAAAATATATTTTTTAAAAATGGGTGTTGGATTTTGTCAAATGCTTTTTCTGTGTCTCTTATTATGAT
This sequence comes from Myotis myotis, assembly GCF_014108235.1. Taxonomy (NCBI): domain Eukaryota; kingdom Metazoa; phylum Chordata; class Mammalia; order Chiroptera; family Vespertilionidae; genus Myotis; species Myotis myotis. The sequence goes on along the minus strand of NW_023416368.1, from coordinate 4,530,938 downwards.
CATGTGATTTTTTGTCTTTCAGTTTGGTTATGATTATTGATTTGCAAATATTGTACCAGCCTTGCATCCCTGGAATAATCCCACTTGGTCATGGTGTCTGATCTTTTTAATATATTGCTGGATGTGATTTGCTAATACTTGGCTGAGGATTTTAGCATCTATGTTCATCAGGGATATTGGCCTGTAATTCTCTCTTTTCTTAGTGTCTTGATCTGGTTTTGGAATTAGGGTAATGCTGGCCTCATAAAATGAGCTCGGAAGTGTTCCTTCCTCTTGGATTTTCTGAAATAGTTTGAGGAGAACGGGCGCTAGTTCTTCTGGGAATGTTTTGTAAAACTCCCGGCTTTGCTGGGAGTATTTTGATTACTGCTAGTCCCTCTGGTCTGCCCCCACCCCAAGGGAGCTGATCCCCAAACTCTTAACACCGCTTTCCAGATGAGTGGTCCGTTTCCCCCCCACAGTGGTCCAGTCCAGGTCCTCAACTATTTACTCCTTGCTGGCTGCCCCCCACAGTGGTCCTGCCCTCACTACCGCCCCCCCCCCCCCGCAACCCCCCCCACACACAGTGGTCCTTCCCCTCGGCCCCTCCCCCACACACACACAGTGGTCCAGCTCTGACCTGCCCCTCCCCCACAGTGGTCCTTCCCCTCGGCCCCTCCCCTCCCCCCACACACAGTGGTCCAGCCCCGCCTGCCCCGCCCCCACAGTGGTCCTTCCCCTCGGCCCCTCCCCTCCCCCCACACACAGTGGTCCAGCCCCGCCTGCCCCGCCCCCACAGTGGTCCTTCCCCTCGGCCCCCCACCACACACACACAGTGGTCCAGCCCAGTCTGCCCCGCCCCCACAGTGGTCCTTCCCCTCGGCCCCTCCCCCGACACACACACAGGGGTCCAGCCCCGCCTGCCCCGCCCCCACAGTGGTCCTTTCCCTCGGCCCCTCCCCTCCCCCCACACACAGTGGTCCAGCCCCGCCTGCCCCGCCCCCACAGTGGTCCTTCCCCTCGGCCCCTCCCCCCCACACACACAGTGGTCCAGCCCCGCCTGCCCCTCCCCCCCACACACACACACAGTGGTCCAGCCCAGTCTGCCCCGCCCCCACAGTGGTCCTTCCCCTCGGCCCCTCCCCCCCCCACACACACAGTGGTCCAGCCCAGTCTGCCCCGCCCCCACAGTGGTCCTTCCCCTCGGCCCCCCCCCCCCCCCCACACACAGTGGTCCAGCCCAGTCTGCCCCGCCCCCACAGTGGTCCTTCCCCTCGGCCCCTCCCCCCTACACACAGTGGTCCAGCCCAGTCTGCCCTGCCCCCACAGTGGTCCTTCCCCTCGGCCCCTCCCCCCTACACACAGTGGTCCAGCCCATTCTGCCCCGCCCCCACAGTGGTCCCTCCACTAGGCCCCTGCCCCCAGGCCCCTGCCCCCCCCAACAGTGGTCCAGCCCATTCTGCCCCGCCCCCACAGTGGTCCTTCCCCTCGGCCCCTCCCCCCCACACACACAGTGGTCCAGCCCCGCCTGCCCCTCCCCCCCCCACACACACACAGTGGTCCAGCCCAGTCTGCCCCGCCCCCACAGTGGTCCTTCCCCTCGGCCCCTCCCCCCTACACACAGTGGTCCAGCCCATTCTGCCCCGCCCCCACAGTGGTCCCTCCACTAGGCCCCTGCCCCCAGGCCCCTGCCCCCCCCCAACAGTGGTCCAGCCCATTCTGCCCCGCCCCCACAGTGGTCCCGCCCCTCCGCCCCTCCCCCCACACACAGTGGTCCAGCCCAGCCTGCCCCGCCCCCACAGTGGTCCTTCCCCTCGGCCCCTCCCCCCTACACACAGTGGTCCAGCCCAGCCTGCCCCGCCCCCACAGTGGTCCTTCCCCTCGGCCCCTCCCCCCTACACACAGTGGTCCAGCCCATTCTGCCCCGCCCCCACAGTGGTCCCTCCACTAGGCCCCTGCCCCCAGGCCCCTGCCCCCCCCCAACAGTGGTCCAGCCCATTCTGCCCCGCCCCCACAGTGGTCCCGCCCCTCCGCCCCTCCCCCCACACACAGTGGTCCAGCCCAGCCTGCCCCGCCCCCACAGTGGTCCTTCCCCTCGGCCCCTCCCCCCTACACACAGTGGTCCAGCCCATTCTGCCCCGCCCCCACAGTGGTCCCTCCACTAGGCCCCTGCCCCCAGGCCCCTGCCCCCCCCCAACAGTGGTCCAGCCCATTCTGCCCCGCCCCCACAGTGGTCCCGCCCCTCCGCCCCTCCCCCCACACACACAGTGGTCCAGCCCCGCCTGCCCCGCCCCACAGTGACCCCGCCCCTCCCACACAGTGACCCCGCCCCCACAGTGGTCACGCCCCCGCCCCTCCCCCCACGCACACGTGGTTCCACTGGGTCCGCCCCCGCGGCGCCCCGCCCCGGCCCAGGGCCCTCTGGTCCCCGCTGGTGGCGGTTGAGGTGGTTGCGGACGGGAAGCTGCGATGGCGAAGGCGGCGGCCGGCAGGAAGCAGGAGCGGGACCCGGCGCGCTTCGTCTACGTGCCCCGCTTCGGCTCGCACCAGTGCGGCGGCGTCCTGCGGCTGGGCGGGCGCCGGGCCGGGGAGCGGGGGGCGGCGGGGGCCCGCGGCGAAGGGCAGCTGCCCCCCGGCTCCGAGCCCGGGGCCCCCGCGGCCTCCTCGGCGGCGCGGGCGTCGAGCGCGCGGAGCAGCGGGCGGGCGGCGGCGCGTGCAGGTGGCCGAAGGGGACGGGGTGGGGACGGCGTGGGAGGGGCGGGGCCCGCGGGAGGCGCCTTCCCTCCTCCTGGCGGCCGTCTGTCCGTCTGTCCCGCGGTGTCGGAGTGGCGGCTGTCAGTCCTCCCGCCTCTACGCCCCCGGCTGGCGGGCCACTCGGACCCCGCCCGGCCCCGTCAGCGTCCGGTCCGCTCCTGGGTGCCCGGGACCGGCGCCCAGATGCCCGTGAAAGGCATCGCCACCCGCCGGCCGTCTGCGTCGGAGCGGCCATTGGCGGAGCCCCGGGCCCGGAACCAGGGCCGCCTGGCGCTGAGCGTCCCCTTGGGGGGCAGGGCCTCGTCCAGACGGTGTCGCTTCCTCCGCTGCCCCCGCTCCGGCCCCCCGCGGGTCCTCCGGGGTGTCTGTGTTAAACCCCGTAGGGTAGCCGGGTCGCGTCCAGCTCCGCCCGGGTGCGGGCCCTTCTCGGCTCCTGCGAGAGGCTCCCTCTTCCATAGCGGCCCCTTCATGCCTGTCCTTTGTGCTTATGAGGCCTCTGACCTTTAAAAAGCCACCCGTGTTCAGCATGAGCTACACACATGGTGAGGAGGTTGGCCCAGTCCCGCGGCCTGGTCAGCGGCAGAAGCCCTGCTGGCGGGGCGGCGCCCTCCGTCCGCTCTGCTGAGAGATCGCCGGCCACGCAGCCCCCACCGAGCCGCTCCCCTGTCCACCCGGAGCCTTATCCCCCCCGGAGGAACCCTGCCCCGTCAGCACTCACTGCTTCTCGCGCCCCCTCACCCCACCCCTGAGCCCAAGCAAGCACCAGACTCCTTTCTGCGCCACAGCTTTGCCTGCTCTGGACACCTCTGCTAATAAAAGGGCAATATGCTAATCAGACCGGGAGACCTTCCGGAAGTCCTTCTGGACGTCCTTCCGGACAAAGCCATGGTGGCAGGGCCGAGGCAGAGGCGGTTAGGGGTGATCAGGCCAGGAGGGGAGGGCAGTTGGGGGTGAGCAGGTCCATGAGGGGGGCAGTTGTGAGCGATGGGGGAGGGCGGGGGGAGGCAGTTAGGGGGCGAGCAGGCAGAGTGGTTAGGGGCCATCGGGCAGGCAGGCAGGTGAGCAGTTAGGAGCCACGGTCCCAGATTGCGAGAGGGATGTCCGACTGCCGGTTTAGGCCGGACCCCACAGGCCGGCTATCCCCCAAGGGGTCCCAGATTGGAGAGGGTGCAGGCCAAGCTGAGGGACACCCCCCTTGTGCGCGAATTAGACCGGACAGCCAAACGACCTTCTGGACGTCCTTCCTGATGACCTTCCGGACGAAGCCAGGGTTGGGAGGGCTGAGCCCCTTGCTGAACAAATTCCGTGCATCAGGCCTCTGGTTTCATATAAGTCGAATGATACAATATGTCAGTTTTCCTGATTGGCCTCTTTCACTTAGCCTAGTGATTTCTGTATGTTAATTTCAGATCCTCGTACTTCACTGAATACTTTTATTATTAGAGTTAGTGTTATTGTTGATATGCATTTTCCAGGCATACTATTATTTATAAACAGAATTTTTTTTTACCCATTGTTAGGCCTGCAATAGATTTGTTTTGCATAGGCTAATACCTCGAGTATAGGTTGATGAATTGTGGTGGAGATTGTGGGCATTCTTGCCTTATTCCTGGTTTTAGGGAAAATGCTTCTAGTGTTTGCCATTGAATAAGGTATTGGCTTTATGACTACAGCATCTACATTTAAAAATATTAAAAAGCATTCCTCAATTTTTATTTTCTTCAGTGTTTTCATCATGGCAAAGGGGGTGTTGAATTTTGTCAGAGGCTTTCGCAGATCTATGGAGATAAACATCTTCCCCTTAGATTTATTAATATGGCATATAAATAGATTTCCTAATATTGGACCAACCTTGCATTCCTGAAATGAATCCTACTTGGTTATGATTCATTATTTCATACAGTAGTGTTGGGCTCTGCTAATAATTTGATTAGCATTTTTGCATTGGTGTTTGTGAGAGACAGTGAGCTGTAGTTTTTCTTTGCTTTTGTAATCTGGTTTAGGTATCACAGTTATACTGACGGTGTAAAATGAATTAGGACCTTGTGTTCCTTTCCAATGCTGTGGCATAACTTACAGAACATTAGGACTATCTGGTGTTTGAAGGTCTGGTGGGTCAAGGTCTAGTACTTTTTGTGGGATAATTCTGTAATAACTTTCTCTGTATCTCCTGTGGAAACTGAATGAGTGGCAGGAAGCCAGGTAGAGAGTGGTGATAGGGTAGGAATGAGGTGAGGAGGGGATGGGGGTTCCAGACAACAGGAGAACACGTATAAAGGCTTCCAGGGAACCGTGCCATCGCTTTATGAGGATGTCTTTGGACTCACAGCTCTTTGGTTTTCTTCTAACAGTTAATTTGGGGAGACAGTGTGAGTAGAGGCAGGAAGCTTATTCACTCTGACGAACTCTTATTAGTGTCCCCGATGTGTCTGGTGATTGGACAGGAAGGTGAACAAGCCCACTGATTGTCCTCTGGAAGGTCACCGCCTAGGGGGGAGCCACTGCAGAAACACACGGTGTAACGTGTGCTCAGTGCTCCGTATGAGGAGTCCCAGGCGTCCGTGCCGTGTGCGGGAAGACTTCACAGAGGAGGTGACGTGCGAGCTGAGTCTTGAGGAGCAGGTAGACATTTGCCTGGTGCGCGTGCACGTGTGTGTGTACAATTGTGTGCAAAGGCCGGGAGGAGTAAGAAGACCTGTTTGAGGAACCGCGGGTGGTTTGTGTAGTTGGAAGCACGGTGCCCCTGAAACTGAATGGAGAAGGAAAGGGCTGCTGGAAGCGCGCGGGCAGGATGGGTCAGGCATCTGTTACTGTCGCTGACCTTCTAGGGGCTCACCTTCAAGTCGGAAAAGGAAGGACGTTCCCTAGGCACTTCCAACGTTAGCTCTAGTTTTCTTTCTTTCTTGTTTCCCCACCATTATATGAACTAATTGATAAGTTGGTATTACCTAGTGATCAGCAATATACCAACAATTGTAAAGATCCCCAGAGAGCTCAAGACCCTCATCGTTGTCTCTGTTCTCAGGATAGCGCCTCCTTTAAAATACGCAATGACCTTGATGCTTCACTTTGTTTTTTAACGATCAGGTTTAGCCCAGAAGATGTTAGCTAGGAAGTTTGAGTTTCCCGTACATTTCAGTGGAGCTTCCAAAGTGATGAAGAAAAAGGAAAAGGTATGTTATAGAGCCGGGGGTGAGCCGCTGAGTTTAGATTAAGCTCTCTGAACACAAGTGTGTGAATATGCTCAAGACGGTGCCAATAGTGCCGCCTTTTGAAAAGTCTAATTTACTGAAATGAAAAAGTGGAAGTAATTTATCAGAAATGGAATTTGGTTTGGAAATACTTATTAACAATAAAGACTCGTCCTTGTGGTGTTTGAAGGTATAAAACATTTTAATCAAAATGTAACCCACCGGGAGATTTTTCAGAGCATTAAAATATATGTCCTATAGACTGTAACAAACCCTGATGGGTAACATAGGAGAAAATCGTGGATTTCACAGAAAAGAACGCATCTATTGGGTTATGTTGCTTTTTTAAAGACAAGGAACGTACATTAAGCATCTGGCAGGAAAGCTGACGAGGACGAACCGTTAGTGCTGAATCTTTTCCCCTCTGGCCCAAAGGTCACGGTAACCTGAATGTTTAAACATGTTCAAGATCATTTGCTCATCTTTCATTTCCATCATATATTTTGTACTTCAGTTTAAAGAAATGGTTAGTTAATAACGGCACATGAAATATTATTTTCTGAGCTTAGTGTGTGAGTTGTAGTTTACATATAGTATGAAATAGCATTCAAGGTGGCTAACCCTTGCAGCAAATGTATTTTGAATTTCCCACTAGAAATATTTTTTCCAAGAACCAGTTCCTCTTGGTGAGGAGAAAAGAGCGATAGCCTGTAGTATGACTAATGTGCACCAGACACGGCACGCGCTTACAAATATTTTTCATTGATTCTAATAATCGGGTGTTTGAGGCTTTTCCTGGATGAGATTAAAACACTTGCCCAGTGCCAAGCAACAGCGAGGGCAAAGCCAGCGTCTGAGCCGAGGTCTGTGTTCTTGCGTCCGTGGTCCTCACTCTGCATTCGAGGACATTCATGCTCTAGTCATCTGGCTTCGGTGTGTCTTAGTAGAAGTGTTTCTTATCTAAAATAAAACACATTAAAATGAAATTACTGCCCACTGGCTTAGACGTAGGAATAGAAATTCATTATTTTTATTATCTTTTGAAACAAAACCGAATGTGTTGGAACCATTAGGTAGAGCTTCGTAGACGTGGCCTTGGAGAGGAAGCTCCATCCAGGACAGGTGCCTTAATACAGAGAGGGAATGCTAGGAAGCTGGGCAGAGAAGTCAGAACTCAGTGATCACGGGAGACGGTTACATTTAAGTTTTAGGTCTCTACGTGCTAATATTGCTTTATAATTATAATATCAATTGCCATGCAGCACAGTTGAGTCACTCCCAGTGGGCTCCATCAAAATGTAGGTTCTTAGTACAGTCACTCGATAACAACATCTATTTTGACAGTAAATCTGCAGAATTTAATTTTGCCTTTCTGCTCAGTGTTCCTAACCTGTACTTATCTTTTTTTAAGGTTTCAGTGTGGAAAAAAGTACACAAAGTCATTTCTAGAATGCTCGAAGAAAATGAAAACTATAGACTCAGGCTGAAACGCCAACGACTAGCTGGTGAAAGTAAGTTATAATAGTTATTGTATTAAAGGACTGGCTTCTATACAGTTTAGTTTCCCTGGATCACATGAGAACAGTACTTTTCCTAATTGTCATACAAGGTCCAGAGCTCTGGAAACGAGGCTAACCACTGTTCGTCGTCATTAAAAGTACAGCAAACAGCACAGCAGTGAGGTAGAGTAGAGGCCGGAGGAGGCAGGAGTGGAGGGCTGCAGAGGTGAATGCTGACGGAATTTAGTGAACAAGGGAGCACGCTTACCTCTTAAATCTGAATTTCAATGCCAACCTTTTAATACAGATTACAAAGCTGATCCCTATCAGCAATGTGAATTATGTGTCACTTTACATAGTCACACGGGTGCTGCCGTCTAACGTAATGCATTTTGCAAAACCTGCCCTTGAGCTGCGGCCTTGATGTCACTCCATTCCTGGGAAGCATCCTGTAGATTAGACCAGGTGCTAAAGCTGCATCAATGTGGAGTTCCCCGCGCGGCCAGAGCAACACTACATGTGACCTAGTGCCTTCACTAAAGTAATTGCATTCGCACGCAATTAAGTTGGATAGAAATCTCTGCGTATGTAACTAATGACGCCACACAGATTGATAATCATAAGTTATTTTCTTCCCTTCACATGCATGTCCTATCACACGTGTTAACATGCTGGATGCTTCTGTAGGTTCTTAGTACAGTCACTTGATGACAGTGTCTATTTTGACAGTAAATCTACAGTTTAATTTTCTGAAGAATATTTTCAAACAATAATAATTAGAAACGGAACGCCGTTTTGTAAACAATGTGACACTAGAAACTCATTACTGTTTGTGTAATAGTGCATCAATAATGGCAGAAATTGTTTGCAATTATGGCATATACGCCAGTGTTCAGATTAGTGATGCTCTACTTTACTTTTCTTACCCAATTAAGAAAGAGAAAGAAAGGAGCAGGAGTGATTAGGAGAAAAAAGTAGCCAGTGGCGCCTTAGGGGAAAGGGTGTTTGAATAAGCGGCGCCATGTGCAAAAACCCGGCCCTTGTTCTGATGTTAGTCCAGACCCAGTAACGTGAGTACACGTGCTGGGTCAGACCTAGTCTTGCTTTGGCCGTAGCCTTGAACTTGCGGGTTCTCTGGTGCCTCAGCAGAGGCTTTCTATTAACCACCAAACACTCCTGTGAGGATCGTGTAACAACTAAAAATAATCCGCTGTGTTTTTCAGAAACAGCCTCTTATAAACAAAAGATATCCTTGTAATTCGTTATGACAATTTTAAACAGATTACAAAAACTAATAATCCCGCCTTTAAGGTGTATTATAACTTATTCCCTAATATGCATTTATTAATGGGAAAACCTTTCCTAGAGGCCCACTTGAATTTCCTTATATTTTATATTGTTTCTAGACTGAGATTACACAAGATGAATCTTCTCATCGTCTTCTGGTAAGAATCTATTTTGGTAACAATTATAAAGTATAGACTTTAACCCTTTGAGTGCCAACCAATATCATAGGAACTATGCTAAAATTGCCAAGGCATTTTTGCTGATTTTACAGCAGTTTAGGAAAAAAATTATGAATCGCAAGTAAATGAAGTTACATATTCAAAAACTTAAGGAAACCTTTACTACATTTGTTTTCATCTTTGGCATATATTGTTTGCTGATTGTATTATAAAATACTAGTAGAAAAAAATTTGAACAAAACATATAATGTTAAAATAGAGGGACACCTTCTCCAATATCTTCCACAAAATCGTCGTCTTTACAGCAAGAATTGACATATTTAGCAATATCATCACTAATAAAAGCAGACTTAGAACTGGACACCATTTCGAAGCTTTAGAGCTACAAAGTCTGAGTAAACTTTATAAAATCGTAGTACCTGTAAAAATTAGGCAGATAAATGCCAGTGGTCGATTTTAGAACTACAAACATTCGGCATCGTAAGTAATCTGCCCTTCGGTGCCATCTGTCAATACAGAGTGAACTGCTAGCATCTAACAGTGACACTGCAGGAGGAGCGCGATGGCGCCCCCGGCACTTTTGGTGAAAGACAGGAGGAGTGGGATCGCGCTCCCCGGCACTCTAGGGGTTAAAATTTCCCCTTTATAGCCTCCTTTCTCCAACCCTGAGTGTATGCCCATTGCTAACTCCAGCCAGTTTCCTTCCTGAAACCAGGGTTTGGCACACAGTAGGCACTCATTAAATATTTGTTGACATTTAATGAACTCTCTGGGCCCCATGTCTGCAGTGCTATTGAAACTGCTCTCTCCATGGTCCATCGTTTTCCTTTTTGTTCCTGTATCTGCTCAGTTCTCTTCTCTCTCTGTGCCCCCCGTTGCTGCTTCCCGCGGTGACAGGTCCTCTTCCTGTCCAGCAGGAGGGCACCGTGGCTTCCAATCTTCGGGCGCTGAGAGGCGGGCTTCCTCGTTTCTCTTACAATGGCTTCCCAAAGTGGCAGTCACACAGCGTTCTCACGAAATAGCACAAGAAGTAAGGTCTGTAAAGTAATTCCTACTTTTGTTTCTTCCTTTAGTTATAATTTAATTACGACGAGACTAGGATTTGTGACAGCCTGTTCTTCTGTGACTGTTCAGCGAATCTGCCTGTTTCCCGTGGAAGGACACGGTACCCGGGCAGATGGCCCAGGCCTTGCCCGCCACGCAGTGTCCAAAGCCCCCGGCAGGGCGGGGCCTGCACCGTGGGAATGTGCTGGGTAACTTTGAGGCTGCTGAATTCTTGGGGAAAGCTTCCAGATTTAGCTTATGAAGCTCAAATCCTTGTAAAATGAGACATTTACTTGTTTATGCTGTAATTTGTGCTGCACAAAGTTTTGTGGTGAATGTGAATGTTCATTTCAATGTCGGCTTTTTTTATGTAACTTACACTACTTGACATAGTCAGGTAACCTGTTTTAATGATTGAATGTTTATTAGATTTAAAACTAAGTGTCAAGCTGGATCCAGACTCAGTGCCTCGCTGTTCCAGAGCCCTGGGTAGTGGAGACTCCTAGGGAAAGAAATGTTCTAGATGGGCGCTCTACATCTTTTCATTGTTATCTAAACATTTCTGGTGAAAATGTATTAAACCTCTGTTTTTTTAATAGAACATAATAACAACTTTTCTCTGCTGACAATATCTAGAAAGTACTCACATCTGATCACAGTGCCCAACCCCTTCCGCCCGCCTCCCTGCCTCTCCCACTCAAGGTAACCATCACCGCATTTGTGCACATGATTACATTGCAGTGATCTATATGTCTTCCTGAAAGTGCGTCTAGGTGTCTGATTTTCTATGCGGCATTATGTCGCATATACTCTTTTCGGACTTTTCCTGTTACTTTGTAACATTCATGCATATTGCTGACTGCCATTGGGGTTCGTTTGTTTTGCTCTGCACTTTCTAAAAGTCAAGTAACGTGTGAGAGAATCGCCACGTTCCTGGGAATAATGCACTCTGAGCCCCGATCCTCTCACTGTTCCTCAGGATAAACTTACTAACCACTTGCTTGATCTGTTTAATTTTAAAGATGATCCTAAATGATCCCTGTGCTGTTAGAACTCCGGTGTGTGCCTAGAAACATTTATATTCCCAGAGAAGTTACAGCAGGAAATGAGTTCACCTGTGGATGCTAAGGGAAGGGCTGTCTCTCGGCTCCGTGGAGCACCCTCACTCCCCTGTTCTGTCCTTTCTGAGGTTCTGAGTGCGAGGGACACTCTCATGTGTCCGGAAGTGTCCCAACCTGATCTCAAGCGGCTCCATGTAACGGTCACTTGTTAAGTTGGGCTTCCTGTGACTGCTGTGCCCTCCTAGGACTCTCTGCCTGGGCTTGATGGCGTTTAGAGAAACCTGTTAAACAGGCGACTGGATGAGCCCCGTGTGCGGGCGTGTCGTTTTAGTATTTGTGTTAGGTGATTGAGCACAGGCCAGAAGCCAGACCTTTTACTTTATTTTTTAAAATCACCATGAAATGGAACCTCCTGGACATCAAGAGACAGAGACCGACTGAAAGCTGAACTTATCCCAGCAAAGGTAATGCCAAGTGCAGGAGCCACACACGTGCACTGCCCACTCCTTCTTGCAGGCGGGAGCTTCAGTTACACGCCATCTGGGGCAGAGGCGGGAGTGGGCCAGGCCGCATGAGGCTCCTGCCTTTTGTGAGCCGCGTTCAGGGGCTTCTTTCGTTCACTCATTTATTGGTGTAATACTTACTGAGGACATATTATGTCCTAGGTTCTGTTCTAGGCACTGGGGGAGCAGAAGGGAAAAAACATATTAAATGCCTGGCTTCAGGGGAAGACATAATAAACACCTAAAGTATTCAGTATGTTTAAAGAGCAGGTTCTGTGGAGAAAAATAAAGGGTGTGTTGAGGGCTGCAATGGAGGGAAGGCTCCACGCAGAAGGTGACATGGAGATGAAACTGGAAGGAAGGAAGCCAGGCGTGCAGAGGCAGGACCCTGAGGCTGGAGGAGCGGGAAGAAGAGGTCCCGGGGCGGGGCGGGGGGGGGGTGAGAGGGTAACAGACGCCAGACTGTGTGGCACTGTGTTGAGCTCTCCTTTTCCTGAGTGATGAGGAGCTGTCGGAGCGCTGAGAGCAGAGTAGTGATGTGAGCCGCCGACCTTTAACAGCTACTCCGGCAGCTGTTTTGAGAAGGGACTGGTCTTAGCTTGAGAGTCAGTGAGGGATGGTCTTTCTCCCTGTCTTCTCATCTATAATAATAAAGGCATAAGATGCTAATTAGAACGGACATCCTTCTGGATGGCCCACAAGGGCTGAGCCCTTTGCATGAATTTCGTGCATCAGGCCTCTAGCATAAGCATAAAAAATCAAGCAGGTGGAACTGCTCTGCAGAGAGGGACTTTTCTGGGAAATTTGCAAATTCTAAAGCTCTCTTTCCTTGGCAAACACATATAGTCCATCTCCTGGGAGGGGACACTCACACTCTTGTTGCACTTTAAGAACTACAGGTATATGAAACAATACTAAAAATCTCTAATAACCGGGGAAATGCACAAAACCACAGTGACATCTCACCTCACACCTGTTAGAATGGCTGCTATCAAAAGACAAAAGGTAAGGTTTGGTGAGGATGTGGGGAAATGGAACCACGTGCACTGTTGGTAGGAATGTACATTGGTACTGCCACTGTGGGAAACAGTACAGGGGTTCCCCAAAACTTAAAAATAGAACTGCCATACAATCCAGCTATTCCAGTTCTGGGTGGGGATGAAGAGGAAATTAAAACAGTGTCTTGAGGAAGTAACTGAGCTCCCAAGTTGACTGCAGCATTATTCACAATAGTCAAGATATGGAATCAACCCAAGTGTTCGTCAGTGGGTGAATGGAGCCCAGCTGGCGAGGCTCAGTGGTTGAACATTGACCTATGAACCAAAAGGTCATGATTCAATTCCCGGGTCAGGGCACATGCCCAGGTTGCGGGCTCCATCCCCAGAGTGGGACTTGCAGGAGGCAGCCGATCAGTGATTCTCGTCATTGATGTTTCTATCTCTCCCTCTCCCTCTCCCTCTCCTTTTCTGAAATCAATAAAAAAATATATTTTTAAAAATCTGAAAGTTTAAAAAAAGGATGAATTGATAAAGAAGATGTGATACATACATACATGCGCACACACACCCACACACACACAATGGAATATTAGCCTTTTAAAAAGAAGGAGATTCTGTCATTTGTGTCAACATGGATGAGCCTGGAGAACATCATGTTAAGTGAAACAAGCCAGGCACAGAAAGGCATGCTGCATAGTTTCACTTATAGGTGGAATCCAGAAATGCCGAGCTCATAGAGTAGTGGGGGCTGCCAGGGGCTGGGCGGTGGGGGCAGTGGGAGCCATTGGTCGAGGGACAGTCACGCAGGATGAGTGGTTCTGGAGCCCCACGGCACATGGTGACTGTAGTGAATACTGCTGTGTTGTCTATTCTAGTCTCCCTCATGCTTTCTGTGGTTTCAGTTACCAAGAGTCAACTGTGGTCCGAAAACATTAAATTGAAAATTGCAGAAATACACGGTTCATAAGTTTTCAATTGCATGCCATTCTGAGTATGTGTGATGAAGTCATCCGCCTTGGTCATCAGACCAACTGTCGCAGTGCACCAGTGCTCATGCTCAAGTCACCCTTATTTTACTTACTGATGGCCTCGAAGTGCAAGAGTGGCGATCCTAGCATTCACACATGTCAAAGAGAAGCTGTAAAGAGCTTCCTTTAAGTGAAAGGGCATCTATGTATAGGAACAAGCAGTATATGTAGGCTTTAGTACTAGCCAGTTTCGGGCATCCACTGGTCTGGGAAGCTATCTGTGCTTGATATGCTAGATCTTAAATGTCATACACACACGCACACACACACACACACGGTAACTGTGAAGTGATGAATATGTAAATTAGATTAACTGTGGGATCACTTCACAATGTATACATATATCAAACCATTACATTTTACATCTTAAATATGCACAATGCTTATTTGTTAATTATACTCCAATGAAACTGGGAGAAAAAGTAATAATAGATGTTTATAGTGTGCTCATCCTCTCTGGTGGATCAGAGGGTTTCAGGGCCATACTGGGAATCTTCCACAAGGTCTCCCATGATGCCCAGCGACCTTGCCTTCAACTCTGACTTCACCACGTGGCTTACTAGCCTCTTACAAGCCCACTGCTTTTAAAAAAAGGTAGTTTTTGCCTAGCCCATGGCTCAGTGGTTAAACATCAACCTGTGAACCAGGAGGTCACGATTTGATTCCTGGTCAGGGCATATGCCCGAGTTGTGGGCTCGATCGCCAGTGTGGGGCATGCAGGAGGCAGCCAATCAATGATTCTCTCTCATCATTGATGTTTCAATCTCTCCCTCTCCCTCTCTGAAATCAATAAAATAATATATTTTTTAAAGTTTGTTGTTTAGAACTCAAAATTTTTTTTCTCTAGCAGAAAATTATTCATGTTTTTTTCCATGAACTTAAAAATAATTAACATGTTTTGGGGAGACAAAAAAAAGTATTAAGAAAAGATGAAAATCACCCATAAAAACATCTAGGAAAAAAACCCTATAAACATTTTAGTGTCTTTAAATCTTTATATTTTCGCATAGTTGAGATGTTTATACAATTTTATTCTTTTTACTCAACATTATAAACATTTGCCATATTGCAACATTCCATGACATAACTTTTAATGACTGAATAGTATTCATCAAAATGAATGAACCAAAATGTACTCATCCACCCACTGGTTAACATGTAGGTTGCAAGAACTCAATCCCGATTCTTACCCAGCCACCATTACACAAATAATCATGCAGTTTAAAAGAATGATCCGTATTTCAACAGAAGAACAGTATGAAGGGAGCATGTGCACGAGGAGCCAAATATAGTCTGGGGTCTCAGGGAGACTTCTCTGAGGAAGTCATGTCTAAGTGGCTCTGAAAGACCCTGGGACATGGGAGGAGTGGAAAGAGCATTCCCTGAAGAGGGCGCCATTTTCGTGCTGAAAGTCTGGGTTGGGGAGAAGTGTGTGTGTGGGGTCAGGGGAGGGGGAGAGTGGCAGGAGGTGACGCTTGTCAGGTAGGCAGGAGGCAAATCATAAAAAGCCGTAGAGGATAAGTTTAAGATTTTAGTCTTTATCTTAAAAAAAAAAAAAAAAAAGCCCCTGTAGAGTTCCAGGTAAGGGGCAACATCACCAGGATTTCATTGTACAGACATTGCTTGGACTCTGGTATGGAAAACAGGTGGGCGAGGGGGGCGATGCAGGTGTCAGGAGACCTGTCAGCTCGGGAGGGAGAGGGGATAAGGAGGCAGCACAGAGACAGACCGTGGGCTGATTTGGAGATGTGGGAGGGAGAAACAGCGAGCTGGTGATTGAATGAAGGAGGGAGGAAGATGTCGAGAACCCCTCTCTTTCCTGGCGGGGGCAGTGGATGGATGATGGGGCCACAGGAGGAGGGGCAGGTCCAGGGAGTGCAGTTTGGGGACACGTTGAGGCTCAGCTCAGTGCCTCTGAACCATCCAATGAAGATGTCAAGGAACAGTTGTATTTTGGGATCTGAGTCTATAACCGGACAATCAAGGGGTACGCCCTGCCTGTCACTACTTGAGCCAATTAAGCAGAGAGAGAGTGGAATCATGTATGAGTGTTTATTCCAATACTGCTGGCAATATGAGAGCAGCAGGTCACCCACAAAAATCTCCTCTGTCTCCCCTCCCCCATCCCACCCCCCATAAGCCAGCTGCTTATATTGAGTAGAAGGACAAAGATTACACAGGGAAGTAGGCAAAATGATATGCCAAATGGGCAGTTTACAGGTAATATAGGCTGGAGATTTGCAAAGGCCTGCGGGTAAGCAAAGGCTGGGGGTCTTCAAAGGGCTGGAGGCTCTGGTTTCTGCAACAAAGCTGTTCATCTGTCCATGACAATAGGCTGCATCTCCAGGCGAGCTCCCAGGTCCCCGGTACAACTCCCAGCCAGGTTAGAATGTGCCTTCAATCATCAGAACAAAACCATCACGGTTAACAGAGCGTGCTTAATATTTCTCACAGTTCCGGCTGGTCCCCAGCATTCTGTTTCTGCCCCATCAAGTCCAGAAGAAATCTCTCTGCTGGAGATCACATTTAAGACTTATTGGCATCTGGGAGAACCAAGATGGCGGCATAGGTTAACGCCGGAGTTTGCTGCTTTGAACAACTACTTCAAAAGTGAAACCAAAAAACGGAAGGGACATCACCCAGAACCACAGGAACGCTGGCTGAGTGGAAGTCCTACAACTAGGAGGAAAGAGAAACGCATACGGACACTCAGAGGAGGCGCAGTGCTGAAGTCAAATTCTGAGGTGCGGAGTGCGCGGAGCGGGCTGGCGGCGGAGGGCGCGGTTGGCGTTTTCAATCGGAAGGGAGTCGCAGACTCTGAGCTCCAGATACAGGCGAGTCTTTAGGGACCCAGACTCAAACGGGAGAAGTGGGACTGTCTGGCTTCGGTCAGAGCGAGTGCAGCTTTCTCTCCGAGGTTTGCAGAGGGTGCTGGGACTCAGAGAGGCAGAGCCCCTGGGGACAGGACTGAGAGCCGCCATAACTGCTCTCTCCGGCCCACCCTGTTGATCCTGTGCGACCCGCCCCGCCCAAGCCCTGCACAGAGGCTTTTGCCGGATAGCCTCAGGCAAAGGCTAGATTAGCACCTCCCTAGAGGACAGAAGTTCTCTCACTGCTGACACAGCTGATTCTCATAGCCACTTGGCCTGGAGGTCAAACCCTCCCTGGAATTAGCTACAACAATCAAGGCTTAACTACAAGACTGCGCACAAAGACCACTAGGGGGTGCACCAAGGAAGCATAACAAAATGCGGAGACAAAGAAACAGGACAAAATTGTCAATGGAAGATATAGAGTTCAGAACCACACTTTTAAGGTCTCTCAAGAACTGTTTAGAAGCCGCCGATAAACTTAATGAGATCTACAAGAAAACTAATAAGACCCTCGATCTTATATTGGGGAACCAACTAGAAATTAAGCATACACGGACTGAAATAACGAATATTATACAGACTCCCGACAGCAGACCAGAGGAGTGCAAGAATCAAGTCAATGATTTGAAATGCGAGGAAGCAAAAAACACCCAACCGGAAAAGCAAAATGAAAAAAGAATCCAAAAATGCGAGCATAGTGTAAGGAGCCTCTGGGACAGCTTCAAGCGTACCAACATCAGAATTATAGGGGTGCCAGAAGATGAGAGAGAGCAAGATATTGAAAACCTATTTGAAGAAATAATGACAGAAAACTTCCCCCACCTGGTGAAAGAAATGGACTTACAGGTCCAAGAAGCGCGGAGAACCCCAAACAAAAGGAATCCAAAGAGGACCACACCAAGACACATCATAATTAAAATGCCAAGAGCAAAAGATAAAGAGAGAATCTTAAAAACAGCAAGAGAAAGAAACTCAGTTACCTACAAGGGAATACCCATACGACTGTCAGCTGATTTCTCAACAGAAACTTTGCAGGCCAGAAGGGAGTGGCAAGAAATATTCAAAGTGATGAATACCAAGAACCTACAACCAAGATTACTTTATCCAGCAAAGCTATCATTCAGAATTGAAGGTCAGATAAAGAGCTTCACAGATAAGGAAAAGCTAAAGGAGTTCATCACCACCAAACCAGGATTATATGAAATGCTGAAAGGTATCCTTTAAGAAGAGGAAGAGGAAGAAAAAGGTAAAGATACAAATTATGAACAACAAATATGCATCTATCAACAAGTGAATCTAAGAATCAAGTGAATAAATAATCTGATGAACAGAATGAACTGTTGATTATAATAGAATCAGGGACATAGAAAGGGAATGGACTGACTATTCCTGGGGGGGAAAGGGGTGTGGGAGATGCGGGAAGAGACTGGACAAAAATCGTGCACCTATGGATGAGGACAGTGGGTGGGGAGTGAGGGCGGAGGGTGGGGCGGGAACTGGGAGGAGGGGAGTTATGGGGGGAAAAAAAAGAGGAACAAATGTAATAATCTGAACAATAAAGATTTAATTAAAAAAAAAAAAAAGACTTATTGGCATCTGAATGGTATTTGAAGTCACGAGGTGTGATTGTCAAGTATGGTGTGGAGACAGCCTGGAGTAGAGCCCGCGATGGAAGCTGCGCTGCCCAGGTAGATCGCCTTCAGGACTGAAAGTCTTGTCCCTCTGCTGTTAGCTGGCACTGAGCTGTGACCCCTGTCCGGGTATTGCCCTTGGCTGAGGACAGCCACCTTGCCCAAGTCTTAACCTGCTGGGGAAGGGCACCCAGTCGGGGTTAAGGATGAGTACAAAGGGCCAGCCTAGCTGCAGAGGACCCGGGAGACGGCTGAGGGCTTTGCTGGGACTATGTTGCCGTTCAGGTTCTCTGCCTGACCAAGTCTGCTTCCTCTCCTTCCCACTTCATCCTGAGCGCTCTCCCTAGTAAACGCCTGCGTTCCAAGCTCTCAGCTTTGGCTTTTGGGGAACCTGTTCTGCAACCCAAACTTTCCACTCAATGGTGACTTATTTTACAACACAGACTGGACAGCTTTTGTTGAAGAGACAGCTGAATGGATCATGTAACAGGAAGAGAGCCTCGGGATGCCTTTTAAAGACAAAGTTCTAGACAAAATACAAAAACTCTCATCAAATTATTTCTTCCCCAGTGCATCCCCAGGCTTCCGTGGGAAGAGCTCTTTGTAAGTCATCCTGCTTGTGTGAGCTGATGTCAGTTTCACCCACAGGGCCTGCCTCCCTCACTTCGAGGCCCCGTCCTCAGCCCTTCCAGCTACTCAGAGGAGAAGTTGGGACTAGCCTTTCTGCCATGGCCTCTCTGCCTCGCCATTGTCCTTCCCCCTTTAAGCCCGAAGTCCGCAATGACCCATTTCCTTTTTAAGTGGTAAGAGAACCTCATGCTTTTCATCGCTCTCTGACTGCTGCTATTTGAAATTTAAATATAGAGCTCCTAGCAAGAGCCTGAGCATAGCTTCCCTTTCTGCTTGCCTCTGGGAGAGTCTGAGAACAGATTTCTAAAAGGCTTATATTTCTACCACACCATTAAATTTGGGATAACATTCTTAAACTGACAGCGTGATTTATAATGAGGCATTTAAAGTGCTTTTATCACCTCTTTCATTGGAGATATATCTATACATGGAGACAAAGCAAAACTCTTAGTGCTGAGACGTGATGGCACTGATCACAGAAGACCCGGCTCACTGACATGTATGTATGTAAAGTAATTATTTTCACACACAGCCTCCTCCTCTGAGTCCTTTGGAAAAAGACTCGCATTTGTTCACTTTCCTCCCACTTCCAGTTCTGACAGGCGTGTCTCAGGGAATGGGAATAAAATGTGAAAAAGTAAAGACAGGCTTAGCCTCTGATGGGCATGGGGAAAAGGAGAAGCAGGACAAGGACACGAATGTGATAATTATCTCTTTTCCATGGGAGGAGATCAAAAGAATTTGTTTTATTCTTCAGGCTGAGAGGTGGCTGTCGGTTCAGGGATGTTTTTTGACATTAAAAAGTCACCAGCCCAGCTGGCGTGGCTCCGTGGATGGAGCGTCGGCCTACGGACTGAAGGGTCACAGGTTCAATTCCGGTCAGGAGCACGTGCCCGGGTTGTGGGCTCCATCCCCAGTGGGGGGCGTGCAGGAGGCAGCGGATCAATGATGCCCTCTCATCATTGATGTTTCTCTCTCTCTCCCCCTCTCCCTCTCTGAAATCAATAAACATATATTTTTTTAAAAAATCACCAAAGGGGGAAAAAACAACACCCCACGTATGTGTCCCAAGTAGCTAGGGGGGAAAGTGTATGTAGAAAACAATGAAGGAAATCACAAGAAATAATAAAAATAATACAAAATGTAAGACAATTGTCTTATTGTCAGACTTAATTATAAGTATTTAAATTCCCATGTTAAAAAGGTTCCTTCAAATGACCTAGTCAAGAAATAAAGTGCGATTTTAAAAGGCTGGGAAGAACAAATAGGATCTGCAGAAGGAAGGGTTCGCAACTGTATTTTAGATAGAGAGGAACTCAAATCACAAAACACTAAATGGACAAATAGATTCTTTTACGTTCATTAAAGCAAAGCTCACAAAAAGATGCAAACTTGTGAGGCTAATATACCAAATAACATAGTTTTAATACAAGGAGAAATGTCACAACAGTAATGGCACATAACAACACCCCTTTCTAATTCCTTGACAGGTCAAGCAAGTAAAAACAAAATCAATGAGTGTACAGAAGATTTAAATAACTAACA
Organism: Myotis myotis; assembly: GCF_014108235.1. NCBI lineage: Eukaryota > Metazoa > Chordata > Mammalia > Chiroptera > Vespertilionidae > Myotis > Myotis myotis. Next base: position 4,510,736 of record NW_023416368.1, on the reverse strand, counting down.
AACTTGATTTTTTAATAGTTATGTATAAAAAACTATATTTATATAGAATATAATTTCTTTCCTTATGTTCAGAGAATTTTCACAGAAATAATTCATATCTTAGACCTCAAAGAAAATGCCATACACCCCCCAAAGCAGAGAATATACAGAAAACACTCTTGGACCACATGCAATAAAACTAGAAACGAGTCTTAAAAGAGAGAAACTAGCAATGAGAAAAATAACATTTAGAAATTAAAATGAAAAACAAACATTTTACTGAATGACTGGAGTCAGAGAAGCAGATCTTTAGTTATAAAATAACTGAGGAACTGTAATGAAAAAGCAAGTATTTCAGAAGTAAATTAAAATAAGAGCATTAATTTCTTTCATTACCAGACAGGGACAAGGCAAATCAATAAACTAGATATTTGTCTCAGGAAGTTCAAAAGAGAAAAATGAGATAAACTCCAGGAAATGAGGGAGAAGAAAATAATTTTTTTAAGTATAAATTGGTAAATTAGAAAACTTAAAAATGATTGCTGTAAGAGATGATTCTTTAAAATGCTTATCTAATAATTGAGTAAGAGTAGATATTTGTTTTACACTTAGAGATGTTGTTCTAAGCACTTTGCCTGTATTAACTCATGTAATCTTTATAACAACCCAATAGTACCCTCAATTTACAATGTGGAAATTGGGTCACAGAGAGGTTAAAAAACTACCCAAGGTCACAAATCTAGCAAGTGGCAGAAGGGGGAATCCCAGACAGTCTGGCTCCAAAGACTGTATCTTTAAGTCCCACACTACACTCAAAATTATTCAGGAAACTGGTTACAAATTCATAGAAACAATAAATAGCAATTAAAATTTTCAAGTGAAAACAATGCATCTAATTTTATGCTAAAAACACAGATTTAAAAAAATTCTTTGTAAGTAACTGATGGTGAAAGCCTCCTAGGATTATCAGATGAGGCTCAGAAGAACAAGTGTGTCTGTTTCATCCAGTCTGGGCCATGCACTTCCTTTAAGGGCGTATTATTAGGTCAAGAGTAAAGCCCGTGAACTTTGAACTGTGGGCACGGTGTTGTGGTGACAGGTATCTGTTGTTGGGACTACTCGGCACTCCTGTCCACTTTGGGAAATGCTCCCTTGCTTTCTTCCAAGAAATGCCTTTGTCCACTTCTGCGTGTGGCCTGGGATCAGGGCTCAAATCCCAGTTCCCGGTGTTTTGTGACCTTATGTGACCCGTGTGCTCAGGGCGCATTGTGAGGACAGCAGTTTATGTTGCGCACTGCTTTCCCCGAGCTAAATGCTTTTCCCACGTTGTCGCCTTCACACCTCCCACCAGCCCCTCCTGCAGGCACTACATTGTGCAAATGAGGGACGTGGTCCCAAAGAGCCTGGAGCGCTGCCCACCCTCTGCATGGGAGGTGATAAATACCCCCCCCCCCTTCCCGCAGGCAGGGCGAGCAGGGCAGGGCCTGAGCCCCTGTGCCTCACAGCATGGTTCTGGGAGATCTTCAGCGGCCGTGCTTTTCCCAATAAATGTGCTTTTCCAGTTTTCCTACAGGCGCGGGGATGGCCTATTACGGGGTGTATTACATTTTATGTGCGTGTGTGACCAGAATCCCTGCCACTTTCTCGAAACCATTTTGTCCCGCGCTGGTTGTGGCCATGCATGAGAAACAGCAGGTGGTGCCAGATGACAGATGGTGTGGGAGCCCGGTCCCCGGTGGGAGGGGGCGAGCGAGCGAGCGCGCAGGCAGGCGGCTGCCAGCAGCTCATCCCCTCGCTCCTGGCGGCGCCTGCTCGCAGAAGCTCCCGGATCCAGACACGCGCAAGGCGCTGTCCTTTCAGCACCACGAGCCCGGCCGAGGAGGGAGGACTCTTGGCCGTGCTCCTGCTCTCCAAATTGGCTTGAATCTGCTCGGACCCCCAAGAGTGCAGCACAGTAAGTAGGCATTTGTTTTTGCTCTAACCACTCCCCAACACCCTCCACCCCTCCGCCATCCCTTCACCCCCGCAACAACCCTATTTTGTCTCATGGTGTTCCACCGGCGGGATTGACAGGAGACGTTCAGTTGTGCTGGGCTTCTGGGGGTGGGGTGGGAGCCGGAGAGGAATACATGCGATGTGTTGATCTCGTTGGCAATCTTGCAATACCGGGCTTGCTAACTTTCCGTGGGAGCAAAAAATAAAATAAAAAATGGCCCTTTGCTATTGAGGAAATGGAGGCGTTCGTGGCTGAATAACAGGGTCAGGTTCAAACCGGTTCCTTTTTTGTTTTGTTTTAGGGACTTGTATCTTCTGTACAAGATACACGTTACATAAAAGGGCCCACTCCCCACAGAGACAGTGAAGATATGTGTTGTGCTGCAGGGAGATTGCTGAAGAAAAGCCAGTAGAATAAAAAGCAGCCAGGGCATAGGGAGAAATTTGCCATGCTGCAGGGTGGCCCGGAATAACAGGATTTAATTGTGCACTGTAAGCTTCTCCCTAGATCCGACGCCTGCCTTCGCTCTGGCGTCTGGGATACACTCTTAAGCTTGTATATGTTTTGTGTGTGTGCACCTGGGATGTTCGCAAATTTGAGGGCTGTCGAGCCCTGGGGGCAGATGGCGTATTTTGATGATTAAAGAAGTTGTCCTGGGAATTGTGTAAGGAAATCTAGCGGGAGATCAATGCCTGCTCTCTCCATTGAAAGCCGCCCGGTGGGCTGCTGAGAACAGCGCTATTCCTCTCCCTGCCTCGCCGCCCACCGTAACCAGAATCCCACTGCTCGCCTAGGTCCGGGAAGAAAGGCACAAGGATGGTGAAGCTGAACGGGACCCCGGGCGAGAAGGGCGCCAAGCCGCCCTCGGTGGAGGATGGCTTCCAGACCGTCCCTCTCATCACCCCCCTGGAGGTGAATCACCTGCAGCTGCCCGCTCCCGAAAAGGTAGGGCCGTCCCTTCTCTGCCAGCCCCTCCTCCCGGCTCAGGAAATAAAGCGGCAAAACATCCCACCCAGACCCTTTCCTTCTGCGTCAGCCAAACACGGCCCCTTTCTTGTCCAATATAGTCATTCCTCCCAAAGGCATGACGTCACCTGTGTGCTTTCAGATCTGTGGTGAGTGTGCCTTCATTTGTTTGGTTCACATGTCTTCCTTTTTAAGGGTTGATCCTGGCAGATGAACACTGATAATCAGCTTCTAAAAGGTGGCCGAGATTATTTTGGGGAGATGTTTCAGAAATTGACTGCTGCAGATTTGGGGACAGAGAATCGGATGTGGTCCAACCAGCATTTAGTTAGCACATGTGAAGGGCCTGTCCCTGTGCTGGGAACTGGTTTATGGAAAGACAGGCTACAAAATCCCTACCAATGTGTGCAGCACGGTAAAGGCTCTTGCCAAGCAGTGCAGACGGTGGGAGCCCAGGTGGAGACAACGCAATCCTGGGGGGGAGGGGGAGGAGGGGGGGGCAGGTGAGGTAAGCTGCAGAGGACATTTGAATTTGGCTTTTAAAGGTGAGTACAAACCTTCCAGGTAGCCCATGGGAGGGAAGGGCATTTAAGGCGAGGGGCACGCATGTGCAGAGCAGGGAGGGCTCTGGGAAGCAGCACGCCTGCTGCAGAGTCTTCGGGGGAGGCGTGGCTGGAAATGAGTGCTTGTGAGGGCACATCTCCTGACATGGGCGCAGTCCATGAGGGATGGAGGTGGGCATTTATACACAGGTGTGTGTGTGTGTGTGTGTGTGTGGCATGAGGGGGGAGGTATACCATGGGCACAGGTGGGAGAAACATTACTGTTTAAGAACCATCCAGGAGCACCTGGGGTTTTATCGGGAGAGCTTTTGCACACTGGACGAGATGGATTTGGAGGCAAATGATGGAGTTCCCTGGCTGAAGAGTGAACAATGGATCATTCCGTCTGTTTGATTGCCTCGTTGGCGTCTCCGGGAGGCATTGTGTGTCTTAACCAATTGGCTCTCTCCAGTGAACAGAGGAGCAGAGCTCCATGCAGGCCTGGCCCGTGGCGGGGGTTGAGTCATCCGTTTTGAAAGTGACAATGTGCGTGGGGGTGTCAGAGCCGAACTGAGAAAGGGACACAGCCTTTACAAATGGAATTCACCGGACGTGGAGTGGGGACAGTGTTGACTGGGCGCCTGGCACAGGGATAGCAGAGGCGCCCAGTGTTTGGCTGCAGAGTAGGATCACCTGGGAGCTTTGGCGCATCCTGAAATCTAGGCCACGCCCCGGACAATGGACTGAGAAGCTCTGGGGTTAGACCCGGGCATCAGAGTTCATTCCATCTTCCCAGGTGACCCTGTGTGCAGCCAAAGTTGAGCACCACTGATCTGGAGGCACACTCCCCCGGGGAGTCAGGGTTACGCACTCACATGTATGGGTAAGAAGGTGAGGATCAGGGAAGTCTGGTTAGTTACCAGCTCAGAGAAGGAGTATGGCGATGCTGGACTTTGAGCCCAGGAATAATTACAGTTGGAGAAAAGGGGCGATGTTCTCCTGAGGTTTTGTGAGGCTTCAGGAAAAACCTTTACCCTGCAGCCCACAGCCACAGCCTCAGATCTGCAAGGAGAAGGGACTGTGGTGTGGCCACCCCCCTCCCCCCCGACACACACCTGCAAGTCATCCAGAGCTATGTGGCCTCTGCCCCCCTTTTCTGCCTCACCCGCCCCATCCTCCCGCCTCCAAGGGCTTCTCTCCTTGAGGAGGAGACAGGCCCATTCACCCCTGAACGCCCAGTCCGGACGGACCCAAACTCTGCCCAAAGCCTGGAGGAGAAGTGCATTGTGGGCCTGCACGGGAAGGGCAGCCAGTGCACCCGAGAGCAGGTCCCTAAAGGAACACCTCCCACAGGCACATCCCGGACTCCTGGCGTTCATGACGAGGTCTTCCGAGGGGGCCTCAGTCTTCTCCTCTGTAAAATGGGGACGCTCACACCTGCCTCTCAATGGTCAGAACACAGTCAGAAGTGGCCTCGAATGTAAAGTGCTGGTACAAAACCGTAAGAGAATAGTAATGGCCATTGTCAAGTGCCTCCCAAACGCTGGATGCTGTCTGAGCCACACGTACACACACGCACAATTTTCTTTCACCTTTTTAATAGTTAAAAGGACCCCACAAAGAAGTTGCTACTTTAACCCAGTATTTAAAGATCATGGCGCTCAGGCACCAAGCGGTCAAATAACTTCCTAACGCACATAGCTGGTAAGCATCCCGGCAATGTCTGGAGAACCTAGAACCCAGGCACTGTTGTTCTAGAAGCTTCCACCTTGGCAGGAAGCAGGAGCCGGCTGGCCCGGGCACTTGCAGACGTGGGCTGGAGCGTGAGCTCAGCAGCCGACCCACAGTGCGGCCCGTGAGAGTGCGTCTCCTCGCGCAGGCCTCTGTGCTCTCCCCTGCGTGGGAATGGAGGCCACAGCTTTCTGTGCTAGGATTCAGATTTCATCACCTTCAGAGGAGCAAGCAAGCTCTTTCCCTGACATCGGGACACTTGTCTGCAAAGTGATTGCACTCCAGAAGCCAGAAGGGTCCCCCAAATGCTTCCTGACCAGCACAGGCTGCTCCCCCTTTTATTAGTCGCCTGGGCCGAGCTGAGCAGCGTCCTAAAGTGCCCGGCCTCCCCGTGTGTAACGTGGGGCTGACGACATTGGGACCCGCCCTCCCAGGGCTCAGGGCGGCAGAGGAGTCAGCTCTGTGGTGAGGTCCTAGGCAGGGGGCGCGTGTGAAGCCGGAATGGGGTCCGGAAGAAGCCTAGTGGACCCCATGTTCCATCACAGTTTTCTTTTTGGAGGTGAGGCGAGGTGGGCGCCGGCTCCTGGGGGCCCATGGGACTTCTAAAGGGGTTAAGGCAGGAGAGTAGTGGCTCGGACTTCCATCTGAGGAAGATTCCCCTGGCTGCTGCGGGCCACGGGAGGGACGGGACTCGGCTTGGTCCTCTGGTCTGTCTCCCTCTCTCCTTCCGAACCGCCCTCCTGGAGGCACCAGACCCACTTCCCAGAAAGGAGGCACTGGGTGTCCTGCAGCACCAGGACCAGGGAGGGAGGGAGGCGGCGGGGGGCGGCCGGGGGGCGGGCAGAGGTCAGCCGGAGGCCGCTGCCCTGTGCATGAGGGGGAAGGTGGTGGTGGGCACTGGCGGTGGTGGTGGAATGGGGAGGTGGGTGGATTTATGCAGACTTGGTCCTGGGTTGGCACGGAGACTTGCCCAGAGCCCAAGGGCCCTGGCTGTCCCTGTTCCCTGTAGCCCCAGTCCTGGCCCGCAGCGTGCAGCGTGCAGTGCTGGCTGAATGAGGCCCCCTGGGCCTTGGGCTGAAAGCTGAGCATAATTCCTCCAGTGGGCAGGCGAGGGACCAGGCGAGAACTTGAGCAGTGGGGTGGCTTTCTCCAGGCTCTGGGCGCCCGAGAGCCGGAACATCAATTTCAGGACCTGCCTTTGGTTTATCTAAATGACCACAGTAACCCAGATGTCCCCACAAACCCTCTTTGAGGTCACACCATTTCCCTCATTTCACAGATGCAGAAACAGACTCAGAGAGGTGACGCGCCACAAGGAACCAGCGTGGCCAGTCAGCACACAGGTGTGCTGGGAGCGAGAGCGGGCAGGGCGGCGGAAAGCAGCCCAGACAGCCCAGCCCCGCTTGGCAAAGCCCCAGGCGAGTCGTGCACTTGGCAAGCCCGCTGCCAGGCTCTGGGCAAGCGCTCCTCCTTCCCGCTGATTTCCAAGTCTTTCCACATCCTGGCTCACCTGCTCGTGGGGAAGGAGTGCAGACATTTCGAGATCGATTATTGGCGCTTGGCACACAATCGATTGGCACACTCCGTCTTGTGCGTGGCAGACCACGAGCGCTCTGTAGTCCTAGAGACCTGGGTCCAAACCCCAGCTAAGCTACTTACTCGCTGTGTGGCTTTAGGCACATAGCTTAGCATCTCTGGGCTTTGGGGGTTTTTCCCAACTGGAAAGTGAGCACAACACCTACCTAATGGGGTTGCTGCGAGGGAAAGCCGTGCAAAGGTCTGAGAAGTGTCATAGGGGTGCTCACTGGTGCCGTTTCCTTTCCTCACTGGGCTGAGAACATGCCTCCCAGTGGACAGCTTGGAAACCAGCTGTAAAGGTGACATGAGCTGAGAGGGGTGGGGTTTCAAGGGTCGGGGTTCAGGGGCAGGACATGTGGACGGGAAGGGGGCGCAAACGAGATACCACCCTTGTTACTGAGTCCTGCGTCCTTCCTTGGGTCTCCTGTGGCTTCCCCAGAGGCTGCTTTCCTCTGCCTGAGACACAAGATCAGAGAACCATCAGCCCCCCTCCCCTCGCCTCCCCCGCCCCCCTCCACCCCTCACCCCCCCTGAGGGCAACAGAAATGCCCGTCTCTGCCGCTTCCAGCTCACAGGGCCCCTGTTCTGCTCTTCAAAGACCCTTAAGAAATGGATTGTAAACCACCATGCATTGGGGGAAAGGCTCTGACTAGACGATTCTATCACACAGATATAAAATGACCACTGAGCATCTTTAAAAATCCTTATAACTTAAAAACATAATTTTCAACAAAATATAACTTTTTACCTATCAGATGGCAAAAACGATCGCTGCTGCTGGTGTTGCTAACGCTGGCGGGAGCAGGTCCCAGACTCCCTTGTTGGTTACGTAACCGGCTGCACTGCTCTCAGGGGCTGTTTGACATTGTTTATAAAACGATACGCTTCCCACTGGCAGGCAGTGGCCCCATGGGTATAGTTTTGCAAGTATGCAAAGGCCTTTATGTATTTTAAACATTGGGAACAACGGGAATGTTCCATGAGAGGGAACGGGTTAAATCAACTCGAAAATGAGGCAGGTTTGCGTGGGCCAACGCCCAGACACGGTGCTCAGTTAAAGCGACTTCGTAGAGTACAGTATGGAGGGGCCCATTCAGGGGATTCTTACAATTTATAACAGTTTCAAAAGCCATCGAGGAGGAGACGGTCTGGGCCGTGACCGGCACAGAGCGGGCGACCCCTTTAAAAACCTGACAGGAGCCAAAACCGGTTTGGCTCAGTGGATAGAGCGTCGGCCTGCGGACTGAAGGGTCCCGGGTTCGATTCCGGTCAGGGGCATGTGCCTGGGTTGCGGGCACATCCCCAGTGGGGGATGTGCAGGAGGCGGCTGATCGATGTTTCTCTCTCATCGATGTTTCTAACTCTCTATCCCTCTCCCTTCCTCTCTGTAAAAAATCAATAAAATATATTTAAAAAAAAAAAAAAAAAAAAAAAAAAAACCTGACAGGAAAGAGCAGGATAACTCCTGGTCGGAGGAGCAGACCCCGATCGGAGGCGAGTGACTGAGCGCCCTGAGGTTGAATTCCTCGTGAAAAATGGGACTAATACGATTTTATTTATTTATTTGATCCTCACCCGAGGATATTTTCCCATTGATTTTTAGGGAGAGTGGGAGAGAGAGGGAGAGGCAGAGAGAAACATGGATGTGAGAGAAACACATCCATTGGTTGCCTCCTGCACGAGCCCTGACCAGGGCCCAGGCCGGGAAGGAGCCTGTAACCGAGGTACGTACTCTTGACCGGAATCGAACCCGGGACCCTTTGGTCCACAGGCCGACGCTCTATCCACTGAGCCAGACTGGCTAGGGAATAATAATGATTTTAAAGGAGAGATGCGAGGGTCGGAGAAAATGCCGCAGGGTGAGTCAGGAGAATGAGCCGGGCCCTCGGCGTGCCTGGCACAGAGTAGGTGCTCAGCCCCGGCCTTTGTCTGCCCGGCTCTGAAATTCTCTTCCTGCCGCAGCGGTGGCCGGAGGTGCCGCTCCGTCTGTTTTTGGCCGTGCACGTTCAGCTCATGAAAATACAGCCCTGCTCCTTGTTAGCTCTTCTGCACTTTTATTTATGCTCCTGCCAATCCGGGGCTCGCCACGTGGGACCCTCTTCATTATTGATAATCCCGGGAAGCAGTATTTAAATTTTTATGATCTGTACTTTGCGCCATCTGAACCGCCATGTATTATGTGGCCTGGCCAGCGGAGGGGGTCCATCCAGATGAGGGTCCTCCCGGGATGAATAATTTATCCGGTTTTCACAATGCCGTCCCTTCACCATGATGGTAAATGATGTTCTCCGTGCCCGCCGCCCACGGGACAAGGGGACTGATACAGAAATAGGAGAAGGAAACACATTTATTTCTTTGCCCAGACCCACAATGATATTTGGAAAATCTGGAGGTTCATTTTTTCCAAATATCTCTAAAACCACCCCTTTGAGTACTAAGGCGAGTAGAGAGAATTTCTCCTGCGCTCTCTCCACTTTTGCCCCATTCCTGTTATTATTCAAGGAGCTCGGGGCTCTGTTTTGCTCCATTTTTTCCCACTGCTGAGAATAGAGCCTTTCTTCGCACATTGCGTTTCCTCTTCTCTTTCTCTGCTTATGCAAGCTGATTCCTCCAAGGTCCAATTAATAATGACTGGCTAGCATTTCAATGCTTTCCCTTCTTGGCATTAAAAAAAAGTGGGTGTTACCGCATCTCTTCGACAGAAGGGGGTTTCTGCTCTTCTCCCTGAGAACCGCGCAGCGAGCCGCAGGCCACGCCTCGCAGCGGTGGGTTCTGGTACCTTCATTGGGCTGGACTTGCCTGCTTCCTCATCTCCCCGGTGTTCGCTCCTCTCCCTGGATGCACATCTACAGCCCTTCCCTGCTCTGCACCCCTCAGCTCCTCACCGCCCTCCAGTTCAGCTCCAGGGCTTGGCCCGCCGTCCTGAGCTCTGCCGCCCTCACACGCCTGCCCGGGGCTCTGGCCACTCGGAACCACCTGCTTGTAGTTTCCCGGGCGCCGCCTCCAGTCTCTGAGTGTGTGCTGCTGCGTGCTGCCCACTCGGCGTTGAAAGCTCATGTCCCTGGGTTTGGGGAGGCAGGAAGGGAAATGAGGGAGCTGGCAGGGCCAACGTTCCTGGAGGGATGATGACGCTCTGAACAGGGTGGCAGAGGTGTGACTGCATAAATAGGTCGACTTGGGAGACATCTCTGAGGAAGCAGGAGCTGGCGATGGAATGGATTTGGGATGAAGGGAAGGCAAGGGTCATGGGAGACTCCTGGATATGTTTTGACATACATGATGGTGTGGCTAATGCTGCTACTTCCTGAGCTGGGGATGACCTGGGGAAGAAAATGTCGAGGGGCATTGAGCCGATCCAAGGGCCGATGTCCGGTGGGTCATCTGAGTGCTGGGTGAGGCCCTGGGGTGCTGTGCAGTGAGACCTATGAGGGTGCAGGCGGACTTGGAAGAGATGGAGTGTGAGCACTAAGAGGAGAGAGGGAGAGACATCGATCGGCTGCCTCCTGCGCGCCCCTGACTGTGGATTGAGCCTGCAACCGGGGCATGTGCCCTGATGGGAATTGAGTCAGTGACCTCTTGGTTCATAGGTCAGCACTCAGCCACTGAGCCACACCAGCTGGGCTGGGAGGAGCTTTTGATTGAAGATAGAAATGGTGCTGGAGAAGCAACCACAAATGTTTATTATGACAATTAGAACGATACTGCCTGTAGTGATTATTCATTGTCTCATTCCAATAGTAGTATATTTTTAGTTCTGTCTCCTGTTTCAACATGTCGGCTACAGCATTGGGCCTTTTAAGCTTAGGTGGAACAATGAAAACGGTTTTGAGCTTGTTGAGAAGCTTTGGGACAGATGTTTCTAAGAGAGGAAGAGGGAAGGACTAGGACACAGATGCTTGGTAGCGTCTGCTGTGATGTGCCGGCACTTGGCCTGTCTGCTGGCTAAGGATCTAGGAAGGAAGGGATCAAGCCAGGCGATCACTGAGATGGAATTGGCAACGTGGGAAACTGTATTCATTTTATTTTTTAAAATATATTTTTATTGATTTCAGAGAGGAAGGGAGAAGGGGAGAGAGAGAGAAACATCAATGATGACAGGGAATCACTGATTGGCTGCCTCCTGCACATCCCCCACTAGGGATCGAGCTCACAACCCAGGCATGTGCCCTTGACCGGAACCGAACCCAGGACCCTTCAGTCCCCAGTCTGACACACTCTATCCACTGAGCCAAACCAGCTAGGGCCTGTATTCATTTTCTATTGCTGTGTAACAAAATACCAAAAATTAAGTGGCCTGAAACAACACAAATGTATTATCTCACAGTTTCTGTAGGTCAGAAGTCCAGGCACCGACGCTGGGTTCTCTGCTCAGGGTCTCTTGGGTCTGAAACCAAGGTGTCAGGTGGGCTGCATTCTTACCTGGCACCTGGAGCCTCTCCAAGCCTGTTCAGGTTGTTGGCAGAATGCAGATACTTGTGGTTGCAGGACTGAAGTTCCCATGATCTTGAATGACCCATTGTTAGCTGAGCTCACTTTCAACTTCTAGAGGCTGCCCTCAGGTACTAGCGCATGTCCCACTCACAACATGCCAGCTTCCTCCTTCAAGGCCAGTCTGCTATGGTGAGTCGTGTATGTCATAACGTCATTAGAGGAGTGACTATCACATACACAGGTCCCACCCACACTTTTGAGGGAAGATATTATACAGTACATGCACACTGGGTGGGGGTGGGACCTGGAGGCCCATCTTAGAATGCTGCCTACCATAAGCTGCCCAGGCTTTGGCTCACAGGCACCCTGACTGGTTAAAGAGGGGTTATGTTATGATTATTGTCCGGATTTCACGGGTGAGGCCCTGAGGCCCAGGCAGCTTTTGCGTTCCCTGTAGCGCTGTGGCTCTCTGCATAGTCACAGGTCATCTGTCAGGCTTCGTTCTCCTCCACTCTGCCTGCACAGTGGGACAGCGTTCCCTCCGTACATGTCTACGCAGGTTGCAAAATATTCAGACTTTAAGAAAACAACATAGATCTAATAGACCTTTATGTTTTTGTTTGTGGAAGTCCCTAAATCAATTCAGAATTAATATGTGTGCCAGGGTTTAGCTGCAGGATGTTCACCATAGCTTGTTTGTATAACCCAAACTGTGGAAGCAATCTGAATGTTCAGCGATAGAGATTCTGTGCATACACTGAATATTATGCTACATTAAAAGGCAAAATATATTTGTCTACGTGGACTATGTTAGTGTAGTGTTGTGTGGTAAAAGCAGGTTATAATTCATAGAGTGCAAAGCCATCATAAAAAGGACCTATGTATTTGCCTAAATAGCAAGTATGCATAACAGCTGCATCTGTATGCATGTAAAACATCTGGAAAGGTGTGACCAAATCGTTGGCCATGGTGGTCTCTGCTGGAACGGGGAAGTGTGATGGGTAATTTGAATTTTCGGTTTCCTTGCGTGTGCGTGAGAGGGAGGCTGTCTGTTTGCTGCTCTTACGCACAGTGCCGTGATCCTAGCGAAGAGAGGAGAGGGAGGGTGTGGTGTGTTTGCAGTCTCCATGCGTGTTAACTCCGCTTGCACATTCCAGGTGATCGTGAAGACAAGAACGGAGTACCAGCCCGAACAGAAGAACAAAGGGAAGTTCCGGGTGCCGAAGATCGCCGAGTTTACGGTCAGTGTCTTGATGGTGTAGAGAGAGATAAAGGTAAGGCGGCTCCGGCGGCTCCGGCGGCTCAGAGCCCGCGCGAGTGCAGCAGGTCCTCCTGGAGACAGGAAGCGACAGGCTATTTCTGGACCATTTCTTGGGGCCACGCTGTCTGGGTCACCGAGTCTAATCAAACAACAGAAGCGCTGCCTCTTGAGGGTGGCTCACGCTCTCTCCTGCCCCGGAATGTTTGGATAATTTGGTAACTGATAAGTGTGTCTCCTTTCTTCTCTTTCCTCCTGTCCCCATCTCCCTGCCTGCCTGGCGCAAATCCAGGAAATGTATAAGGAAACGCAGGTTTTACTCAGTAGACGGTTGCAACAGAATCCAATAAAAACAAAGGGAAAGAAAAGCTGACTTTCCAGTGGAAAAAGAAGATGGTTGCCTTTCTGTTTCCTGGTGGAGGGGTCACGAGGAAAAGTGACCAACCTGTGTCATGGGGACGGGTTGCGTGGAGGAGCCGAGAAGCCTGCTCTGTGGAAGGAGGAGCCCCGGGAAGTTTTCTGGACTTTAGTGGCGAGGCGAGCTCGGCTTGTGCAAAGGCCCTGAGGCTGGAGAGAGTCTGGCCCCAACACTGAATCAGGAAAGGGGCAGTGAGGCTGGGCTCTAGGAGGGGCACAGGGAGCAGGTAGAGATGAGGCAGGAGGAGTGGGCAGAGGGCTGACAGTCCCAGGTCTAGCTCACGTATGGAGAGTTTGGGTTTAATGCTAGAAGCCCCTGAAAGATTTTAAACAGGAGTGAGACATGATTGAATTTGGGTTTTGACCAAAGCACTGGCTTTTATGTGGTTGATGGGCTTAGAGGGCAAGAAGGACTGTGGGGAGACTCAGGCTACTGCAAGGGTCCAAGTAAAAATCAACAGTGGCTCAGATAAGGATGGTAAGTGGATAGAGAGACGTGGGAAGACCTAACGAGAATGAGGAGGCAGTCAGCCACAGAGGCAGCAGGACAGGTGGTCCTGGGGGTGGACAGTGGAGCGGTCTGGCTGGGCTTGAGCCGTGTGGCCCCAAGCAGGGCGTAGCCTCCGTTACCAAATGGAGACAATAGGATTGCTGTGAGGATGACGCAGAGTACACGCAAAGCACTTGGCTCCGTGCATGGCAAGCGCACAGCTAACAGTAACTGTTTGTGTCAACGGGGACTGGGGCCTTCGATAGGCAAACAGCGCTGGGCAAGTTGTCTGGGAACTGGCGGGTGAACATGGATAAACATACTGGTCTGTTTCTGGTCCTCTCTGTCCTTGTGCCAGATCCGTGTTCCTGCAGCCGGTGCGCGAGCTGGAGGGATGTGGCATCTCCCCGAACCCCCTCTTTGAGAGCAGGGGGCTCTTATTGCTGGCTGCAGCTGCAGTGTCTGGCACACAGCCGGGGCCCAGGGAAGGCGGACTCGGCCTGAACCGCGGGCAGGTGCAGGCAGGGACCAGCAGGTAGCTGGCGGGGGAGGGGGGGGGGAGTATGGGGTGTCATACACACGCACCAGGCCTTGGAGAGAAGCCGACCTGTCTCCTGGCGGCAGGGGGCTTCAGAAATATGGGCAGAGTCACGTGGAAGACCGTGTTGGGACAGCTCGATCACCAATAGCTCTCTCTCCATCCTGTGCATAGGACCACACCCGTAGGATGGACTATTTTAACAATTTCCTAAGAATCACCTTTTTTAGAGGAGTTTATGATTAATCACAGGCTTATGAGGTATTTTCCTTATCTTATTATTTCCCTGTGCTTTCCACATTTCATATGAGCACATACTACTTCAATAATAATAAAAATTAGAGTGGTTTTTTAAAATTTGCTCTTTTTATCAAATAGTGTTACAAGTTCTTTTTAAAAAAATCTTTATTGTTGAAAGTATGACATAGGCCCTCCTTCTCCCCATGAACCTCTTCCATCCGCTCTCCCCCGCCCCCCAGGCCCTCACCACCCTATTATCTAAAACTACTTCTCATCCAGCAGTCATTTGAAATGGTGGTTGTGAAGACGTAATAATTCACACAAATACTCCACAGAGAAGATGGTGTGGAGAAGGCAGAGATCACAGTGTGTGTTCCCTGGGAGGAGCTCTGAAAAAACGCCAGCGGGCGGAGGAGAGGACAGGAGAGAAAGGAGTCAGATTGGACTCCGGCGGCTGTGCGGGGGGGGGGGGGGGGGGGGGGGGGGGGGGAGCGGGGGGGGGCGGGGGCGCGGCGCAGACCCTGGTTTTGTTTTCTCTTTGGCCACTTTGATGATGTGGCTCTTTTATCAACTGAGAGAAAAGGAGTGTCTGGGTCGGTCCGGGCCTACCCAAGCCATCCACGTAGCCTGACTCGGTCAGTCCTGGGGGTCAGGAGGAAGCATGGGTTGGGGACAGCCCTGTCAGGTGTGGGCGCGGGGCCCTGCCACTTGGAACAGAGTGGGAGGAATGAGCCACTCTGAGGCTCTGCTTTCCTAAGGAGGGCGCCTGGGCCTGCGGGGGGGCCTCTGCTGGGAGGTAGGTGCGGGGGACTGAGGAGGAGGCTGGGTGGTGACTACCAGGGTGTGAGGGCTGAGCTGGCCCCGCAGCGGGGCTCGGTCAGGGTGGGCTGAGATGGAGGTGGGCCTGACAGGTGTGTTCCTGGTTGGAGGAGGAGAGGCGGGGACTTGCCTGACTGGGGGAGGCCACCCACTGAAGTGGGAGCTGGGGGGGACACATTGAGTGTGAGGCGCCTGGGGGATAGAAGGAGGGTGGTGGTCGAACCTCCCTTGCATGTAACTGGTCTGGAGCTCAGATGGAGACCGGGTGGAGACCCTGGGCTGGAAGTCAGGTGTTCATTGTCTCAGAGAGCAGGACGCTGATACCCCGCGGGCCACCCTCCAGCATACTGCTCAGGCAGCGGTAACCATGGGACAGCAGAGACACATCTGCCCCGCGTTTCAGTACCTGCGCAGAGGTGCAAGAGCTATGACTGCACACCTCAAAACTGCCCCGGAGAGCAGCTCCCAGCACTTACCCCGAGGGAGAGGATGCGAGAGAGAGCAGGGCAGGGAGACACGGTGAGGAAGATCGGCTGCAAGAGTCGCCTGGTACTGTCTTTTCTAAAACCTAGCAGGCTCTCGCAGTCATTGCAGAGGCTTGTTGAGGAGATGGGGGCCTGAGAAGAAGCCCCTCCTTCTTTCTTACTCCTGGGAGCTGGGTGCTTCGAAAGCTGATTTTGCAATGGGAGGGGCCGGGGCCACAGGAGAGGCTGGTGCTTCAGGAATCCTTCACCGCCAGGCAAACCCCACTCATCCCTCAACACCCAAGTCAGGGGCTCCTGGCTTGTGTGGTCTTGCCCGCCGCCCATGCGCAGTCTGTCCTTCCTCCTGGGGGCCCCGATTCCTGCTCTATGACTCCATTCTAGCACCAGTCACAGTGGTGGCCCCATGGAGTGACCTGCCATGTCTCCCACTGACTTGAGCTGGGACGGTGTCTTCTTCATCTTTGCACCCCGAGAGCCTTGCCAGTCCCTGGCCACCAGGCACCGAACGCCGTGTTAGTAACTGAGCACACAGGGGCATGAGCCAACAGAACAGGCCCCGGGCTGATGGGGACCGCACGCTGACACACAGAGCTGGCTGCCTGGACCCAGGATCTTTATTTAAAATCGGGGCCTCGCTTTGCTTCTTGCCCGCGACACATTTTTATCAACGTCTCTGCCTCATGCCACTCCTAGGGAGGTGAGACCCCATTTTCAGCTTGACCGTTTGCTTCTCCTAATTTTTCATCCAAGCGCCAGGGGCCGCCTTCCGTGGCTCAGGATTCTAATATTTGCTGACAGCAGCAAATGGAGATAAGCTATTTTACTTTATTATCTGCTGCCTTGGTTTTTATTGCTCTCCTATTTTTTTATTTTATTTTGAGGAGCATTTTAGGTAAGTTATTAAAAACAATGCCTGCTGGGTGAGGAGAGAGTGTTACCTGGCGGGGAAGCATTTGCATGTGGGGGTGGGGAAGGGGCGGGGGGGGGGGGCGGGGGGGGGGGCGGCGGTGTGCAGGCCGCCCTCTGGCGAGGGTTTTATTGAACATCAGGAGGAAGATGCTGGTCTGTGTTTGTGCTGGTGCTTCCTCCGGCCGATGCAACTGTGCTGCTACAGTGACCTTCAAAAATCTCTGTTGCCATTGACATTGAAAAGCAGGTGTGGCCTAATTGATTTTCTCTTTAACAAACCCTGTGTGGCTCTGCGTCAGGAGGAACATGCCGGGGGCTGGCAGGAGGGACTGGCTGACGGGTGACCACGCGGGGCCAGGGACTGGCTGCTCCCAGGGCCAGCTTCTCCTCCTCCTGGACTCAGACCGGGCTGAGTAAGGGCCGTGATGGAGAACGCCACTCGTTAACACATGCAGTGCAGACGGGGACTGGAGAGCTTAGTGAGTATTCTTGCCCCAGGCGCTCCTGCAGGGGAGGGCTCCCCAGGGCCAATTAGTATGTTTGAAGACCAGTTGTTGACAACTATGGTAGGAGTATTTACACCACGGAAATGGGCAAATCCTACAAACCATACCCCTCCCCTCCCCCCACCCTCAGGAGCTGCTTCCCACACTCATTGTGAGAGGGGCAGCATGGCAGCAGGGAACATGGATTGGGGTTGGACACTGTGGGGCTGTGTGACTAAAGCAAGCCACGTTGCCTCTCTGTTCCCGTCTGTAGGATGGATAATGACGCCCACGCCAAAGGCCTGATGGGAGGACTGAGTGAGAGAACATAAGCTAAACTAAACTGGCAAGTGGTTGCTGGAATGCTAACAGTTTGCTGCCTCTCTGCTATTTGAAAAGCATTAGGCTAATTTTCATTTGGCTCTTTTTGCTTCTCTCTTCTCTTTAAATATACTTTTGGCCGAGCCCTGACATGCATTGAGCCCAAAGAAAATACAAAAGCAAAGACTTCCCAAGGGAGAAATGCCGTTTTCCTCTGACCTGTCACGTGGCCTGCCTCCAGGCTCTTCACACAGTGAAAGGGTCAACCGCCCGCCTTTCTCCTCCCCTGGCCTCCATGACTGTAATGCGTAATTACATTAAATGTGGTTTTTTAAAATTGTGATGCTTAAGCTCCTGGAACTGTCAGGGGAAGACAGGTCCTAACAAAGCAACTGTATGTGCAGCTTGTGGTGTCACCACCATGCTCTATAATTATAAGAAAACTAGTTGTCATAGCAACTGCCACACAGACTGAGCCTCCTTCTGGAGATGCTGACAAGCTCCCAGCGCCGGAATCGGAGCAGTTCGGAGAGAATGTGGCTCCCTGAGGGGGTTCAGCTCTCTCGGGAGATAATCACGAGCTCATCCTAATTCCACATCCTGCACCTTGTGGCACCGTGCAACCTGATAGGCTCTAGAACGCACTGGCTGCGTGACCTTGGACCAGTCACCTCACCTCCATGGGCCTGTTCCCACTTGTAAAACGGGGTACCAGTGCCCCCTTCAGAGGGGAGTGTGTTGATTATGTTTGGGCCTTGCAGATGGCCTGCACAGAGCCGTCTGCACTGTGTGTATCTCAGACACCTTCCATTAACCTCTTCACTGCGGACAAAGAAAAAGAAAAAGTGCTGAATTAGGGGCTGTTTTTATAATCTTCATTATAATAATTATTAATCTTGATAGTATTTGTAGCTAGATAACCAGGTTGTAAATAGAAATTCTAGCATGAATCATGCATATTAGGAAGAAGGAGCAGGGAGGGAGGGAGAGAGTATTTGGCGACATGAAACTGACTTCCATCCTCCGATATTTTTCCGTTATCGCACTTCTCTGAGGCTAAGAAAAGTATCTCTAATCTCTAAAAACATCTCTAAACAGGGATGTTTCTTGTCTCCATCTTTGTGCCTCACTTTCCTGTTTGTAAAATTCTGAGTCGGTGGCTGGTCCCCAGGGGCTCTTCTGTCTCTGATGTTTGCCGACAGTGGTTCTCAGCCAGGGACGACTTGGCTCCCCGGGGACACTTGGCAGAGTCTGGAGACATTTGTGGTTGTCAGGACTGGTGTGTGTGCGTGGCCTTTAATGGCATTTAATGGGTAGAGGCCAGCAATGCTGTTAAGCCTCCTAAGGGACAGGAGGGCCCCATAACAAAGAATTATCCGGCCCCCAAATGTCAGTAGTGTCAAGGCTGAGAAACCTCGGCCTAGGATTTCCCGCCGTGGTTATTGGTCTAAAAACATAAATCACACCGCTGTCAGCCCACCTGGGGCGGCAGGTGTGGCGGGTGGCGGCTGATGCTCCCAGCAGCTCCCGGTCACTGCGGTCCTAGCAAAACCAGTGGAGAGAAAGACAGAAGACTTCTCAAGGGCCGGGGGCTTCATAAAAACGAGATGGTGATGGGGGTGGGACCGCGCATTCCTTCAGCTTTTCTTTTCTCTTGATGCTGAATAACTCAATGATCAAACGTGATTGTTTTTATGGGCAAACACAATAGAATGTACAGAATGCAATTTAGGTCCATAATAGCATTACTGTGATTTTCCTGTGGAGGATAAAGATGAGTCTTTTCCAGCTTCAGTCTTTGATTTTGACATTCCAAGTCGCAGCCAATGCATGTCTCTTCTCAAAGTCCAGTGTGGCCACTTCTTCCTCCTGCTTGAAACCATCCTGGGGCCGCCCCTGGCTTCCGGGTGGAATCTGGGCCTCTCGGTCCATGGAACCTGCTCTCTGAACCTGTCTCTTGCTCCTCTCTTCCGCCTCCTCTCCTTTCGGAATTACTCTTGGAATCCTGGACACACCACCCAGGTTGCCCCCACTCCTCAGCTTAGCTGTCCCCGCCGCCCTGAATGGTCCCCCCTTCATCATCTAGTGCACACCTGTTCATCTCATACCCCTCACCCACATCACCTCCTGCATGCACCTGTCCTCACAGCTGGCCGTTTCCTCCTCTGGGACCTTACCCCTGGGGATTTGTCACCTTGACCTCCTTCGGCAGTTCCTTCCTCACCTGCATTTTTCCACGGCCCTGTGGACCTGGCTCTGAGGACAGTCTGCATCCCTATGACCATCGACCCTGCGAGGCCAGCCATTTTCCTTTTAAAATAAAAGGAACACAATTACACATGCAAATCCCAACAGAATAGAACGGCATGGACTGGAAGGAAGTCTCCTTTCTCTCTCTCAATAATCCTTCTCACCCCAGATATCCATCATCTGTGCCTGTGCTGTCCACATGTGGCTACGTGCGCTTAAATTCATGAAAATGAACCAAAACTCACACTTCAATTCCTCAGTCACACGAGTCACCTTTCAAGTGCTCAGTGGCCATGTGAGCCTAGTGGCTACCAGATGGAGAGCTCAGGTCTGTGGGCCATTTCCGTCATTGCAGAACGCTCTATCGGTCAGTTCAGAAATAGCTTCTGATGTTCTCACGCCTTTTCTACACATCGGCACATGTATCTTTATATACACATGTATACATTTGGTACCTTTTCATTTTCTCAAATGGGACCATTTTATACACATTCTTCTGTACCTTGCTTTTCCCTCTTAATCATAATCTCAGTGATCCTTCTGCATCAGCACATCGAGGTCCTTTTCTGTTCTTGTTAGTGATGTACACCGAGGATGGCCCTAATCTTCCTCAATCAGTCCCTATTGTTCCAGCTCTCAGTCCTCTGCAATGAACTTCCTAGCTTCCTAGTGTGTGTGACACACACACACACACACACACACACACACACACACACACACGTCTTTCCTAGATTTTGCAAGGATATTTGGAGGGTACAAGAATCTTCATCTTAAAAGTCTTGCCAGAGACTACGGTAATCTCCAATTTTAATGGATTTTGCCACATTATCTTCCGAAATTGTCCCACCAGTCCTTCCTCCACCATCCCTACAAATGCGTTCTTCCCGCATTGTTACTTTTGCCAAGCTGATGGGTAGAAAATGGCACCTCGGCTTTGTCTAAATGTGTCTTTCTTTCATTATTGGTGAGATCGAGCCTCTGTCCGTGTACTTATGGACTCTTGACCTTGGCTTCTTGCCTGGAAAACATTCTATTTGGTTGGAGCACCTGTTAGTCCCTCCTCCCGATGTGCATGGCCTCTTCCCCCAGCTAGGGACGCAGTCCTTCTCACTTGTGTGAGCCTTTCTCAGTTGTCCTCTGCCTTTTGGCTTTGGTTATGGTGTAACTTCTTTTCCAAGCCTATGGGATTTCTTCCTTTGGCTGTAATCACAAACTCCAGAAGGCATACAGGAAAATATTGATACCCTCAACTCTATAAAATCAAGGCCTTCTCCCGCCCTGAACTCTTTTCTCCTGGTGCTTCTTTTATTTTATTTCTTATGTTGAAATTTGGATCCATCTGGAATTTGTAAAGAGTAAGCTGGGAATCCAATGTTATTTCTTAGTGAGTGGCCAGTGGGCAGTTGTCTGTGGTCACCAGCTAATCCTCTCTCTGACTTGACATGCCACCTTTTTAAGACACGGATTCCAATATGTATGTGAGTTACTTCTGTGCTCTCTTTTCTTCCATTGGTCTGACAATTATTTGGTATTGAAAATCAAGACAATACCAACTTTTCTCAGTTACGTAGTTTTATAATACATCTTAAAATCTATGTAAACGGTTCTTCCCCCATTCCTTTTACTTTTCAGAAACTCCTTACCCATTCTTACATGCTTGTTTCTCCATAAATATTAATATATTGTTTAGGTTCCAAGAATCATGCTACTTTTTAATTTGGATTCCATAAATTTATAGATTAATTTGAGGAGAAGTGACATCTTTAGAAATTTGAGTCTATCTAGAAACAAGATTGAACTTCGCATCTGTTGAAGCCTTTGTTCAGGGTTCTCATGAGCTTTGAAATCACCTTTACAGTCTTATTTCATTTATTTCAAAGCATTTCACTTATTTTTTTGTTGTTGATATTTTTAGAAAGGGCACCTTGTTCCATTATATATTTAAACTGGTTGTTATTTATACTTAGTAAAAATGCTTTTGAATCTTGTACATTTTGGTAAGTACAAGATCGGTATTAGTGTACAAGTAATCAACTTTTCTTATTGTTTCTAATAATTTGTTTAAAAATTAGATCCTTTGGATTTTCTACACATATAATTGTATCGTCTGTCCATAATGCTACTATCGCTTCCTTTCGCTGGTATTTAGTCTTCTTATGTTATTTCTTCTTTTCCATTTTTACACTCCTAATGTCATTTTCTTATCCAATTGCATTGGTCAGTATTGGTCTACTGTTTCTAGTGTTTGACCATGTACATTCTGAGGGATTCTTTTCTGCATTTAAGGAGAGGATCATGTGGTTTGGCTTCTTTGACCTAGTTTTATGGTGAATTGTGCTGATAGAGTTTTAAATATTAAGCCATTCTGACATGCCCTCCTTTGGTCATGGTGTAGCACTGAATTCTGTTTGCTAATATATTAGTTAATTTTTTTCTTTATTAATATTGTGAGGCTGCGTTGTGTGTGTGTGTGTGTGTGTGTGTGTGTGTGTGTGCTGTCTTTGTCAGGTATGGTATTAGTGTTATGCTGCCTTTGTAAAGAGAACATACCTTTTTCTTTCACCAAGCTCTGGGAAATTTAAAAGAGGAGAAAAATAATCTGTTTCTTCAAGTTTGTTTTTTAAACCAAAAAAAGAATTAACCCATTAAACCATCTGGCTTGGTGAAATTTGGAAGGGTGTGGGTGGTTTTCAGTAAATATGTGAAGAATTAATAGACAAATTCCGTTTTGTACCTAGGTACCCCTCTTGAACTATGACATTTTGAAACGAACCCATTGTCATCTCTTAATTGTAACTCCCTTCAGAGATGTTGCTCCAAGTGGCCCACTCAGGCACTAAGCATTGACAGAGCAGCCACCACCATGGGGTAGGCGGTGTGGGCGGCTCATGGGATCCCAGGCACGGCCCACATGTGCCGTCCCGGAAGGCTGGCTGCCGCTGAAGCCCCCGTTCTCGTGAATTTGATTCGAAAGCTGCCTGGCTGATCATGGAACATGGACCGAGCCCAGGGCTCTGTGCACTAGTCACACTGACCCTCAGCAGAGCCTTCCCCGCAGCGGCACAGCCAAGGCAGCGGGTCCCCTCCTGTGCAGGAGCCGCGGCCGCTCGATGCTGGGCCGCCCTGTCTCCGGGAGGGGAGCCCGACCCGCCTCACTTGCCAGCTCCCCATGTGACTCGCTTCTCTTTCCCTCCCTGAGATGCAGATACTGATGTTGACTGTAGATTGGATGAGCTAGCAGACGGAAAGCACCAGAACGCAGTGGGCACCTGGTAAACCTGAGTCCGCCGCCTTGCTTTGGTATCTCCCCGATACCTGGCCCAGCGCCGGACTAGGATGAGGGCCGTCATGGATCGTTTTTAGACCCCAAGCCGTGACGGTCTCCCTATCTCCCCACTTCACCCCTCCAGTCAACTGCCAACCACACCGGCAGAGTAATTTTTAAACCTCAGCTGTGCCCGTCAGGGAGCAGCAGCCAGTAGCTACCTGCCAGCTCTCTGGTCCCCCCGCCACATTTCCCTCTGAGGCCCACGCTCCCCGAGTGAGCTTGCCTCTGTTTCCCTTCCAAGCTTCCTCCTCGCCATCTGCACCGCCCACAGCTGCAGGCCTTTGCACAGCCCTTCCCCCCCCCACCCCCCCACCCCCCCTGGTGCTGTCCTGACCTCAGTGCTCCTCGCCTGGCCTCAGGGCTCTCCCGAGGCAGGGGCTGCTATGGCGTCTCCGCCTCCCATGTGCCCGGCCGGGCCGTGAACGAGGTGTTCCGCCAGGATCAGGGACACAATTAGTCTTGGGTTACGTGGTGAAATATGAATGAGATTTTCTCCATTTCAGTTCTCAGAGGAGCCCTCGGGAAACGGTTCTTTAAAACACGAAAATGAGGCCGGGAAAATCAATTGCGCTCCTCGCTGCAGGAGATGAAGGCAAGCGTGACTTTCCCGAGCCTCCCAGGGCAGCGCAGTATAGGGGGTGGGGTGGAGGCACCTTTCGTTCTAATGTGGATTCCCAGGCTGGGAGCCGCCAAGCCTCAGCCGCCGCCTGTGGAATTCAGGAGCACACGGTGGCAACGCCCCCAGCGCCTCACGGCCTTTTTCCTATTTTTAAGCAACAATGAGCCGGCTGCAGCCCTGCCCACAGCTAAACACCCACGGCCACCACGCCTCCTTCCACGGTGGAGGGGAAGGCCAGACACTGGGCAGGAGGTGGGTATTGACGGCGTCTGCCAGGCCCAGGCCCTGTGCCTGCGGCATCCAGCCTCTCCTTGGGCCTCCAGACCAGCCGTGGGGGCAGCACTGTCATCCCTTCTCTGTACAGAGGAAAGTCAGAGCCCAGGACAGAGCGACCACCTGGGCCACGCGCGTGAGGAGCCACGTGTGCATCTTCTGCGCAGTCGCGTGTTATCATCTCGGGAGTCTGTGGATGTTTAACGATCCAGGTCCTGTCTTTGGTCAGGCTTCCAGAAAACCCAGAGCCAACGTGCTGCCCCTGCTGCAGGTACGGGCTGTGCTAGACCCACCTCCAGGAAGGGCCGTCCTCCATCCTTCCCTTTATTCGCTGCTATTTTCCTCATCTGTGAAATGGGGACATAACAGCACCACCGACCTCTGAGGGTTGTGCAGGCACGTGGAGAGGCGCTGGCATGCTCGAGGCAGCACTGGGCACATGACCATCTCCCCGGGGGGCGGTCAGGGCTGCTAAATCCTGGGGCCTGCACGGTGCCTGCAGTCATTTCTGGAACCAGAGAGGATGGAGTACAAATAGGATGAATGAAGCTGGTCAGGTGGCACTTACTGACTTCCTACTGATTGATTAATTGATTGATTGACCAGCCAAGCCCTGGGGTCCTCCGGCAGGGCCCTCAAGGAGCAAACAGCTGGGTCCAAACTCAGGTCTTGCCCAGGCAGGTGTCAAACCTGCTTCCTCAGCCGCTTGCTGACCCGAACTCACCCTCCACCCGTGGGTTTCCAACCCTGCAAAGAGCAGCTTCCCCTGCAGGAAGGGATGCTGACCCTGCGCTCTGGGTCATGACGCCCTCGCATCACCCCCGCTGGGCCGCTGGGCGGGAGGGCGAGGTCACAGGTGAGTAAGCACAAAGCCTGACCCAGACCCGGACCCGGAGCGCAGCCACGGAACCGGCTGAGGGAAGGTCAGGTCACCAGGGCCAGCCCTGCCCTCGTGCTGAGCGCAGAGGCCTCTGCGTGCGGGCGGGCTGTGTGCAGCCCTGTGGGTCTGCTGGCTGAGGCGCTCGACTTTGTAGTCAGGCAGTTTATAAGGGACAGGCACTCCCATTATGAGGAGCGGGGGAGAGTGGGCGAGAGGCTGGGGCCTGGTTACTTCCCCAATAAAACCAGGGAAAGTTAATTAAGGCTGTGACTCAACAGGCTTTTCTGGTGCAATTAGAGGTCCAGCTGGGCAGCCTGCTATTTGAGGGACAGGAAGTCAGCAACTGGCTCCACAGGCCACTGCCTGAGGCAGGGATTTCAACAGCAACGCCAGCCCAAAGCCCAGCCCGGCCGGCCGGCGGGATGCCCAGCCCAGCAGGAGCCTCACGTCAGGTCTGTGGGAGTCGCCCGTGTGCCTGGCCCTGTGCCTGGGCCGTGGGCACTCCAATGGATCCCACGTCTGCAGGTAGGGAGACTGCGGCCCAGAGAGGGGGTGCCACTTGCTTAAGTCACACAGCCAGTCTGTTCCTAGAGCCTGCTCCTGCCACCTCCCCCCGATTCCCTCCTACACCCTGCACCCCAGGCTCTGAGGAGCCTGAGTGAACTGCACCCTGCCATACCCCGAACCCATGGAAGCCTTTGTTTTCATAATAAACTCACATATAATCAGGGGAGCAGTAAAGGAGCTTCGGACCCGTCTGCTCAAAGTCCGCCACTTGCACGTGGGGACGGATCTGTAGCCACAGTCACTCCCGTGGAGACAGCAAGGCCGGTGGCATCTCAGCTACCGACTCTCCCTCCGTCACAACAGCCCTGCTCAGATGGGTGGGGCCTTCTTGTCTCTGGACCACATTTTACAAAATGCAGGCAACTGACAAGGTTGCAGTGGAAGCTCCAACGCCTCCCCCAGCCCAGCGGCCCAGCAGCCCGGCAGGAGGAGGCCCGGGCGTGTGGGGAGATGTAGGAAGAAGGGGTGCAGCCTGGCCTGGCTGTGACGGAGGGGTCCCGGCGGCAAGACCGCTCCTGCACGGGCTCCATGCACCAGGCGCACACACTGGGGGCCGGGCTGGTAGCAGATGCTCCGTAAATGTTAGGTCCTTGTTCTCCGCACCCCACTGTGCCTGGCAGGAGAGGGCAGGGGGCTATTTCATGGACACACAGTCCTGGCCCTTTAACCCCCGCCCACCGGCACCGTAGCTGGCCGCAGGTGCTGCTGGTCTTCTCCCTGACTCCCTCGAGCCCATCGTCCCCGCTTCTAGAACAGACGGGGGGAGGCGGGGGGAAGAGGGGGCAGTCTGGTCTTAGCCTTTACTGCTACCTGATCCCGAAGTCACCACTTCTGAAACCTTGTTTCCTGTAAAATAGGTTGTTGAAAGGTTTAAAAAACGAAAGCTTAGATTTGCATCCACTGCCCCCGGTTTACGAGCTGAGGAGTTGAACTTAGAGCTCAGGGTCTGTCTCTTCTTCAAAAGCCGAGTCAGCCATTATCTGGCCTCCTCCCGTCCTTGCCAACAGGAGTTGTGCCGGGGAGATGGGCGCGTTCCTCCGGTCCCTCCAGCGCCCTCACGCCCCTTCCTCACACGGGGACGTCCTCGCTGGCTCCTGCCGCCTGACCGCTCTGGGCCCGCACGCAGGCGGTGACGAGGGAAGCGTGCTCCTTCCCGCAGGCGGTCTGGGTCGGGGTGCCTTGTCCAGGTCTCATTTGTACTGGTCCTGGGTTTAGGGCTTATAGAGCCACCACCTCCTGTGGCACGGCCGCTGCCCGTCCTGCAGGGGGCGCGCTGCACGGCCTGTCCTCTGCTGCAGGTTGACCCGTGGTGTGAGCTCTCAAATGAGAAACCCAGAGGAGTGGGAGGCCAGAGATTGAGCTCTTTCATCACAGGCCCCGCCCCTCATCCCTCATTTTTAATGCTCATGCGAAAGCGAATTAGACTGGGAACTGAGCTGCAGCTCTGGCAGGTTCCAATGTAAACCGAGCCTTTTCCTCTCAAGGGTTCCACCAATATTAATGCACTGCTGGCCCGGCTGGTCTCACCTCCCGCCTCCTTCCTGCGGGGGTGCCCCCTGGGTTCCGGAAGAGACAAGTCCGAGGCCGCAGATGCTCCCTTTCCTTTCACAAGGCAGCCCACCCAGGAGACTCATCGCCCCCCACCCGCCCCAGCGTGGGCGCCTTAATGGGCTGGGGCTTCCACGGGGAGCTGACCCCGCGGGGTGATGGCGCAAGCCCTCGGGGTGGGGTGGGAGCATGCCGCTCCCCTGTGCTCCGGAGGCAGCCGCCTGGGTGAGTGCGCAGGGCCAGCCTCCGGGCCAGCGGAGCCCAAACCCTGCTGCCCCGGGCGCCGTGTCTGAGTTCCCTCAGGCCCGTGGCTTCTCTGGGCCTCATGTCTTCATTTATCAAATGGGAGGATGGTGAGACCTACTTGGTAGGGCTGGTTTTAAACATTAATAAGAGATCAAGTTAAACAGCCTCATTGTGGTTAGTAATTCTCAATGTCCATCTTAATCTTTCCCAATGAAGTCATCTTGGATGTGGGAGCCTCCCTGTCCGGACGCTGAGCCCAGCGGAGGGTTCACAGAGCAGACGCCCACTCTCGGCCGGTCCTGCCATGCGGGGCTCGGCATTCCCACCCAAGGCTGGCTCACTGAGGCGCCCTGCGGTGTTGGTGGCACCGTGTGGGCACACTGAGCCTCTCGCACCGGTTCTGGGAGAGGTGGGGGCCCTCCTCCGAGCCCAGACCCCAGACGCCAGAGGCCAAGCTTGTAAGCAGACCTTCCCAGGGCTGGCAGCCTCAGGCCCCGCTGTCACCCCTTCTCTGTGAGAACTCCTGTCGGGGCAACTGTGTGTGTCAGTGTGTGTGTGTCTGTATGCCCGTGAGTCTGTGTGCTGGTGTGTGTGTATGTTGGTGTATGTCAGTGTGTGTGTATGCTGGTGTGTGTGTGTATGTTGGTGTATGTCAGTGTGTGTGTATGCTGGTGTGTGTGTGTGTGTTTGTGTGTGTGTGTGTGTGTGTGTACAGGGCGGGAGGGGTGAGGAGGCAGAGCCTGGGGAGAAACCCTTTCTCCTCCTGGGGAAATGCACACTGAGAGCGGGCCGACATGCTGTGTCCCCAGCGTGGCCGGCTGTGCGGGCCCCTGCGCTTGCTGTCGCCGTGCGGCTGGCGTGGTTCCGCCTGCGCAGGAGCTGTGGCGTGTGGAGCAGCTTCGCTGGCCCGGAGCCCCACCGGCACGCGTAGCAGAGCCACACACTGGAGCTGGAAGACGACGATTTCTCATTTTCCAAACCAATTTTGCTGACCTGATTTTCTTTTCTTTATCAACTCTTGTGCCAAGAAAGGGGATTGAGGAATGGAAGTAGCTTAATGGAACGCGCTGTGTGCTGCAGGGCTGGTGTCTCCATGGCGACGGGATGCAGGCCGCGTGCAGACGTGGGCTGAGATGCACTGAGACAGCTGTGCCTCTGATGGGGCCGGGTGCACGGATGGCCTCCTGGACTCGCGTGGAAATGCTGGTTCCTGGGCTCTGTACCGACAGGGGGCCGGGACCTCGGGGTGCAGGACCCAGGACTTTGTATCTGATCTACCTCCTTCCATGGCTCTGAGGCTCAGGGAGTCGCAGGCCCATGGTGTCAGGCCATGAGTCAGCCCACGGGGGTGTGGCGCACTCTCAGCCTCATCACCAACTGTTCAGAGGAGTAATTTCGGGAGATCCCTCAGTGTAGCAGGGGCCATGGATGGGAGGGGAGATGGGAGGGGCCAGGGAGGACACGCCCACCTCAGGAGCTTCAGCCCCATCAGCACAAACAACCAGCAGACCCTTTAAGTAGCAGGACCCAGGGGCCCTTGGAGGCCCCAGGACCGAGGGCACAGCCTTGCCCTGGGGGTGTAGGTAGTTGGGGGACACAGGTCACGGCTGATGGCAGCACGGTGCACTAGCAAACCCTGATGGTCCTCACGCCGAGGAAACCCCTGACCCCGACTCGGCTCCGTGGTTGCAGGGATAACAGCGATGGCAGCGGGAGGCACTCGCCGGTCACCTTCACATTCGCACGGGATCGCCACGGTTGTCCCTCGTGACCGTGTGTGTGGACTGGTGCGGTGGTGAGCCATTTTCCAGATGGGAGAACTGAGGCCTCCTCGGTTCCGCTGCTCCCGGCAGGCATGCGAGCAGGTCCTGGGCCGCAAGGGGCAGAAAGCGAAGCCGCAGGAGAACAGGGGTTCCTGGGGGACGTGTGCGCATAGGAACAGGCGGCAAGCGAGTGAGAACGTGCCTGAGATGGTGGCCGGTAGTGACGGCTGTTTTCCTCTTGGACTTCCACCTTTGTCTTTTTAATCACGGGGCAATGAATTATTAATAAAAATATCGCTCATGTAGTTAGATACACTGGCAGTGGGATGTGGCGGCAGCGGGACTTCGGACCCGAGTCCCTAGCCTCCCTCTGCCCCGTGCGTGTAAAGCCGTCATTCCGTCAGCCTCCGAAAGCCCGCCTGGAAATGGGCACGGTGATGGTGCCCACCCCCAGGCCGCGAGGACACGGTGGGGTGACCAACGCACGTCTGCACTCCACGCGTGCTAACCGAGGGCGTGACCTCGGGCAGCCAGCCCTGGGGCTCCGTGCACCGCCCCGTTTGCCTCACAGCGTGAGAAAGTCACCAGTGTCACCCGTCCAGAGAGAAGTAAACTGAGGCCTCCGAGGGCAAGGAACTCCCCAGGGTCACAGCGAGGGCGGAGCTGGGCTTTGCGTCTGGGCAGCCCGGCCCCAAAGGCGCTGCTCCGACTGCCGGCCCAGCGCTGGGAGGCGGCGGGACTTCTGCAGCCGCTGGCAAGGTGCAGGGTGGCGGCATCTGTCTCTGGGGGCCCAGCTGTCACATACAAAGGACGGGTGTCGCGGGCAGCTGCTTCATCTCCCCACG
Source organism: Myotis myotis (assembly GCF_014108235.1). Lineage (NCBI taxonomy): Eukaryota > Metazoa > Chordata > Mammalia > Chiroptera > Vespertilionidae > Myotis > Myotis myotis. The sequence continues at coordinate 4,481,232 of NW_023416368.1, read as the reverse complement.
AAGCGCCCGCTCCTGACGCGCTGGGTCTGCTGCTTCCGGGGCTCCAGGGTGTGCCCTCCTCACAGCAAAGGGCAGTTGTGGGGCCTGTGGGGCCCAGATGCTGCGGAAGCTCCTGAGCCTCTTCAGTTGGGGTTTCTAGGAGGTTCCTTACAGAGCAAGACCCAGCGATCTCCCTCCTTCCTAGGCCAGGGCGGGGCTGGAGGTCCCAGCTTGGGAACAGAGACCAAACATATACCATCCTCCGGCTGCATGCTCACACGGACTCCATCCTCCGGCTGCATGCTCACACGGGCTCCATCCTCCGGCTGCATGCTCACACGGGCTCCATCCTCCGGCTGCATGCTCACACGGGCTCCATCCTCCGGCTGCATGCTCACACGGGCTCCATCCTCCGGCTGCATGCTCACACGGGCTCCATCCTCCGGCTGCATGCTCACGGCTCCATCCTCCGGCTGCATGCTCACACGGACTCCATCCTCCGGCTGCATGCTCACACGGGCTCCATCCTCCGGCTGCATGCTCACACGGGCTCCATCCTCCAGCTGCATGCTCACACGGGCTCCATCCTCCGGCTGCATGCTGACACGGACTCCATCCTCCGGCTGCATGCTCACACGGGCTCCATCCTCCGGCTGCATGCTCACACGGGCTCCATCCTCCGGCTGCATGCTGACACGGACTCCATCCTCCGGCTGCATGCTCACACGGACTCCATCCTCCGGCTGCATGCTCACACGGGCTCCATCCTCCAGCTGCATGCTCACACGGGCTCCATCCTCCAGCTGCATGCTCACACGGACTCCATCCTCCGGCTGCATGCTCACACGGGCTCCATCCTCCGGCTGCATGCTCACACGGGCTCCATCCTCCGGCTGCATGCTGACACGGGCTCCATCCTCCGGCTGCATGCTCACACGGGCTCCATCCTCTGGCTGCATGCTGACACGGTCTCCATCCTCCGGCTGCATGCTCACACGGGCTCCATCCTCCGGCTGCATGCTGACACGGACTCCATCCTCCGGCTGCATGCTCACACGGGCTCCATCCTCCGGCTGCATGCTCACACGGGCTCCATCCTCCGGCTGCATGCTCACACGGGCTCCATCCTCCGGCTGCATGCTCACACGGACGGGGTCTGACCATAGGGTTCAGACAGACACCCCGTGTCCACCTTTCCCTTCGCCAAGTCCTCCCGTCCATGCGCCCAGATGCCAACAAACAACCCCATTTGTGGAGCAGCCGCACGCCGCTTCCTCCTGTCTGCGCGCCCCCGGCCTGGGCGGCCAGGAGAGGGCATGGGGACCCCAACGTCGATGTGATTATTTTTTTTCTTCTGAATCAAAACACCCTCCTCTCATGAGAGGAGAACTCCATGTTTCTAGGCCGACTGACTCAGTGGGCTGCCAGCTTTGAAAGGACCTGAGAAAAACATATATAAACAGCATATATATTGGACCTCGGTGCCGGCGCCGGGCGGTGAGGGAAAAGAAAAGAAATGCAAAAATAAAAGAAAAAGAACATGAGACACACACAGCTGGTTATGTAACACCCGATGCGTGCTATCCTGGGGCCGGGCCGGCCAGCTGTGCACAGGGACCGGGCCAGGCCCCGGGGCCCAGGGGCCCGCACCGCCCCCGGTTTGTTGGGTCTGTGTTATTTCGAAGGCTTGCTTGTCCTTCGCGTTAGGGGCTGGGCTTGGGGCTCGGCGATGAGACCAGCAGAGCGGGGCGGGGCCTGGCCTTCGATGCTGAACGGGCCTCTGTGCTGGCGGCTGTGCGAGTCCGCGTGGGGGCGCGGGGGCCGCAGGTGAGAGGCGGCGATGGCGTGGGCCAGGGTGGAGGTGACCGAGGTGACAAGCGGGCGGATGGCGGACGTGTCTGAAGGCAGAGGGACAGCGCCTGCCGGCAGGCTGAGCGTAGAACCTGCGGAGAATGGAGCCAAGGCGGACGTCCAGGGTTTGGCCTGAGCCCGCGAGGGCGGGGAACGGGCAGGGCCCAGGTCAGGGGCGGGAACGTGTCCTGGGCGTCCACGTGGAGGTGAGCAAGCAGTGACACCTGAGAGTGGACCTCGGTGCCGGCGCCAGGTGGTGAGGGAATGATCGGCCCCCGCCCCCCGCCCCCAGAGAGCTCGCGGGGAAAGTAAATGGGGGGAGGGGGGGATCATGTTGGACCCAGAAGCAGCTTCAGAAAGTATCTGGCAGGAGGGGAAACCAAGGCCCAGAGAGCGCAGGTGGTTTGCTCAGGGTCACAGTGCAAGTGAGCGACAGCCCGTCCCTTGCCCGCCCCCCCCGCCCCCCCCCCAGGCTCGAAGGCTGCCGCCTGAGGCAGGAAGCCGGCGGTGACCCTTTCTGTCCCCCCAGGTCACCATCCTGGTCAGCCTGGCCCTCGCCTTCCTTGCCTGCATCGTGTTCCTGGTGGTTTACAAAGCCTTCACCTACGACCACAGCTGCCCCGAGGGGTTTGTCTACAAGGTAAGGGCCTCCCCAGGTGAGCATCCCGGGGACAGCAGCTTCCGGGGGAGGCTTATCAATGTCTTCTTCTCTCTGGCACCCAGATTCCAGGCCCGCCCCTCCCTGCAGACTGTTTAAGGGGTGACCGAGGGTCTGCCACTTGGCACGAAGGACTGGTCTCGGGGGACAGTAGATGAGGTGCACCCTGCTGTGAGGCGTCGCAGTGAGGAGAGTCCCGCTCCCTGGGGGACACTGCCCGTCCCGTCCTCGGGGCTGTCCCTGGCCAGAGCGTCCTGGTCTGAGGGCTGCGTCCTGTCCCCACGGCCCGCAGAGATGGATGACAGGCAGCTGCTGAGGGGCCCCTGGCCGCAGCCCCACTCTGCTCCTTCCCTCCAAGACCTGGGCCGGCTGCGTGGCCCCGGGCGTCCCCTCGCCCCCTGAACCTCAGCTGTCTTACCTGCCAAATGGGCACGCATCACCTGCCCATAGGCTTTCGTGAGGCTCAAAGGAGAGAACTTAGTAAAGCCAGCCAGCGAAGGGCCTTCTACATCAGCCTTTCCCACCTCACAGACCACTGGTTAGCGACCGCTGTTCCAGATAACCGCTCTCCACAAACGTTCGTCAGAATAGACGTCTGATCCGGATCTAGAGCAGGGGACGTGCGCCTTCGTAAACTACCCTTCCCGGGAGCCCACGCTGGGCGTTTCATGCACGTTCCCTCCGTGGAGCTGCACCCCATTGAGAAATGCAGGGGTTCGCCCCATTTCCATCCGACGGAAGGGAGGTGAAGGGCGTTTGGGGAGCAGCGGTTTCTGAGACGTCACCCAACATTGCAAAGTGAGGGAGTCGCACGTGCAACGTCCCCTTCAAAGCAGGTTCCCCAGGAAAGGTGCCACGTGTCTCCCGAAGACATGTCCTGAGCAGGAGCCCGGGCTCTGGGTGGTGGTGACACTGTCATCGGGGGCAGGTGCATATGCTGCGACGTAGCCACACGGGGGACTCTGTGCTGCGGTGACCATAAGGCAGGGAGGTGTCCAGCCCGGACACGGAATCCCCCCCAGGATAAGACGAAGGCAGAGGTGCCGCCATGTGTGAGGGAGAGGGGGCGGGGCGGGTGTGCTTCCATTGGCAGAGACGCTCCCTAAGAAATGCACTGGAAAATGAAGACACATGGGTCCTGGGGGACAGTTAGGGCCCAGGGCCCCAGAGCCAGGCCCCCCGCCCGCGTCTTGCTGAACATCTGCCCTTGATGGTGGAATTGCATCGATGCGGTCAGGAACCAGGCTTTTTACAAATAGATGCTTTTATTGATCTCAGACAGGAAGGGAGAGGGAGAGAGAGAGAAACATCAATGATAAGAGAACCATCGATCAGCTGCCTCCTGCACACCCCCTACTGGGGATTGAGCCCACAATCCGGGCATATGCCCGTGAGTGGAATCGAACCCGGAACCCTTCAGTTCACAGGCTGGTGCTGACCCAAACCAGCCAGGGCGGGAACCAAGGCTTTGATGGAGAGGAGACACAAGAGCAAACTAAAGGAAATAGGCGGCCACGGCTGCGGGCAGGGCGTGGGGTGGGGTGGGGTGACGGGAGCCGCAGGTGAGGGGGACCCGGTGGCGCCCACAGCGGCCACGGCGGTGACCAGCCAGTAACAGAGGAGGCAGCTGAATTAGCACCGTCCGGCCTCCTTCTCCCGCCTCAGGGAGTGTCGGCCTCAAGGCCGATGGTGACCTGGCGGGGGAGGCCGGCGGGCGCTGTCCCCTGCTCTGCGGCTGGGCCCCGCGGGGGGTGGGGGGGGTGTCGCCAGGCGGTGGGAGGGGGTGTGCGCGGTGCTGACCGGCTCTCTCGTCCCCAGCACAAGCGCTGCATCCCGGCCTCCCTGGACGCCTACTACTCGTCGCAGGAGCCCAGCTCCCGGAGCCGCTTCTACACGGTCATCAGCCACTACAGCGTGGCCAAGCAGAGCACCGCCCGCGCCATCGGGCCCTGGCTCTCGGCCGCCGCCGTCATCCACGAGCCCAAGCCGCCCAAGACCCAGGGCCACTAGGGGCCACCGCAGCCGGGGGGCGGGGCGCAGGGGGGACCCCGCTGGCTAAAAGCTCCAGTTACCAGACCAGGCTGTCCTCCCGGGGTGGGGGGCGGGGGGCTCCCCTGAACTTCCATGCGCTGGCGTCGTCCAAATCGCTTTCTTTTCATCCCTGGTATTGTCGCTTCTCCCCGAGTCCGGCTCGTGTACAAAGGCATGTTGCGTGTTGACCGTCCCCATGTAAGACATGTTCAAGGCCACTGCTTAGTGTTTGTTAGGAAACATTAAAAACAGGACAGGAGACAGAACACCAACAGGAAAAGGGTGAGCAGGCTGCGTGGGGAGGCGTGGAGGGCAGCGAGGACCCTCGGCTGCTCAGATGAGGGGCCGCAGCTTCTGTGTGGGCTCTGGGGGTGCGGGACCCGGGGCGACACAGGGGGGCTCTGTGGGAGCCACAGCTCACGGTCACAGCCCCCAGCAGGGGTGCCCGGCAGTCGGCACAGACGTGTGAGGGTTTCCGAGCCGCCTGGGGGGGTGGTGTCCGCAAACAGGAGCGGGCGACTCCCTGTGTCTTTTCCTGGTGTTTCTAGAGCCTCACCTGGGCGCTGCCCTCGTTCCTGACAGGCCGGGGGGGGGGGGGGGGGCGGGGGGGCTGCTGAAAGCGCACAGGCACCCGATTTTAAACTTTTGTTCGGTTGTTTGTTTCCCGAAGTGCTAATAGCAATGAGAAGAACAATAAAGGTCGTAACCAGGAAGCTCAGGGGGGGCCGGAGACCCAAGGCGGGGGCCGCAGCGAAGCGAGCTGGTTCTGAAGGAGGTGCACACTCGGGTCTCCTGCCCACGCGGGGTGTCGAAGCGACATCTGTCCACCCCTGAGCTGGTTTAGAGGCTCCTGACAAGGAGGCGGCACCGGCCTCAGCCCGCCCCACCCCGGCCCTGAACCCCCTCGGCACCCACGGTGCGCCCCACAAACACTCTGGGGAGGCCCACTCTGCGGGCGTGGGCTGCAGGCTGGGAGGTGTGCTTTGAGATGAGGTTTCCGCACGGAGCTCTGACGGCCATGCCAGGGCCTGGGTGGCTGCTGTGCGGCCGTCATTGTCATTGTGCACAGCAGCTGGGCCGAGAGCAGCGGCTCCCGGCGTCCCGCCAAGGCCGCCAAGGCCACCGTCCGACCCTCCCCCCTCCGCCCGGCCCCAGGTCACCCACCTCCATCCGTCATCCACAGCCCGTGACAAGCTGTCCCTAGCCCAGCCGCTGAGCGCTTTCTAACTTCGTGGTGTATTTTTGTCAGTAGGTAGCAGAGGCTGAGTATTTTTTGTGTAATTCTTGAACTTTTCTGACAGGAAACAAATAAAGATAGATGTGTCTGAGAGTCGTGGCCTTCCTTTATCTTCTGCTCCCGGGCCCGGCGGGGAGAGGCTGGGGCAGGGTCCCCGGGGCTGGGCCTGGAATTGGGTGGTGGGGGGACCTCCATCCTGAAACGATGCCGAGGTCAGAAGCAAGAACCGAGAGAGGCACCTGGCTACCTGCCTGCGGCCCAGGTCCTGCCCTGTGAGCGCCTGGGGGGCCGGCTGTGCGGGGCAGCACCCAGCCTTTCCCTGCCTGCAGCCCAGGTCCTGCCCTGTGAGCGCCTGGGGGGCCGGCTGTGCGGGGCAGCACCCAGCCTTTCCCTGCCTGCAGCCCAGGTCCTGCCCTGTGAGCACCTGGGGGGCCGGCTGTGCGGGGCAGCACCCAGCCTTTCCCTGCCTGCGGCCCAGGTCCTGCCCTGTGAGCGCCTGGGGGGCCGGCTGTGCGGGGCAGCACCCAGCCTTTCCCTGCCTGCGGCCCAGGTCCTGCCCTGTGAGCGCCTGGGGGGCCGGCTGAGCGGGGCAGCACCCAGCCTTTCCCTGCCTGCGGCCTGGAGGTGGAGCCAACGCGGAAGCAGCAAGGAAGGGCGAGGAGCACCTGTGCCCCGACCTAATGTGATTGGCCGCTAGCCCCCAGCCTGAGGGGGAGGCTGGGCGATGGGTGGGGCCCACTCCTGCTTGGCTCATTTAAATCTTCTCATGGCCTTGGGAGGTAGGGGTTATGGACCCCATTTGACAGATGAAGAAACTGAGGCTCAGAGGGATGAAGAGGGGCCCGAGGGCTGTGGCAGCTGAGCTGGGATTAAACGCAGGTATGTGCTCCTTGGCCACTCACCCCGCCCCCCCGCCCCCCCGCCCCCCACCCCGCTTCTGTGAGACCCTGAGCCGTCCGTCCGTCCGTCTGTTCATCTGTGGAGGCTGCGGCTCATCCTCAGACGTCAAGTCACAGAGTCACCAGCACTGGCTCGCCCCCAGCCGGCCTCGGGGTCCCGGGCTCGCGCTGACAGCGACGCCGGTGCCCGCGCCACGTGCCTGGTTAAGCGCTGTGTGTTCAGATACCTGCGTGGGGTGGGCCCAGCGTCCTCATCGCTGTCGTGTCCTCAGGAGCCCGGGCAGGGCAGCCCCTGGCTCCCACCCCGCGGTCAGGAGGCAGCTCCGCGGTTCCGGTACCGTCATGGTCACCACGGTGCCACTCGGCACTGACCGCTCCTGTCTGCCGTGGGCCTGGGAGCCGTGGGAGCCGGGAGCTGCGCTCACCCCTCCTCTCCCATGGGCGGCAGGCGTCTGAGGGGGGGGGGGGGGCAGGCCTGACCGGGCGGAGCGGGAGGCTGACTCCAAGCTCATGGCTGCACCAGGGCTGTGACCGAGCAGGCGTGCCGGTGGGAGGAAGGGAGGGCGTGTGGCTCCTGCCCTTTGTGGCTGCCGAGCTGGGGCGTGAGGCAGCCCCCACCCCCACCCGCGCACCGCCCGGCCTCCAGCCCTGTGAGCACACGCTGGTTTCCCATTACACAGTCAGCTCGCGGCTAAGTGGACACAGGTTCAAGCGCTCCGTCTCCAATGACCTGCTGCTCCGTGGCCCGAAGAACAAGCCGCGGCTGCAGGTGCGACGGGAGCGAGAGTGAGGGTCGGAGGGGCCTCAAGGCGGGACCAGCCCACACACTGCTCCCACCGAGTCAGGGTTTCTCCTCGGAAGGAAGGAGGGCCCTGTCGGCCCCCAGGAGCCCGAGGTCGGGGGTCGGTTCTAGGAGAGGGTAACAAAGGGGCTGCTCAGGGAGAAGCCGCTCGGGGTCCTGGAGGGTGCGGTTTCTGGTTTGGGAGGATGGGGTTCCGCGGGGCACAGCTGCCCGGCAGAGAGGGGGGCGGGAGCCAGGAAATGCTCAAAAACAGCACGTGGTTCACAGGACAGCTGTGTGTGCCTGTGCACACGGTTCAAGTCTTCTCGCCAACACTCGGACGTTCGCCCCGGGAAGCTCGCCCGTGCGGTGGGAGGGGCTGCTCCTGGGTGTGCCCTGCGCCAGGCTGGGCACCAAGATCCTGTAGGTGCAGGGGCTGCGGACGCCGCGGGCTCACAGTGAGGGCTGGAGAGACCGGATGGCACCCGGTGAGCCCGCCAGTGACCAGGTCAGGAGATAGGGAGACAGACGTTCTCCCGGAAAATGGAAAGACCACCTGTGGGAGCGGCTGTCGATGGGTTCACCCCCCTCCCCGCCTGTGATGCGGTCTCACCTAACTGGGGAGTCACGTGGGGAAAGGAGAAGAAAGAAATACCCAATCATTTTTCCAAGATGCACACGACACCGTCTCAAAGAGAAACAGAAAAACAGTCTCCTGGGCAGTTGCTAGAACAGGGCTGGTTTCCATGGCAACACCGCGCTGTTCCTCGGACCTGCGCAGCCTGGCACAGCGGGTGTGGATCTGCCTGCCCTCCTCTCAGGATGATGTGTGTCTGAGAACCTAGACTCCGGGCGCACCCCGAAGCTGCCCCCACAAACGGCCTCTCTGCGCTGGGCCCTGTCTCCTCTCTCCCTCTCCGTCTCGTCTCTCCTGATCGCTCCTTGCCTGTGTCTGCCTCTCTGGGGTCCCTGGCCAGCGCCTTGCTGGGTGTGGGGTGGGCCCGGGGCAGAGGGGAGCCCAGAGCCCCCGGGAGGAGCCCGGCCTCCAGCTCAGCGCCTCCTGGATCTCCAGCCTCGACCAACTCCGGCCCCTCCTGAGCTTGTGTCTCCATCTGTAAATGGGGATCATCATTGTACCAACTGCTCTTTTTGCAAGAATTCAATGAAATATTTTTACAGATTTACCTGTAGCAGGTACTCAACAAATTATAGCTACTGTATCTTGAATAAGTGTCTTACTTAGCCTCAGTGTTTTTATTTCTAAATTGGAATTATTTATAAACTAGAGGCCCGATGCACAAAATTCATGCAACGGGCTCAGCCCTCGCAGCCCCAACTTTGTCCAGAAGGTCGTCCAGAAGGTCGTTCGGCTGTCCAGTGTAATTAGCATATTATACTTTTATTATTATAGATAGCCCTTATAGGGCTGCTGTGGCTTAAAATGAGGCAGTGGCTGTGATGTGCCCATTCCTCTCCCTGGACTTAGGATGCTCACAGCACTGCCCTCGCCTCTAGGCCAGCGGTTCTCAACCTGTGGGTCGCGACTCCTTTGGCGGTTGAATGACCCTTTTGCAGGGGTCGCCTAAGATCATCATCCTGCATATCAGATATTTACATGACGATTCCTAACAGTAGCAACATGACAGTGATGAAGTAGCAACGAAAATAATTGTATGGTTGGGTCCCAACATGAGGAACTGTATTTAAAGGGCCAGGAGGTTGAGAACCACTGCTCTAGGCCTCCCTTACATCATCACCACCGATGCCCAGCACACAGCCACACCTGCCCCATTGTCCTCGGTCTGTCTCCCAGGCGCGGTGGGTGACATGATGTGATGGGTGTCCTGGGGGACGCAGCGGCGCGGTCTCCTTGACCACCTGAGCCGGGTGCTCCAGGACTGTCCCCGTGGGGGGAGGTGGCCCTGCTGCTGTAGCTGAGTCTGGGTTGCCGTTGGCCCGTGCATGCGTAGGGCCGTCCCTCGGGCTGCTGCCTGTGAGGTCCACCCGACCCGTGTGCGGGCTGGGCAGGTGCTGCCCCCGCGGAGCAGGATTCGCCCCAGCAGGGCTGCTGCCCGCCCAGATCTCGCCTGGGGGGCCCTGAGGAGCTAATGGGTGCTCTTAAGTATCTGCTTCCGTCCCGAATGTCACTCAATACCTGCCCCTTGCCTACAGAGAAGGCCATTTATGTAACTGTCAGCCAAATCCAACTGTTAGACAGCATCTGACTTCATTCCTCAGTTCACATACATTTGATCTTGAGACAACTATAGCACCTCTGGATTCTAATTTTAAGATAGATAGATAGATAGATAGATAGATAGGTAGATAGATAGATAATTGATAGATAGATAAATAGATAGATGATAGATAGATAGATAGGTAGATAGATAATTGATAGATAGATGATAGATAGATAGATAGATAATTGATAGATAGATAAATAGATAGATGATAGATAGATAGATGATAGATAGATAGATAGATAGATAGATAATTGATAGATAGATAAATAGATAGATAGATGATAGATAGATAGATTGATAGATAGATAGATAGATAGATAGATAATTGATAGATAGACACACAGACAGTCTTGGCTACACCTGTCACCATCATGTGGCCCAGACAAGCCATCTCACCCTTCTGAGCCTCATTTTCTGTAAATGACAAAAAAAACAATACCTCCAACAGGGTTGTTGGAAAAACAAGTGAAATAATTTAGGTAACATGTCTGGCATGTGGCAGCACTCCGTGTATAATTAGCTACTGACGCTCACTGCCACTGTGCCCTCCCTCCTGTCTCTCACCACAGTGCGTCCCCACGGCTGTCCTCACGCCGGGCTCTGACCTCCCGAGGGGGTGCCCAGCGCAGGGTGGGCCAGCGCCAGCCTGTCCGTGTCTGTCAGTGAACTTGTCCTGGGACAGGCTCCTCCTTTGTTTCTGTGTTGTCTGTGCCACAGCAGCGGTGCTGAGTCCTAGGGACAGAACCCACACGACCCACGAGGCCTTAAATAGCCGCTCTCTTGCCATTTGTAGAAAAAGCTCTGGCCTAGAATCATGTCTCACCAACAGATGCTCATAAATAAATACTTCTTAGAGAATGAATGAACAAAGGAACGAATGGATGGATGGATGGATGGATGTCTGGATGAACGGATGCAATATAACAGCATCCCACAGGCTGAGCACCATGGGCTGTGGTAATGGGTTAGCTCAACTGGAATTTTCCTCTTGCTGGATTTTTTTTTGACAAGTAGATTCTCTCCCTTGAGCTAACTGGTGTTTAAAGCTGACACCCCTGTCATTAACTTCATCAGCATGCGGCTGCTGTGTGGGTGTGAAGCTCTAGAGAGAGGAAATGAGAGGGAGACTACGCAGGGGAGAGCCAGGAGGAGGCACACAGAGCTGCCCCCTCACCCCTCTGAGCTGCCCCCGCTCGGGGCCAGGCTCTTGTGAAATGGAGCTGGGACTGTGCAGTAGCCCAGCCCAGGGCCTAGACCTGGGAGCACTCAGTAGGTTTTGCTGAATAAGTGAGATGGCGCGACGTGGAGCTGTGACAAGAACGCAGGAGTGGAAGCCACGGACGGACCGTACAATCCAGCTTCTCCCGCGAGTGCCTCCGAGGGATCGTCACCTCTCTGCTCCAGCGAGAACACGGACCCCTGTCTTGCTTCCCTCTTAGGACTGTAGAGAGCAAAGGAGGACCGAGTGGGCACCAGAAGGAAGAAAGGTTGTTTGTAGAGCAGCAACTATGAGCTGGTCCCTGAGGAGGACGTTCCCTACACTTTCATCAGTGTTCTCAACCAGCCACTGGGGTGGACATGACCGGAGGGGAAACTGAGGCCTGGGAGCATAGCCTGAGGGTCTTTTCATGTCTCCTGGAGCTTCGCGGTCTGGTCTGGGCTTCTGCCAGAGGAGAAGGGGGAGAGGGGTTGGCAATTCACTAAGAGCACGCACAGTCCATCGTCGTGATTCGATGACATGCTATCAAGGTGCCAAGTAGAAATGCTAGTGAGCATTGGTTTTGTCCCAGGCACTCTGGGACTTGCTTTGACAGGCACGATGTTGCTGACCTCACATTTCATCCCCATTCTACAGATGAGACTCTGAGTGGTTAAGGGGCTTGTCCCAGGTCACAGAGCAGGTCAGGGCAGGACTGGGGTTGGAATCTCATCAGGGCGGCTCAGACCACTAAGCAAACTGCCTCTCCTTGTGTGACTTACTTGTCATTGAGAAAAGGTTTGCTTTGTTTTCCTTCCAGAAAAAGAGGTCCCCTCTTAGTGCTTCTCGGGAAGGGTGATTGATGATGTTTATAATATTGTGCAAGTAGGGTCTTCAGTGCTTAGACCAACACCACAAGCAGCCAGAGCAGCCGATTCTTTGCAAAGAGCTGTTAATTGCACACCCTGTTTTCATAGAGGTAAAAAAAAAAAAATTCTCACATCAGGGAGAATTCATTATCAGTTGTCAGAAATGAAAAACACTAAATGCAAAACCATGTCTTTGGGGGCTAGAGCACGTGGAGTGTATGGCCAATGGCTTTGCATCTGAAAGGCATTTTGCTTTAAACGACCCTATAACTGACACACACAAAGGCTCAGGCAGGCTGAAGTTTAGGTGGGATTGCCCTGACTGCGGCGGTGCTTAAGGCAAGTGTTTGCAGGTAGCTCGCCCTGCTCGGCACTGGGCTGCGGGCTTGGGTGTTGCCTCCCCGGCATGCATTTCCTCTTCTTTGGGGCACAGATCTCCACCTGGAGTGTAAAGAGTGGAAGCTGGGATTAGCTGGCCCACCTTTTGAACTCTTCTGTGGCTCCAGGTGATCTGGGCAAGTGATCTGAGGTCTGGAAGCCTCAGGTTCCCAACCTGTACAATGGGCATAGAGCTCTCACCTTGCACAATAAGTAGAATGGCTGTGAGGACTAAAAATGTAAACCCGTGGGCTCCTGGCACACAGTAGGTGCTTACAAATGTTAGCTACCATCACAATTACCATTGCTTGTCCTGGTTTATGAAATCACAGGCACATTCTTTAAACTGTGAAGGCAAACACAGGACCATCATTACAGGTTTCTCTGAGGATTTCACCACCGGTACCTCCTTGCCCAGGGGCTGGGCACGTGCCTCAGTTTCCTTGTTCTGTCCTCTAGTCCATGCCTGACCCGCTTCTGAGCATCTATTTTCTCCTGGGCCAGAGGGCCAATGGCTCTGTCAGCATCGTCTCTCTTGGTGACAGTCCTGTGGCAGGGGACTCACGGATAGGAAACAAGGTCTGTGCCTCCCAGCCACCGGGGACGGGGACGTGGTTGACAAGATGTCCCCATGAACAATTGCCTGTATAGAGCTGCTTCAGGCAGCGGTTCTGCCTGCAGGGCGCTGTCCGTGGTACTGAAGTCTCCTTGCCAGGAGCCTCCGGGCACCCTGTTTCTCCTGCCCCGGCCTCTTTTTGGACCCAGCTATTCCTGGTGCTGCTGTTTCAGTCTAGCCTTTAGGGCAGCGGTTCTCAACCTGTGGGTCGCGACCCCTTTGGCGGTCGAATGACCCTTTCACAGGGGTCGCCTAAGACCATCCTGCATATCAGATATTTACATTACGATTCATAACAGTAGCAACATGACAGTTATGAAGTAGCAACGAAAATACTTTTATGGTTGGGTCACAACATGAGGAACTGTATTTAAAGGGCCAAAAGGTTGAGAACGACTTCTTTAGGGTGACCAACCTCAGCTTGTCTGGGACTGAAGCGTGTCTGCGGCTCCTGGGACCTCATTTCTCTCCTCCCTCGTCCTGGTGTGACAGTAACAGCCCTCCCAGACCCCGCGTGTGGCATGTCCTCCACCCCCTCCTTCCTCCTGCCCCCAACTCTCTAGCCTGTCCCTCACCAACCCCAGAAGACCTCACCCTGAAGAGTGGCAGGACCGGGGCCTCTGCTGCCCCTCGCTCTGGCCCAGGCCCGTGCACCCTCCATCATTGCACCCTCACACGTCCTAGGAGGCCAGCCACCCAGCCTTGGTCACAGGGAAACTGGACTTGGAATCTGAATGGGTCCCTCTCCCAGCACACCCCCCGCTGCCGGCCCAGCACCCTGTCCCCCTCTGGGAAGGGATGGAGGTGGGAGCAAACGCTGAGAACCAGAGCGTGTTCCGTTCCTTCCACCGTCTGCCGGCTGCTCCTCGCTTAATTATTCCCTGACTGGCGTGGAATTCCAAAAGCATGCCTGGCACAGCATTACATGTTTCACCCACACCATTTTACTTCTGCTTTAAAAAAAACCCACAACCACTGCAGACGGTGGCTGTTAACAAGCAAATTCTCCTGCTACAGAAGCAAGTTCTGCGAGGCTAAGCCGTGGCCCTCGGGCCACAGCTGGCAGCGGCCAGCACTGGACTCTGTCCCCAGGGCCTGGAGGAGATGCCGCCTCAACTGGGCATCCATCGGGTGCAGACATTCCTTTGAAATCCTCGCGCAAATGACCTACACTCCCAAAGCAGCTTCCGTGTCGTCTCCAGGCTGCTTCCACCCAGGACGCAGGCAAAGCTTTGCTCAAAACCAGCCTCTGTGTGGACACTGTCACAGGGTTTCCCAAAACACCATGTGCCGGGCTTGTTTTTTTAGCGGAGGGATGAGGTACGGGTTCTAGGAGCACAAAGGGCTTGTTTCTTAGCAGAGGGATGAGGTATGGGTTGCAGAGGCACAGGGGGAAAGGGAGCAGTGGGTGGGCACCTGGTCTCAGGTAACAGCCCAGAACTGCTAGAGAGGGGAGTGCGTTTCCGGCCATTTCATAGATGTGGAGACTGAGGCCCGGGGCACCAGCTCTCGTTCCCACAGTCTTGCAGGTTGCACGGGGCCTGCTTTCCTTCTCTTCTGCTTTCCACGCTGCAGGCCGCCTCGCCCAGAGGTCCGGGCCCAGTGCCCCGTGAGCCCGGTAACCAGCCACCCCTGAGTCCCGCCTGGGGCTGGGTGTGGCCGTGTCCGGTGATAACGTCCGAAATCCCCGCAGGACGCAGACCGGGTGGCTCAGGCGGGCAGACACGCTTCTCAGGGACGCCTTTGGGAAGCTGCATTGACTGTGCTCTTTCTTCAAGAAATCAGTATTTTGGGTGAAGTTTCAAAACCCCGGGAAAGAAAGCTGAGTAGTGGCTGACAGGAAACTAGCAATGCTCCGTGTGTGTGGGCGTGGAAAGGAGGTGCAGGAAACCTTTCGTCTGCTGGAGCCTCGGCCCAGGTGTGCAGAGGGATTGTGTAAGATCAAACTCGCGGGAAAATGCAAATCCAGGACCACCGTCCCAGAAGCCGCCCGCCGCGCCCTCGCAGCCCTGACTTGTCCTCGACGTGGGGGTTGGGGGATTACATTGTTCAGCAAACGGAGACGAAGGCCCAGAGGAGAAAACGGCCGAGGCCCGCGAGGAAGAAGGTGCAAGACTTGTCGGACACGTCCTGGGGGGAGGAAATGAGACCGCGGACCAGGAAGGAGGAGGGCGATCTGCGTGGGACCCTGGGAGGCCGCAAATCAGAGGGGTTCGCCCACCACCGGGATCTTAACACAGACCCCAGACCCTGCGGGGCCGCGGCTCAGGACTGGGCTCAGGGCCACATCACCAGGAGAGGGTGAACCTGACCTGCTTGGGGGACTTAGAGGCAGGCCACCTGGCTTCCTGAGCTCATCCAATGACTATTGAATGAATAGGGGGGCCAGGGGGCGGGGGGGTCAGGCAGCTTCCTGGTGCTGGGGACAGGGCAAACCGTGAACAAAATCAAGCCCCTGCTCGCCCTCATTCTCAGGGGAAACTGAATGGAAATAATTATGAATGAAAATAACTATGGCATGAAGGCCAGGGAGTGCTGATGAGAGACGGGCGCTCAGAGGTGCCACAAGGCTTCTTGCTTCTCGTCGGGGGTGGATATTGGAGCACAGGTGTGTGGACGCAGGGGCTGGGCCGTGCGTTTTGCACACACCATGGGGGGAGGGGGGGTCGGTCTGAATTCCCCCGCTGAGCTGGACGAACCAGGACCGGCGGCAGTGTGGGAAGGAAAGCCAAGGCGTATCTGACTCCAGGTGAAGGCCACCCGAAATTAGGATCAGAGCCACACTGAATATTGAGATTACAGGGAGACGATTGATATCTTTACAGTGTATCTTCCCATCCAGGATCAGGGCATGACTCTTCATTTTCCGGGACTTTTCATGGTTGCTAACATCCATTTCATAAAGTGTAATAATTGTCTACAGGTAGGTCTTGCACAGTTTTTATTAGATTTGTTCCTAGAGAGGGCGTGTATGTTTCCTTGTTATGAATGGGTGTTTTAATTACATGTTAGAGTGGGTTATTATGTAGTAAAGGAAATTATTAAATGTTAAGTGTTGTGCAGATGTCTACCTACTTCCCCTTGACTGATGTCTCATATCAGTTTTGTTATTTTGTTAGCTGATTTTCTAGGGAAATAATACAATAAGATTGCCTACAAATAATGACACTCTTCCTTATTTGAAATTTTAATCCTTTATTTTATTTTTTTTCTTGCCTTATTGCATTGGCAGGGACATTGAGTAAAATGTTGTGTGGCAGGGTGATCCAGAGGGCACCCTTACCTGTTCAAGTCCTAAGTGGAGATGGTTTTGTATTTCACCAACAGGCCTCATGTTTGTTAAACATCAACTATTAGGTTATGACTTTTTTTCAGCAGAAACAGGTGTTTAATTTTATGGTGCTTTTGAAATCCCTATTGAAACAATCACATTTTATTTTCTTCTCTTATTTGTTAACCTGGTGAAATTTATTAATATATCCTTCTGACATGGAACAGTAAAATATCTTTGGCACTAATATTTTGATACACTATTAGGTTTGATTTGCCAACATTCTGTTCAGCATGTTGATAGCTATGTTTATGAGTGAATATGGCCTACTATTTTATTTTAATTTTAGTTTTGATGTCAGGGTTATGCTCACAGACTAAGGAGAATTGATTTCCATCTTGCTCTATGTTCTGGAATAGTTTATAGATCATAGCAAATGTAATTTTTAAAAAAATTTTGGTGGCACTTGCCATAAACTACTAGAGTTTATTTCCTTTTTCAGGGACAGGTCTTTGGTTACCTTTTTAATTTCTTCTATATTTCTTCTATGTGTATTTCACTATTTAGGTTGTCTACCTCATCTTAAATCAATTTTAATAATTTATATTTTCCTAAGAAGTCATTAATTTCATCTAGATGCTTACTTCATTGATATTAAGCTGTGCCTAGCATTCCTACATTTGTAGTATCGATCTTATTTATCGTTCCTTGCCTTCTTTCACCTCCTAAGTTATTTTAAAATATCTTCTCTCTGATTTTCTTGGTAGGGGTTGCCAGAAAATTATCTACTTTATTGATCTTTTCAAAGGACCGTCTTTGGTTGCATTGATCAAATTTACTTGATTTGTTTTGTGTGCATTCTATTTTATTAGTTTCTGCTGTCATCTTAATAGTTCAGAGAGTGACTTGTTTTGTCCTTTCTGTCTTGTTTGGATCCATGCTAAGTCCCTTTCTTGCCACCCTTTGTGGTTTTCTAATAGATGCATTTGGGACCACAGGTTTTTCTCTGAGTGAGTGGGCTGGCTGGAGACGGTAAGGATGGATGCTCCCTAAGCTGGGACAAGATGGTGCTCGTCCCCGAGCACGCCTGGCACCCACGCTGAGCCGGGCCCTGGTGCAACATCAGGTCAGACTTGTTTCTGCCACACAAAACAAATTTTGACAACCCCGGAGAGGCTTTTAAGTAGGAAAGCAGCTCATCCTAGCACTATCTCTTGTTGGCTTAGCTTAAAACATGCTCTGTTCACCTGTGTGCGTGCGTGTGCCAATCATCTGAATGCCCGAGCATCTGCTGTGCTCAGCTTGTGACAGTGAAGCAGACGCGGTTCTGTCTTCAGAGTGTTCACAGTCTGGTGTGTGCATGGGGGGTGGGGGGCGGGGGGGAAGGGGGGATGGGGCGGCGGATATATAAATAGGCAATTTCAGTAAATGAAATAAGTGCTATGAGTCTCAGTATTTTACCGTCCGAGAGGAGGGAGGGACTTGGTCTGCATGGGGGTGAGAGGGACTAGACATTAGGTAGAAATTAGGGAGGTCTCGCGGGGAGGTGGCCCAGGCTGAGGGGGTGCCGTGGCATCGGGGGTTATGTGACTGGAGGGAAGGGAAGGGAAGGAAGATAAGAAAGAGCGGAGCTCAGTGTGGCTGGAGCGACAAGCTCATTGGGGGTGGGGCTCGGGGGGTCCTGGAGGGGCAGTGGTGAAGCCACCAGAGGGCCCCGAGGGGCCGAGGCGTTTGGACGCCACCCCGTGCTGTCCTGGCGGAGGTGCACCCGGTGAGGGGGCTGGGGGGCGAGCTGGCAGTTAGGGAGACTGAGGAGGAGGCTCGAGTCCTGCTGGAAGATGGTGGGCAAGCGGGTCCCAGCGCCACCTGGGCCCGGGCTGCTTCCAGCTTTGCATCGGCACAGCTGTGGGCAGGGGACGGGGGGGGGGGGGGGGCGGCGTGTAGGAAGGCACCCAGCATCCGCTCACTCTCCCACAGCACCTGCTCCTGAATCCGCTGCTGACGGCCCGGTCCGTCTCCCAGGAGAGCCGAGTGGGCGTTGCTCGGAGATGGGCTCACATTCCGGCCTCCCCTCCCGGGTCTGTGACCAGCGACGGGCCGCTCACCTCTCTTATACTCGGTCTGTAAAATGGGCAGTTGGGAGGGCTCCGCAGTGGTGCCCGTAAAGTCCTTATTGTTACACGTCAATGCTCTCGCTAAAACCTCAGCATAGATCTTCCAATTCCCCGACTGGGCTCTGAGGCACATTAATTAGTTTTGATTTTCCCTTAAAAAGGAAAATGGTCAGTGTGATGTAATGAAATGGTTTATGTATTTTATTTAAGGGGAAGTTGCGGGGGGGGACCTGCTACCAAAAGGGGTCCGGCCCCCTCAGCGATGCCCTGTTGGCGGCTGGCACAGCCTTACACGCTTCCTTTGTTTGCCGCCTCCCCCTCGCAGTCTAATGACATTCAGGAAGGCGGCACAGGAGAGCTTCGGGTTGCCACGGCAACCGGGCACCAGCAAGAATCCAGACTTGTAGCAGGGGAAGGCTGTGGATTTACTCCCGTTGCTCAGGGAGCGGGGCTGGTGCAGAGACTGGGGTGGGGGCGGTGGACTTGCTGCTTCTGGTCAGTCCCAGGCAAAGGAGGGGCTGTGATGCCGGAGCTGTTGTCCGGGAGGCCCAGGCCCTCTGTTCCCTTCCCTCTGGATCACATCCAAGCCCAGTATACCTAGGAGCTGGGGGAGGTCAGGGAGGGGGAGGGGATTCTCTCCGCAGCCCGCAGCAGCTGCACCCACACCCAGGGCCTTTGCCAGGGGCTCACCTGAGATGCCGACATCCCTACGACCTCAATCACCCCCTCACCGCCCAAGTGTCTTCCCAACGGGTCGTCCATCAGCGCTTTGCACCAACTCACAGAGGGAGGCCTGGGCCCTGTGCCCATTGCACAGACGCAGACGTGGAGGCTCGGTACCTGGGACGCAGACAGGTGAACCGTAGCTGCGAGGTCAGGCACACAAGGATGGCCAGTCTCCAGGGTAGACAGGGCCACAGGGGAGCGAGGGCAAGGCGTGTGGGGTCGTAAACGGTTAAGGCAGAGCCCCCACTGTGACAGGCTTAGCAGGAGCCTCAGGTATCAAACCCCCGATGGGGAAGAGGGGGAGGGGAGGAGGAGGGGGAAAGCAGGAGGATTTAGGGCTGGGGCAGAGGGAGCAGCAAGCTAAGCAAACAGTGGGGTCACGGGTTTGCCGGATGAGGCTGGGATGCACCCTCTCAGCCCCAGGACTGTCAGGCCTCGGCTACTGGGGTCATGTCCTTCCACACACAGGCTGCCTGGCCCCAGGTCCAGCTGGTGTGCGGATTGCAGGCAGGTTCGGCACAGGCGCAGCAATGCTGAGAGCTGGTGGGCGAGGGCGGGGGAGCAGGGGGGCTGGGGAGCAGGGGGGCTGGGGGGCAGGGAGAGGGGGATTAGGGGGGTGGGCTGTTGCCCTGCCTCGGGCTTTGCCATCACGTCTCCCCGGGAGCACACGGCATCTGTATGCAGACCTTACGCTCCAGGGCTGTGGGGTGGTCCTGACACCCTCAGCGGCCCGGGCGCCCCCCACAGCTGGTATCCTCCCTCCACCTCCCCCAAAGCCACGGCACCACCAGCCTCTGCACAATGGAGATGCTGAGGAGGCAGCTTGCTGAGGGCGACTGGCATTTCATCCCGTCCTCTCTCAGTCCCACTGCCTGCGCCTTCCTCTGTCCGGGGAGGGAGGCCGCTGGGGTGGGCGCCCGTCTTCTGAGCATTTGGGTCACACCCACAGGGAGCCCCGCGGGCAGGGCTGCCAGAGAGATGCTTGGGGGCCCTGAGGCCCGTGCCCCACAGCGCCCAGAGCTCAGCTGCAGGCTGCCCAGCTCCGTCTCTGCAGGGAATCGTGGGGCAGGAGGCTCCCGCGGCCGAAAGGAACCCGAGACTCTAACAGAAGGGGCGGTTTCCCGGCCTCGGCTGGGCCTCTCCTGGAAGTGTGCCCGGCAGGACTTA
Source organism: Myotis myotis (assembly GCF_014108235.1). NCBI lineage: Eukaryota > Metazoa > Chordata > Mammalia > Chiroptera > Vespertilionidae > Myotis > Myotis myotis. Next base: position 4,461,214 of record NW_023416368.1, on the reverse strand, counting down.
ATTACGCCAACGCCACTCCCTGAGGCTGCGTGGGGCTGCGGTGTCAGGATTCGGAGGGGGGACGCCAGGATCGGGTCCCAGGAGGGCTCGGAGCAGCTCGCTGGTGGGAAGCCGGCGCCCCCTGTTGAAAGTTCCCGAACGAGAACTCGCCGCCTGCAGAGTGCAGTTGAGCTCTTGGGCTCGGCGTTCAAAGCCCCTTCGGAGGGACTAAGCTCTCCTGCCCAGTCTTCCCACTCCACCTGCTCTGGCTGCAGCCCGCCTGCTGGTCCCCCGGCAATCCCGGGGCGTGGTCCCGTGGCCTGGAGGCCTGCCCGGTCCCCCGGCAATCGCGGGGTGTGGTTCCATGGCCGGGCAGCCTGCCCGAGAACCCCCACTCATTCTTCCAGGTCCATTCAATGCCCTTCCTCCGGGAAGCGCCCCTGGCGAGCCCCCGGGCTGCGTGGGATATGAGGGACCCCACATCTGGTGTTGGGCAGGAATCTTGCAGTTTCACGTATCAGAGGCCCAGCGGGGACTGGCTTTCGCAGACAGCGCCCCCTTCAGGCATGGCTTGATCGTGGGCAATGCTTTCAGGAAAAGAAAACTCTTTTCCCCAAAAGTTCCAGAAAAATAAATCCCGGGCCTGGTGCTTGCTGGCCCGGCTCCGGTACGGTGCCTGAGCTGATCCAACCACTGGGACTCCAACCGGCCGGGCACAGGCTGCACGCCTGCCCATGGGGACATGGGCGGCCCTGCCAAGCCACACCGTCTGACATGAAGCTCATGTGGGCTGTCCACATGAGGCCTGTGGTTCCTGACATGCTTTCCACACGTGGTGCCTCACCTTACCTTTGTGCCGCCTGGAGGAGGGGGCAGGGACGCAGATCGGCTCCCTGAATTGCCCGGCGCTCGGTGCTCAGGTGCCACGGTGACTGGGACACACACGTTCTTGCCTCACGGGTGGGGAAGGGGCCCGGCTCCTCCTGTCCCTCTCTTTCCTGGTTGGTGTGGCAGCAGCTCCCCACCCCGAGGGCCCCTGCCACAGAGGGGCTCCCGCCGGCACACGGCCTCCCAGTGCCCAGAGCCAGCGGAAGCTGCCCGCTGTGCCCAGGGAAATGCCAAGCTGTGCAGCCTGTGTGGCATGAATACACGGGGACTGGGGACCCCTCCCCATCTGCTGGGGTCCAACCCCAGCAGGTCCAGGGGTCCCCAAAGGTGTGGACGGAGTTGGCGAAGAAGGAATGACACAGAGGCAGCGTTCAGTTGATCAGCAGCCTAGCCAGGATCTCTAGCCAAGTTCTGTTCAGGATCTCAGCGAAGTTCTGGTTAGGATCTCCAGCCAGGTTCTGTGCCCATGTTCTCTTGCTAGGTTCTCCAGCCAGGTTCAGTCACCAGGTTCTAGTCAGGTTCTCTTGCCAAATTCTGTAGTCAGGTTCAGTCCAGGATCTTTTGCCATGTTCTCTCCAGCGAAGTTCTTCTGTCTCTAGGTTCTGTGTAGGTTCTGTGTCTAGGTTCTGTGTTCTGTTGTCTTGTTACATCTGTATTTATACCAGTTGATTCCAATCCTATCAATCTCTATTCCAAAGGTTAGGGCATTTCTTATCTCCATTCCAGGGAGTAAAGATTATGTAGCTTAAGTGTGATTGTTCGTAGTTAAAGTGATTAACTACCCGCCTGGCACTTAGTTAAGAGGTTTTAATCCCTCCCTAACTTTAGGGGAAAATCCCTACCTGGGGAAACAACCTTTCTCAGAGAGGTGACCTTGGTTAAAACACATAGTGCCAAGAAGGTGAGCAAACATATTAAGAACAGTATGCCATATATGCCAGGTCCCTTGAAACAGCAAGGATGGACCGGCTCCTGGCACCCATCAGGGACAAGAGTCATGGGAGGGGCTGACATCAGGCACCTGGGTTCCAGGCGGCACACTGTTCCTCACACACACACACACACACACACACACACACACACACGGACCCAAAGTGAGTGCTATGGAGCAGGGGCTAGTAGTTCTGCGGAGCCCGTGACGGGCGCGGGTGTGAGGTTCAGGGAAGGGGACGGAGGGTGAGTCCCGCTAATGGAGGGAGAAGGTCAGTGTTCAGGCGCACTCCCAGTGTACGGTTCACACTGACCGTGCCAGGCAGCTGCGTGTTAGTCACCACCACGTACTCAGCATGTATTATAATCTTAAAACAAGTTTTTTGTTTCTAAATGAGAAAACTGACAATGAGTGATGTTTGAGGTCCCCACCTGGGCGGTGACGACCGATCTGACCCTGCCCGGGACGCAGTGTTAACCCTGGGCTGTGGAGAGGCTGCCGGCCCCCAAGAGAGGCCACAGCCGAGAAGCTGCTGAACAAGGCCTCAGGGCCCCCAAGTCCAGGGCAGAGCCCCCTCCTGGCTGCCCCCCGTGGCCTCGGCCCCTCGCTTGCCGGCCATTGGCCCTGTCAACGCTCATCGCATCTGTTCTTCCGTCTGGGAACGGCCCAGGCAGACAGTCCACTTCCCCGGGACGGCTCGCTCTCTCTAACATCTGTGCTCAGCAGGCCACACATCTGTTTCCGGGAGGGGTTACCCCGCTGTAAAGGTGATGGACTCCTCACAAGCTGGCTGCAGGGGGGAGGCGGCCCTCCAGGGTCCCCCTCCTCGTAGGAGGAAGCCGACCCCCAGAAGCAAGCTGGCCATGAACCCGTATCTTCCCCTTTGACCCCAGGGTTCCTCCGTGTTCGGTTCACTTATTGATCGGCCACTGAACCAGACGCAGCGAGTGGAGAGCAGAGCACGGCCTGGGGCTGCCGAGTGGCTGTGGGATGAGCGAACGAACCGGCCTCCCTTCACCAGGCAGCGACGGCCGCCTCCTCCCTGTTGACCTCCTGCGAGCGGGCGTGGAGGAGGGATGTGCCTGCGTCCAGGAGGGGCCGAGCCCCCATTCCGGGAGGGTAGCGAGCGGGCTGTCTCGGGAATCAGGAAGCAGGCCTGGCGGAAGCCCGCGCTCAGCGAGTCACCAACAGGCCGCACACCTGGCCGGGAGGGGAGATGCAGGCATTGCTCAGACCGCGTGCCAATGAGCGCCGCCCCCTGCTTGACCTCTGACCTCTCCCTGGAAGCGCTGCGGGTAAGCACTGTCCTGTGAGAAAGTCCTCTTCCCGCCTTCAGAGGGAGAGCTGGACAGAGCCCAGCGTCTGCCGCGGTCTTTCCTGCTGCGGGCTCCAGGGAGACCTAAGCGGGAGCCCTGAGCCTCCGGCGGGCTCTGGGCGGCCACCGCCATGCTGGGGTGGGGAGGGCCTCTCGCCGGGCCCAGCTGCGCCCAGGAGACCTGCCAGGGGCCTGGAGGAGGGGGACGGGCTCAGCCATCTGCTGTGGGCGGCCAGGCGGACGTCTGTTTTCTTGGTAACCTTGACTCCAGAGGGATGGTCCACCCAGCAGCTCCTGCCTGGGCGAGGGGCACGGGGCTGGGGGGCGGGGTGCCCTCAGGAAGTGGTGCCTCGGGGAGACCCGGCCCAGCTCTAGTGACAGGGACACACCCAGTTGGGCCCAGTGGCTGCCTGGCTTCTCCAAAGTCCTCAAATCCCTCTATTGCCATGGCAACGGGGACTTCTTCCAATCCAGGCTGCTGAGCATCCATTCCTCAGGCCTGGGAGCGGCAGGCCCGCATTCAAATGCTGCTCTTCCGCGCAGCCATCGGGGGCTCTGGGCCAAGTCCCCTTCTCCTGTAACCTCCGTCAACTTACTGACCACACGGACATTAACGAAGGCACCTTTCCACAAGGAGAAAGGGCAGAAGCTGTGAAATTTGGTAAAAAATTCCACACAACAAAAGCACAAAGACTCACAGACACACACACACACACACACACACACACACACACATTCCACATACACACGCTCACATACGCTCACACACACACACACATGCTCACACACATTCACACTCACACTCACATACACACGCGCAAGCTCACACACACACACTCACATGCTCACACATATTCACACTCACACACACACACGCACAAGCTCACATACACACACTCACATGCTCACACATATTCACACTCACACACACACACGCACAAGCTCACACACACACACTCACATGCTCACACATATTCACACTCACACACACACACGCACAAGCTCACACACACACACTCACATGCTCACACATATTCACACTCACACACACACACGCACAAGCTCACACACACACACTCACATGCTCACACATATTCACACTCACACACACACACGCACAAGCTCACACACACACACTCACATGCTCACACACATTCACACTCACACACACGCACAAGCTCACACACACACACTCACATGCTCACACACATTCACACTCACACTCACACACACGCACAAGCTCACACACACACACTCACATACGCTCACACACACACACTCACATGCTCACACACATTCACACTCACACTCACACACACTCACATACGCTCACACACACACTCACATGCTCACACACACACACACACACACACACTCACATGCTCACACACACACACACACATACGCTCACACACACACACTCACATGCTCACACACATTCACACTCACACTCACACACACGCACAAGCTCACACACACACACTCACATACGCTCACACACACACACTCACATGCTCACACACATTCACACTCACACTCACACACACTCACATACGCTCACACACACACTCACATGCTCACACACATTCACACACTCACACACACACACACTCACATGCTCACACACATTCACACTCACACTCACACACACACACACTCACATGCTCACACACATTCACACTCACACTCACACACACACACACTCACATGCTCACACACACACACACACACTCACACTCACACACACACACTCACATGCTCACACACATTCACACACTCACACACACACACACTCACATGCTCACACACATTCACACTCACACTCACACACACACACACTCACATGCTCACACACATTCACACTCACACTCACACACACACACTCACATGCTCACACACACACATTCACACTCACATACGCTCACACACACACTCACATGCTCACACACATTCACACACTCACACACACACACACTCACATGCTCACACACATTCACACTCACACTCACACACACACACACTCACATGCTCACACACATTCACACTCACACACACACACACTCACATGCTCACACACACACACACACACTCACACTCACACACACACACACACACTCACATACGCTCACACGGTGTCGGGCAGCATGGTTTCTGAAGGGTGGGCAGGAGAACAGCGTGAACAGGGAACGGGTGTCTGAGATCCGGCTGTTTCATGGGCGGGATCGTCTCGCAGCGTTAGGAGGGCACCGCCGTTGGATAGGCTCTGAGGGGAACGGCTCTCGGCAGGTCAGAGCTGGGAGAGCAGGTCTCAGGTCCACCTGTGTCACTTGACTTCGTGATGGAAACAAAACAAAGCCCCCACCACGGCCACACGGCAGGCAGTGTCAGGCGGTGTGCCCAGGGGCCTGTTGCTTCCAGAGCCCTGCACTCAGGACGGAGGTTTCAGAATCTAACGCCCCTCCCCCGCGCCCTGCCCTGGTCTAGGCGAGGTGCCCATGGGGGTCCCGGGAGGCAGGTGGGCAGCCAGGTGAGTCGGAGGGGGGCTGGCACAGACGTCAGTGGATGCTGTGAGGGCTGCAGGCGACGGGCACCCCTCGGTCTCCTCAACAGCTGAGCCAGCTCCCGGCTCTGCCCACCAGTTGGGATCAGAGGGGCTGTGTGCACGAAGGACCTGGCACACAGACTCAGGGGAGGTGGCCGTGTCGTTTGCAGGATGTCGCTTCTCCACCGGTGACCGTCTGGAGCACAGGCCTGGCGGCCCTGCCAGGAGGGAGGGAGCACCAGTGCCTGGACCCACTGCTTCCACTCCCGCCCGGCCTGTGAGTCTGTCAGTTCCCTGGCAGCCGCGCCAGAGCAGGGCCTGGCGAGGCGGCAGAGCCCCCGAGGGCAGGACAGCACGCGGTCACCTGGGCGCCTGTCGCACTGCGGGGTGGGGCGGGGGCGTGGAAGGAGCTCAGCCTGGATGAAAGTGCTCGGCCCTGGGAGAGGTCAGGCCCCTCCCCGGGCCTCACTTTCCTCTGGGAGTAGAGGTGGTGTCGAAGGTGCCGGCCGTGCTGGCCTTCCAGGAGTCTAGCCGGCTCTTTCTGACGGAAGGTTGAGAAAATGTGATTGTGGTAAAACACACGTAACGTGAACGGTATCACCGCCACCATTTTTAAGTGAACGGCTCCGTGGCATGAAGCACTTGCCGCTGTTGTGCCGCCATCACCACCCCCACCCACAGAGCTCCCTCATCTCGCGAACCTGAGACTGTCCCCACTGGACACTCACTCCCCACTGCTCCTCCCTCCGCCCAGGTGGCCGCCAGCCCACGTCCTGTCTCTGTGGCTCTGGCGACTCGGGGTGCCTGGCGTGAGTGCAGTCACACAGTGTTTGTCACTTGGCGCAATGTCCTCAGGTTCATCCACGTGGTAGCGTGTGTCGGAACCTCTGGGGAGCCGTGGCCTGGCTCTGGTGGGGCTCCAGCCGCCCTGTGTCTGTGTGTTCTCACAAATGTAGCACCGGATGCGCTGTATTTTGTAGAGCTGTGCGTGTTCCCCACGGCACCTCGACTTTTGGCGCCTCTGCGTGGCCTTCCTTCTTGAGGGTGACGCGCGTGGGGTCCCCCCGTTGGCTGTTCGATGAGTGAGGGGACCAGGGCGACAAGGAAAAGTAAAATCCCACTTACTTCCTGTACAGGGAGTTCCACCGTGTCTCCCCGAGGTGGCTGGGGGATGGCCAGGGCGATTGCTGTAGGATGGTGACTCGTCCTCGGCCGTGCAGGACCCCGACGGGTGGGGTCATGTGATTTCGAACCTTCCCGACAGCCCTGCAGGGCAGGTGTCGCATCACCTGGCGTTACAGCTGGGGAAGAGGAGGCTGGGAGAGGTGAGCTCCCCTCGTGGGAATAGGGCCGGGGCGGGATTGCTGGGGTCCAACCCCAGCAGGTCCAGGGGTCCCCAAAGGTGTGGACGGAGTCGGCGAAGAAGGAATGACACAGAGGCAGCGTTCAGTTGATCATCATAGCCAGGATCTCTAGCCAAGTTCTGGTCAGGATCTCCAGCGAAGTTCTGGTTAGGATCTCCAGCCAGGTTCTGTGTCCATGTTCTCTTGCTAGGTTCTCCAGCCAGGTTCAGTAGCCATGTTCCCTCGCTAGGTTCTGTCCAGGTTCTCCAGCCAGGTTCGGTCACCAGGTTCTAGTCAGGTTCTCTTGCCATGTTCTATCCAGGTTCTGTAGCCAGGTTCTGTCTCTAGGTCCTTCAGCCAGGTTCTCCAGCCAGGTTCTCTTGCTAGGTTCTGTCTCTAGGTTCTGTGGCCAGTTTCTGTCCAGGATCTTTTGCCATGTTCTCTCCAGCGAAGTTCTTCTGTCTCTAGGTTCTGTGTCTAGGTTCTGTGTCTAGGTTCTGTGTCCTGTTGTCTTGTTACATCTGTATTTATACCAGTTGATTCCAATCCTATCAATCTCTATTCCAAAGGTTAGGGCGTTTCTTATCTCCATTCCAGGGAGTAAAGATTATGTAGCTTAAGCATGATTGTTCGTAGTTAAAGTGATTAATTACCCACCTGGCACTTAGTTAAGGGGTTTTATTCCCTCCCTAACTTCAGGGGAAAATCCCTACCTGGGGAAACAACCTTTCTCAGAGAGGTGACCTTGGTTAAAACACATAGTGCCAAGAAGGTGAGCAAACATATTAAGAACAGTATGCCATATATGCCAGGTCCCTTGAAACAGCAAGGATGGACCGGGTCCCGGCACTGGGTATCTGCTCTGCCTGATCCCTCGTCCAAAGCTTTGCCGAGAGCTCTCTGTGAATTCACGTGTCCTGAGCTTTCTGACATGAAGTGAGAATCCGCCCTTTTAACGGTCCCTGCCGGTGGGAGTGGGAATCCAGCGCCTGGACAGCGAGCTCTGAGCCCCTTCGGGATTCTGATCTGTGCTTGCGCCCCTGGGGAGGGGGCAGGCGGGTGATTAGAGCGTAAAGTGCAAAGATAAAGGGAAACGCCTTTCCCCTCCTGGGTCGGAGTTTGCCAGTCTCGGCAGGTGTCAGAACACGGGGTGGTTGAGGGAGAAGCCGGGAAACAGGTGGCACACCGGCCGCAGGGTTGTCTCAGGACACCTCGCTTCCTGTCCGCATTGCCCGTCTGTCCGTGCGTGACCCAGCTGACCTGCTTCCCGGGGACGTGCTGTGCCCGGGCTCACGTTCACCAATGTCTGAAAGCAGCCGGGGCCACGCCGCGGCCAGTCCCGGCCCATGAAGTGCTAAAGGAAGTGACCACTCTGTCTTCCCGGCCGGTGGCCGATGTGGAGGAGGCCTTGAAGGGCAGGGCCACACGCCCAAAGCAGCCGGTCAGCGGAGCTGGAGGTCATGGTCCCTCGGCCCCGAGACCCCCGGACTTTGCAGAAAGCATCGAGCAGACGTCTGCTGTGCGAAGCCGCTGAGATCTGGAGGCTGTGAATTACACCAGCGGGACCTGGGCCCGGGCTCACCTGGGCTGGCACTGCCGCCAGGCAAGGCTTCCCTGAGTGAGGCCGCGTGGGCATCCCCGAGGGCCCGAGTGAGGACTCTAATGTGGGGACCCCAGCTTGGGGCCGGCCGGGCCCCTTCCTCCCCAGCAAATGCACAAGGAAGACAGGAAAGCACTTCCTGACCCAGGGGAACAGTCAGTTTGCTTCTGGTCTGCCCAGTGGCCCCCGGAGATGTGCACACGCCAATGTCCAAAACCTGGGTGTGTTGCCGTCCATGGCAGAGGCTTTGCCGGGTGCTTAGGTTACCCTCAGCTCCAGGGGGAGCCCTCTTCCCAGGTCTTCCGATGAGGTGAGGGGAAAGGGGAAGGCAGCCTTCGCTCCACCCCCCTACCCACCCCGCCCTCCACCCAGTGCTGGCCACGCGTGTTTTACTGGGAGCGCAGGAGGCCGCCTGCGGCAAAGCTGACCTGGGTGGGTGCTTGGCTGAGCTCAGCGAACGGGAGGCTTCCGGTGGCCTTGGCCCCACGTCCCTGATCAGCCTCCCAGACAGAACGGCCCAGCACAGGCAGTAGCACCGATTAATTAGAGAAAGTGTTCCCACGTGCGCACGTTCAGGGGAGAGGATGATTGGATTTCCGTCGTTACAAAGACAAGCTGGGTCCGCCTCTCCCGGGAACGGCGCTGTTTCCATGGAAGACAGCGGGTTTCCTCCCGACGCATCAGGTGCGAGGCCAGGGCGTGACGGGGCTTGGTTTCTAACTGGGGGTGAAGACTGCCAGGGACTGAGGCACAGGGCGAAGGTCTACACCCCCAGAGGGAGGCCAGGTCTCAGAGGACCTTCTTAGACGTGGGGGCCACAGGGCTGCGGCTCCGGAGGCCTCGTCCTGCTGGGCCGTTTGTCCGACTCTAATCCTGTGGAATAATGGCGCGCCACACCTGTCTGATGCCCAGGCGCCCCGTTTTCAGTAACAACCCTGATTCTAACGCTGGGACCCGTTCCGCCGCCATGAGTTTCCGGGGCACGAGCCTGGGGTCAAGACAACCGACATGAACCAGGGCCTCCTTGAGCCGGACCCTGGGCCTGGGAGATGGGCTGTGCTCACCAGCCCAGGCAGATCCCACCCGAGGCCCCAACCTGTCTCGTATTCCTAGGGAACCCCCGTATATACGTGCATAATACACGTCATCATTTTCGCCTGTTCCTCTGTCTCATGTTAACTTGATTGTTTGTCCAACCAGGAAAACTTAAAGGGGTCAGAGGGAATTATTCCCTCCCCCGTGGTTTCTTCCTGAAGCCCGCCTGCCCCCCGGGTGGTGGGAACCTTCTCTCCCAGCCTCCTCCCTGCCCCCCCCGCCCCCCCCCCCCCCCCCCGCCAGCTGCTGGGGAGAGCTCCTCAGGCCTGGGACGCAGTTATGCAGCGTCCTCCTCCGCCCGGGCTGTGGCCTTAAACTTCAAAGGGCTCAGAATGAACTGTATTAAATAAAAGTCATCTACGCTGGCGTTTGCCCTGTGAAGCACAGGGCCTGGGAGCCATTTTGAAGGGATGGCTGTCTTTTATTTGTACCCGGTCAGAGTCTTAGGCAGCCCTCCTTCCTGCACCAACCAGAGAAAATTTTTCAAAAGAAATGGATTGCCCGCCCTCCTGCACCCAAGGGAAGCAGGCCCGGGGGTGGGCACAGTGTCAGGGGCGCCAGGCGAAGATGGGGATGTGAGGCCAGGCCACAGGGCAGGAGGTGGCGGGGAGAGAGAAAGGAGATTCAAGGTCAAGGAGGGCGAGCTTGGAGAGAGCCCGGAACCAGAGCAGGCAGCTGGCTGGGTTCTGCTACAAAGGGTCGAGTGGATCAGAACGCAGGATTGGATGGCGGAGGGGGTGCTAAAGGTGAAGGTCTGGTTCTTGAACGCCTTGTCAAGGTCGGCGGGAGCAGCAAAGGTCAAAGGCGGGTCGTCTTTTGCGCGGTGTGAAGGCGTCGGGTCTGGAGAAACAGGCTTCCAAGGGTGGACTGAGAAACAGGCTTCCGAGGGTGGACTGTGCACGGGTGCACACTCACCCCGCTGTCTGCAGTCCTGGAAAAATGAAAGGAAAAGTGATGAAACCCACAGCCAGGCTTGAAAAGCCACATCAAGATTGCAATCTGGTGAAAGCAGGGGCCTTCAGACGGGCAGGCGGGCGGGCTGTGCAGAGCTGACGGCCTGACAGCCACGGGCACGTCCAGGCCCTGCATTGCCTAAAGGCACCGGAAGGAAAGTTACTGAAAACAGGGAGCCACGCAGATAAACACGTGGAGGGGAAACGCGGGTGAGCGGGCACCACGAGGAGCTGGGGGGGGGAGGGCGGGGGGGGGGCAGAGCTGGCGGCTCCGCAGTGCGATTCAGTGCGACCTGCTGCCTGCCCGCTGAGCGCGGCAATAAGCAGGCGGCGGTTCCGATAACAGCTTCTGATTTCAGAATCCATGCCAGGAGAACCCTGGGTGTGTGCCTGCCTTCCTTCAGTCAACTCACAACCTCGGCACCTGACCTATCCCATCCGACCTGCCGTCACCCCGGCAGCCAGCAGGCGCTCAGGGCGGTCTCCAGGGGCAGGTGGTTCTAATGCTTCGCGGTTCTCAGAGGGGGCGGCTGCCGTGATGGGATGAGGACTAGCGGACTAGCGGGATGAGATCAGAGTTTAAACCCCAGGTCTGGGACTCGCCCTCAGTGTGGGGGGGCGTGTTCTGTTAGCTCGGTGAACCTGGTTCTCTCACCTGTGTGCGTGGGAGCAGGAACGCCTGCCCGCGGGCTCCTAGGGGTCACCTAGGGGAAGGGCAGGGGTGCGTGCGGAAGGCCATGGCTATGATTTCAACAAAAAGGCAAAGGAAACGAGACTGAAAGGTGTCTCGGATGCTAAGCTGGAGCCAGAGGTCGAACATTCAAAATGCTATCCGTGAGCAACAGGATCCTGATCTTCATTTGTGTGGGAAAAGATGACGTTTTTCCAGCCTTTCTTACCGTGTAAATGGCTGTTCACTCAGCCGGGAGGGGGCCCATTTGCCTCCCTTTCCCCCCCACACAACTGCTGCCTCCTCCTGCCAACTCAGGATAACAGGCTGCACCTGCAACATCCACCGAGGCCAGGCTAGACCACCTGAGGCCAGCATGTAACTCTGAGAATGGAAGCTATGAGCAAGTCCTTAATGGCATCCCACTAGCTTTATAATACAGTGGGGACTTGACTTACGAGTGTCCCGACTAACGAGTTTTTTGAGATACCAGCTGTCTCTCGGCTAATTTTTTGCATTGAGTTGACAGAGTAATTTGAGTTAACGAGCTCGGTATCGGAAAGAATTAAACTCGTAAGTCAAGGCCCCACTGTACTCAGTCCCATATTTCTTTTATAAGAGAGAGAACTGTATTTCTAGCTTTTAAATCCTTTTTTTTTTTTTTTTTGCTTTCCTGTTACAAGCAGCTGAACATAATGCCAATAGCCTGGACCTGTGTGGCCTCTGCCCCCAGCATCCGTTCTATCTCTTAGTAATCACCCCCTTTTTCCTCTGTGGGGCCACCTCCTCCTCCACTTCCCTCCCGGGGGCTTCTGGAGGAGGCGGCTGACCCAGGGCCGAGTAATCCAAGTGCCACGACTCCTGGTGGCAATGACCGACTGATTGGGGCGAGAGTGTGTGGCCCTAGAATTCCCACTCCCCATGGACGCCAGCATTTGCTGAGAAGGTTGCCTGGGCCAGGCCTACCTGTTCCCGTTGGCTTGGCATCTAGACACCTGGTCCCTGGCAGCTCAGATTAGTCATATATGACCACAGGGGAAGAGCTGGTGGAAGAAGAAGCCACAGGAAGAAAACAGGGCTAATCGTGGACAGAGAGGCCCATCCTTGTCTCATGACTTTAGCCCTGGATCATGCCTTGCCTGAAGCTGAAGGACTATTTAGTTCTGTGAGCCGATAACTTTCTATTATTTACTTCAGTGCATCCAGAAGGATTTTTTTCTGTCACTTGCATCAAAAAAGGCTCCAACTGATGATACACTGGTTTAAAAACAACACAGTGTCCTGTCGGCTAAGTGTAGAACTTCCAAGGGAGGGAGTACTGGTCCATGAGGAATGACACTGAGAACAGGGACCCGCCTGACTCCTCCCGGGCACCTGAGTCTGGGACAGAGCTGTGCACGTCTGGACCACAGCTGAGGCGTGGGTTCCAGCACGTTCCATGATGCACTGGGACCCAGGCCGAGGGGATGTGTCTCCCTTCCCTCCCCCCTTTCCTTGTCCATGCACATCAGCTACCAGGCAGCACAGAGCTCTGCGGAGGGAGAGGAGACCGCTGTGCCGAGACAGTGGGGAGACTCTGGGATGGGGCAAGTAGGGCAGGGTGGGGGGAGGGGGTGTCAGCGAGAAGAAAGGTCAAACCATGAAGGTCAAAACTCCTCAGGTCCCAGAGAGTTTTCCTCTTTTTTTTTTTTTTTTTTTTAATATATTTTATTGATTTTTTACAGAGAGGAAGGGAGAGAGATAGAGAGTTAGAAACATCGATGAGAGAGAATCATCGATCAGCTGCCTCCTGCACATCTCCTACTGGGGATATGCCCGCAACCCAGGTACATGCCCTTGACCGGAATCGAACCTGGGACCTCTCAGTCCGCAGGCTGACGCTCTATCCACTGAGCCAAACCGGTTTCAGCGAGTTTTCCTCTTAAACAGGTAACAGCACCGTCTTCCCCAAAGCTTGGCTCACATGATAACTCGCTGGTTAATATGTATTTTAATAGTCCTTGGTTGTGAATGAGATGATCTTGTTTTTCATCTACGAAAGTAATGCTATAGCCTTTCCTCCTAAAATGTGTTGATTGAAGAAAATATTAAGTAACGAAGAGCCAGAGGGGGCAGGGTGTTGCTGAGACGGGAGAGGCATGTGCCAGGGACTGAGGTTTGAACCTACACGACAGCCTGCTCTTCGGTGGAAAACGCCACTCCCATTTCACAGAGGAGGACAAAGAAGGCCGGAAAGGGCATGGCAGAGCACATGCCGAACTGCCAAGCCCCGGGTCCATCCGTCAGCCCCCAGTCCTAGGACGCAGGACCCCCGCCGGCTACCCCGGGAGAAAGCCTGGCCCGCAGACCTCCCCTGGGAACCCGTGACCTGGGAGCCTCAGAGCCTCGGCGTGGACTGGAGGCGCCCGCCCCGCCCGCTGCAGAGCTGGGCCTGCACAGAGGTGATAACTGTGGGACTGAAGCAGAAAAGAATGAAAGCCTGACCTTCCCCAAGAGCTGCGGGGCCTTTGTTTGAATGTTTCCAGGGAAGCCTAATTAATCCCATTGTTGATGCTAATACGCTGCTATTTTAAGACGCAGAGTTGATGCTGCAAGCAAATTTCTCTTTGATTTAAGGCTTTGGAAAGAAGACAGAAGTTTTATCCAATGTGCCTGGATTATGCCCCGGGCTCCCGCACAGCGAGGAGGGCACATTGAGCTGCCACGGGGCAACCAGCCCCATAGAAACACCTCTTCCTATTGTAGCCGCTTTCCAAAGGCCTTTCTCTGTTGGAATTTTCTTCGGTGAATTTTCACTCTCTCAACTTGCTTTGCAAATGTGGACTAAGAGCCAAGCAATCACATACATTCTGTGCATGCGACAGCAAAATAATTGTAATAATAAGCACAATGATAATAATAGCTACCATTTGTTTAATTCCTTCTCCATGCAAACATTTAAATATTTGGAAACAGTTGAAATACAAGAAACATTTTCTGAATGTTGATTGTGCGCTGGGCACACAGAAATGGATTAGACCTCATACGTACTGAGGGAAGAAAGGTCAGTGAGAAAGGTGGGTACACAGGACTCTGGCAAAGTCAAGGAAAGCTTTCCCAAAGCGGGGCTATTTGGGTTGGGTGTTGAGGCATGACTAGGAGTGCGCTGCAGGAAGAGGGAGGTTAAGGGGCATTGCCTGCCTGGGGGAAGCTTATGGAAAGGATCACAGAGTGGTAGTGTAAGGTCACATGGCTACAAAGGGGCAAATTAGGGATTTCAATTCAGGTGTTTTGACTCCAAAGCCCTGGCTGACGAGTAGCGTGCTGTTCTGTTCAGGAGGTAAAATTCATACAACTGGAGGATGCGCAGCTGACAAGGGCGAGTGTCCACTTTGGGCAACCGGAGGGATGGCCATGGCAGAGACCACGGATGGTCACCCTAATATCCGTTCTCTCCCCTCCCTTCAGCAAGAAAGCCTCCAGGTTTTCCTTGGGTGTTCGGCATAGAGGCTGTGTCTCCTGGCATCCAGGAGGCGGGCTGTCGCCTGGCTATCATTTTCTGTCGCTGAGGAGCTAGAGCGTTTCCTATCCTGTGCTATGTAGGTTATCTGACTGGTTAATTCTTCCATCTCCCCGCCCCCATCTCCTTTGGCACCAGGAGCTCGGGGCTAAACAAGTCCGTGTAGAGGCTGGGCGTGCACCTCCCCCCCGCCGCCCCCCACCGTGCCCCAACGCGGTCCCTATTCCTACTTTCTTGGGTGGCGCTTCTTTCCTGCGACCCTGACCCCTATCTCTGGCCTGTACTTTATAGAAAGCACCCTTGTAAGCAGCCTCCATTTCTTCGAGGGTGAAGCAGGGTATAAAGAAATGAAATATTACCTTTTTCTGGAAAGATAACATTTTGGAAGATGAAAAGTCCTTTTTTTTTTTTTGAGCTGAAAACAGAAGATAATGGAAAGATTATCCAATTTCACGGGCTTTGCGCTCCGGAGAACACAGGACTGTGATGTCTGCTGGTAAACGCACGGGCTACAGCCTAAGCTCCCAGGACTGGAGCCGAGCGCCATGCTGCCCCCCCTTTCGGATGCCATTACTGGGGGGCAGGTAGGATCTCACACTTTTTGTTCAGAGCCGGGTTTATTGCGACGCATGCACGGGGAGGGGTGTGCACCCTTGTAGGTGTGCATCTTCACGAGGGTTCAGTCACGGCAGCACGGCCTGTCCAGACTGAAGGTTCCCATCACCCCGGACTCTCCCTCCCTCCCCTCCCCTCCGCCCCGCTCCCAGATTAGCATGCAAATGACATCACAGCTGGTCGCTTTTGTGTGTGGCTTCTTTCAAGGAGCGTCACCTTTTCCAGAATGATCCATGCTGCTGCCTTTTCAGGAGCCGATCCCTCCCTATGGCTCAGTAACATGTCCCCGTGCAGCGCAGGGTCGGTCCAGCGGTGGGAAGGTATGTGGATGGTTCTGTTTTGGTTGGTTCTGACCAAAGCTGCCGCCTGCATACAGGTCTTTGGTTGGCATGTGTGGTCACTTCTATGGGTGAAGATCCAGAGGAGGGCTGCTGAGCGCAGAGTGGGTGTGACACGGCGGTGTGGGGCGTCACCAAACTGTCCTTCGCGGTGGCGGGATGGGCCGTCGGGCTCCGGGCCAGCCTGGCGTGAGGTACCGGCTCTGCGCCTCCTGAGGTGGATCTGGCGTGGTCTGTTCAGGTGCTTTGATGCAGCACCGCAAACCGGGCGGCACAGAAACCAGGGACATGGAGGCGCAGCCGGGAGGCGGTGGCCAGGAGCCATGGCCACTCTGCCATGGCCATCCCTCCGTGACCAGTAGCTAGCAGAGCGGGCGAGGGCCCTTGTGGGGAGCAGACTGCTGGGTGGGTCCGCACCTGGTTAGGGAGCCCTGGGGGCCCCTCTCCAAGGCCACTCACCCCACGCAGGAGGTCTCCACCCTCATGACCAACCACCCGCAGGCTCCACCTCCCAATACCATCGCCTTGGGGGCTTAGAATCCCAATTTATGAATCTGGGGGACACAGACGCTCAGACCAGAGTCGCGATGGTTTTCCTTTGCTGGCTTTCGCCGTTCCGATGGGTGCGCGAGGCACGTTGTGGCTTTGATCTGTGGTTCCAAGTGCCCGATGCCGCGAGCATTTTCTCACGTGCTTACTGGCCCTCTGTAGTCTTACTTTGAATAAGTGTCTATTCAAATCTTTTTTTTCTTTTTACCATTTTTGAGTGGTGTTTGTCTTCTCAGCCTGAGTTATGAGTTCTTTATTCCGGACCCAAGTTCTTTACCAGACGTGTGTTTTACAGATGCCTCCTCCCGTCTGCGGCTTTTCGTTTCCTTACCAGCGTTTTCCGAAGAGCGGAAGTTTTGCGTTTTATCCAAGTCCACTTTCTCAATTTTTTTTCTTTTATGGCTTTTGCTTGTTGTGTCCTCGCTACAAAAACCTCTGCATAAACCAAGGTCACAGACATTTTCACCAGCTCCTTCTAGATGTTTTATCAGTTTAGGCTGCTTTATACTTAAATCTACAATCAATTTTTTGAGAGAGAGGCTTCCATCCGAGTGGCAGCCGCTCCCTGCTCCTCGGGAGACTGGAAGGAAGAGAGAGAGAGAGACATGGACTTGCTGTTCCATTTATGCGCTCAGGGGTTGATGCTTGTGCCCTGAGCGGGTTCGAACCTGCAACCTTGGTGTGGCAGGAGAACGCACTAACCACCGAGCAGCCCGGCCAGGGCCTGCGATCAGTTTTCAGTTGATTGGCGTATGTGGTGCGAGCTGAGTGTCGACGTTCATTTTTCACCATGGACGTCCGGTTGTCCTCTTTCCCCTGTGACGCTCCCGGGGTCGCTGTGAATCACCCGTCTCTGACCTGGACTGAGAGGCGCCACCCCATCCCTCCCCGCTCTCCGTGTCTCAGCCTCGCACGGAGCCTGCGCGGAGTTTTGTTGCAATAGGAGACCATCGGTAAGGGGGGAACGTGTGCTGAGTGACTGATAAAGAGAAGCCTCCTGAAGCTTGATGACTTGGCCCCAGCACCTAAGTGCGTCCCCCTGTTTTGAAAGAGACGGCGGGAAGGCAGCCCGGCTCCCTGGAAATGCAGCTCCTTCTGACTGGATGGCCGTGAAACCGCTTCATCGGCCGCCCTGCCTCTCCTGAAAGCAATGCAGTTTCGCAGGCGGGGCGTAAAGAGGCCGCTCCGGCTGACACACAGGTGCTGGGGCTGAGCCACGGCGGCCCCTCTGCTTCGGCCCCGAAGACTGGCCGAGACGAGGGGGTGGTACCCGAGTCCACGGCCGGCCGTTGGTCCGGGGTCCTGCGGCCAACGGGGCCGCGTAGCTGTGGCGATGGGACGTGTGCAGGGGAAGCACAGGGGCTGAGTGTCCTCAGGGCCTGGCCGGTATACGCCCTCTGATTCTAGTGACTCATGTCCCCTACATGATCCCTCACCTGCAAACTGGGGGAGCAGCCCCCGGGGGTCAGGTGAGGAGAGGTCAGGCGGGCTCCAGGCTGGTGGCCGGTCTGGAACGCCCATAACCAGCTCAGACTCGGACAGTCAGCTGCCGCCGACATGGTGGCATCTCCCAGCAGGGACCACAGAGGGGCCAGGGCGCGTGAAGGAGGACAGGAGAGCTGCTCACCAAACAGATGCTGGACATCCATAGCCCCCCCCTCCCCCCAAAGAGTGACAATTTAACTTTCATGGATTTAAATGAAACAAAACCAGTCACGCCATCAGTCACACCAGCTGCCCCTCATGCCCGCAGCCCCCGTGGCCCGTGGCCCCTGTGGGACAGAGTGCACCACAGAACAGGGCCCGCACCCCGGTGGTCCTGTCGAGGGCACTGCCCAATGGAAGACCCAGCCGGGCTTGACAACCTGGTGTCCTCGCTGGGTGCTGACGGGTCTCGGGCAGTGGCGGCTGCTGGGCTCTGAGTGGGGATTTGAGTTGGAATCTGGGCCAGCGGGAAGGGGTACGTGCGGGACAGATCGGCAGAATCCCGCCCTGGCCAAGGGTGGAAGGTGACGGCCGCGTCTCCTGTCTATGCAGCCGGCTTGGGGGCCAGGGCTCTCCCTGAACCCCGCCCGCACATGGCTTCCCCTCTCGGGTCAGGTCCCTGGGGCTCCGCGCCCAGCTCCAAGGTCAGCAGGAGCCACCAGGATCCCCCTAGGGCCTCTGGGGCCCCCATCAGCGCCGGCCTCCGCCTTGGCCTCCAGCATTTGCCAGCTCAGTCCGCTCCAGAAACTCCGTTCGCACCTGGGATTGCTCACCCCCTCCATAGAGAAGGCTCTCCCCTCAAATATTTCCACTTGGGGATGTCTGAGTGTCCCCTCGGTCACCTCTCCACGTGGAAGCCTCTCCCTGCTCCTCTGGACAAACAGCTCAGGGTGCTGGGATGTCTCCAAAGGGTGCAGCTCTCTGGGCTCCGCCTGGCACATCTGCCGGGTTTGCCCGGGACTAGATGCCCCGGAAAGGCCGCCTCATGGAGCTCACAGACAGAGTTCTGTTCCTCTCTACCTGCCTTCCTCCTCTCTCCTCCCCACTTCCTCTCATTAACATGATGAGATAGGGGGAGAGGGGAAGAGGAAATAAAACCAGGAGTCTAGCCAGCTAATCAGAAGGATCTGGGTCTCGAGTTGGGATTTTTGTTCCCAGGGGACAGGCCAGGGTTTTGAGTTGTAGACCTGGGTCCCCCAACACCACAGGCCCTGTGGACACGGGGAAAGAGCTGGGTGGAAGGGCGAGAAGAGGAGTTGGATGCGCTTCCCCTTGTCTCCTAGAGACCTTAGCATTGAGCGGCTTCCCGCCACCGGGGTTGAAATGCGGCGGGATGCGGAGGAGAATTTGTGTTTGTAAGGCGCTCCCAGGTAACGGAGCTCCTGTCTGCGGCCGGCCAGGTGTGCAGGCCTGGGGACCATCGCACCCTCGCACCCTCGTGGTCACCGTGACTAGCCTGTCCGGGCACGAGGACCCGCCTGTGGGTGCGTCCTCTCCCGCTCTGCTCCCCCCACATCCAGACACCGGAGCAGCGGAGCTGGGTGAGCACGCGGCCCTGCTCTACAAGGAGACGGCAGATAGGCCTCCGGGGAAATCCCGGTTGTACCCGTGAGGGCTGGGCGACCTCGGGGCCGTGGTGGCTACTCCCCGAGTCTCCGTCCTTGTGGGGAAAATGAGAGAATAACCCTGCTCTAACCACTGGAGGTGACATGGGAGAACAGGCGTGAGGCGTGTCCGGGCCA
Source organism: Myotis myotis (assembly GCF_014108235.1). Taxonomy (NCBI): domain Eukaryota; kingdom Metazoa; phylum Chordata; class Mammalia; order Chiroptera; family Vespertilionidae; genus Myotis; species Myotis myotis. Next base: position 4,441,670 of record NW_023416368.1, on the reverse strand, counting down.
CGGGCACTGTGGGGTGACATGCGTGTGTCCAGGCCTGAAGCCGTCCCCGGAGCAGGGACCAGACGTGGCCGCCACTCCCGGTGGGGACGGATGAGAAACGGCCAGAAGTTTACTGTGTGCGCACAGGCCCCCAGAAGGACACTCCGCACCCAGAACAAATTTTCTCAAAGCCCTGAAGCCGCAAGATAAGCATTCTGCTCGGCTGGCCAGCGTCCTGGAGAGATAAGGAAACAGACGCGGCCGAAGCAAGATGCTGCTTCTCGGAGGCCGCGAGCCTGCTGGACCCGGGCGGCGGGGCTGGCCGTGGAGAAGCGATTAGGCGCGAGCAGCGGCGCTCCCCGTCCAATGTGAGCCTGCGGAGACCACGGAGGCCTGCACGCTCCCACGGAGGCAGCACCCACGTGACTTGGGATTTCAGCGCTGATGTGCCCGGGCAAACGCGGACAAGCTCCCTAATTTCTCTGAGTCCCGGTCCGTTATCTGCGGAGCGGAGATAACAGCGCGGGCCCCGCGGCTGGGAAATGGCCGCTCAGGGGCAGCAGCCCAGGCTGTGCAGCGAAAGGCTCGGGGTGGCCCAGCTGACTGCCCACGGCCGGAGGACAGCCCAGTCCGGTCGTTATCACTGCCTTACACACAGTCAGGGCTCAGTAAATGCCTCCGAGTCACCGTGTCCTTGTGGTTGAGATAAGATGGCCCAGGGCTGGGGGACGCTGGCGCTGTTACTGTCTCGAGATCGAGGTAATTTTCGTTCAGCAGGAGTGTGAGCCTGGCAGTTCCCTGGGCCTCCTCCCCACAGGGGTTCCCGTCTCCAGGTTTCCTCTCCGCGTGACTGGCCGTGGCTGCCGGGGTGCTGTGTGGGGAAGGCTGCGGGCTTAGGGGGAGAGGCAAGGTCCATGGTCAAGCCAGGTGTGGCTGAGGCAGGGGAAAGTGGACACCTCCATGGGCAGCAGAATTTGATGTCCCCCGTCTATGGAATAAAACCCACGAACACTGAGAATCTATATATATAAAAGCCTAAGCAACCATTCGACCGTTAGCTGTGATGCGCACTGACCACCAGGGGGCAGACGCTCAACACACAGGCATGGAAACATGAAACAGACTGATGAATCTCAGCGGGACAAGGAGGAGGAGGAGGGCAGGAAGAGATTAACCAAAGATCTTATATGCATACTAGAGGCCTGGGGCACAGATTTGTGCACCAGTGGGGTCCCTCGGCCTGGCCTGTGGGGATGGGGCCAAAACTGGAAGTCAGACATCCCCGAGGGGTCCTGGATTTCGAGAGGGTGCAGGCCAGGCCGAGGGACCCCACCAGTGCACAAATCCATGCCCCAGGCCTCTAGTTTAAAATAAACTTCAGAATAACTCATGAGTTAAAGACGAATTCATAAAGACAATTTAAAAAATACTTAGAACTGAGTGATAATAAAACAGCTATGTAACAAAATGCGGGAGGCAATTCAATTGCTTTTTAGAAGGAATGTTACAGCCTTAAATGATTATATGAGGAAAGAAGTAGATGAGACGGGGAGAAATGAGTTAAGCATCCAACTTAAAAGAGTTAGGAAAGGCACGAGTCGATAAACTCAAAGCAATTAGAAAGAATGGCATATAAAAATAAAAGCAGCCCTAACCGGTTTGGCTCAGTGGGGAGAGCTTCGGCCTGTGGACTGGGGGGGGGGTCTCAGGTTCGATTCCGGTCAAGGGCATGTACCTTGGTTGCGGGCACATCCCCGGTAGGGGGTATGCAGGAGGCAGCTGATCAATGTTTCTCTCTCATCGATGTTTCTGGCTCTCTATCCCTCTCCCTTCCTCTCTGTAAAAAATCAATAAAATATATATTTTTTTTAAAAAAAACAACACCACCAAGTTCTATTTAACATTGAAGGGATAGATCATTTCAAACTTCATACAAATTTGGAGAAGAGAAGAGGAAACATTGCCAGAGTTGCTTTCTGAAGTTATTATGAACTTGGCATCTAAACCAGACAAGGGTGATGTGGTAAAGCAAAAACATGACCAATGTTATTCAAGAATGCCACTGGAAAATTCCTAAACCAAATATTAGAAAACTGAATTCAACAGTGGATAAAAAATAATCTACTGTAATTCGGTTGGTTTCATTTCAAGAAAGCAAGGTTGATTTAATAGTAGAAACGCTATTTATGGAAATTAACAGATTAAAGGAGAAAAACTGATCATCATATTAGATGCAAGAGAGGGATTCGACAGCATTTAGCCACCGTTCAGGCTTCAGTACAGAACAAAGCTGTTCTGGAAGTGAAAGGTAACTTTTTCTGCCTGGTAAAGTGTATATAAAAGTAAATAAAACTAAACAAGAATAAAAGAGGACTGAAAATGTCCTGCTTCCAGATGAGAGGTAAAGAGGAATATTATTCAACCTTGAAGGGGAAGGGAATTCCAGCAAATGCTACCACCTGGGGACCCTTTGAGGCCACTATGCGAAGCGAAATAAGCCGGTCTCCACACGGCAGATGCTGTGTGATTCCACCCACATGAGTCGTCAGTTCATAGAGGCAGAAGGCAAAAGGGTGGGCGCCGGGGGCTGCGGGAGGCGGGTGGGGGAAGAGTCAGCGCTTCATGGGGACAGGGTCTCAGTTTGCAAGAAGAGAAGAGTCCGGCACGTGTCTGCACAACAGTGTGAATGCACGTGACACTGCTGGGCTCTACACGGAAAAACGGTTGAGGCGGTAGATTGTATGTCAAGTTGATTTTACCGCCATTTAAATATGTATAAATGCAAAGTCGCAGGGCCTAGCACTCAGTAAGGACTGGTTACAGTCTATCATCCCATTCTTGTCTCCCTTAGCAGCTGACTTCCTAGGAGCGGGGGTCCGCTCTGCCCTGCAGGCCATGTGGTCGCTTCTATTTCAGCGGCACCATCAGCGGAGGACCCCACGCCTCCACTAGCGGTCCTGGTGTCAGCGGAGACAATGACACCAAAGGATGCTGAAACCTCCCTCCCAGGGCTTCGTCCATCGCAGACCCGGGAGCCTGGTCCGCCTCCTCCGGGATCCGCGTCCGGGTTTGCCACGCTCCCTGCCCTGCTCCTGCCAGCACCTCACTCCTCACCTACAAGGCCCAGAGTGAATGAACAATTAATTCTAGCTGCTTCGCAGGGAAATGGAGCTGCCGTTTTTGTCTGTTTCCGTTTCTTGGCTCCTAACCCTCTCGGGGGCCACGCCCATGGACCCGTTCGCCCCGTGCCCGGAGGAGGAGGGCGGGAGGGGGCGAATGCCCACAGCACAACCCGTGACACGATGAAGAGCGGAAGGAATAGATTGGGGGGGGGGGTCAGCCTGGCTCCCTCCAAGTGCGGAAACGCCCGCTCAGTCACGCGTCCCAGTAGGTCGTGGGATGCTGGCTGGGAGTGTCCGGGGATCGACTGGACACCCCGAGCCTTCTTCCCACTTCCCCCCACTCCCATCCGAGGGGGGGGCACTAATAGGATCGCCAGGCTGCCCTCGGGACCAGCTGCGCTGATGGTGACGCATGACCCCTGTCCTGGTGCCAGCCCATCACTGGAGGCCTGAAAGCTGGTGGACATTCTGTCGAGATCCGCCCCTCAGGTCTCCCTCCAAGAGCCTGAGGCGGAGGCCCAGGGCCTGTGCCTCTCTCTGTGTGTGGAGCACACCGTGCTTCCCCGCGGGCTTTCCTGGCCTCTCTCTCCTACGCTCCAAGGGCCTTCTTTGGATTCCGTAACCGAGGAGGAAGATAGGGGGGCAACCTTGGGGGCTTACAGCCTCGTTCAGTATCAGGTTAAACAGTAACCTGACTTCCCCGTCCTGACTGACTCGGGCGGAGCTGCCAAGCCCACCCCAGGGGCCTCCACACGAGGATAATGTATATCAAACCCCCACACCGGCAGTTCAGGCTTTGGGTCAGAGTCCCCTGGACGAGCAGCGCTCACAATAAGGGGCCCTTCCTGGTTCCCCAGTGCCGCCGTCTTCTCTTGGGCCATTTGCCACAACAGAACTAGTTTTCTGATCCGTTTCTTCCCCAGCGCACTTCTGCGACCTCTGTGACTTTCTAGATAAACGTTCTCTTACAGCCTGAGTCTTGGCTCTGAATTCTTTCTCAGCCAGAACGCAAGTACCAACATCGCTGAAGCCAGGTCCAGGCTGACTGCCCGTCTCACCTGTGCCAGCTCTCCGCCAGCACGAGGAGGTCCCGGGTTCTCCTTATCGGCTGCTGGACCCGACGTGGACAGACTGCACTCACGCCCGGTCCGTGCTGCACCGCGGCTTGTCCGATACCCGCGCGAGCGCTACGCAGGGGCCGGGGGCTGGTTTTACTCTCCAAGAACTACAACCCGGTGGGCCCGCCCCCTCGTCCTGTAACCTCCGACTTAGGAAACCGGAGGACTGAGAACTGGGAGTCACAGAAAGCTCAGGGGGGACGAAAAGGGGAAAGAAGGGGGGAGAGCAGGTGTGTGTCAGGGACCACATCCTGTTTCAGTCCAGGGGCTCCTGGTCTGCAGCGCTGTGTCCGTTGGACACCCTGACACTGTAGCGAGGCAGTTTGGATGAAGCCACGCACATCTGGCCGCCGGGGAACCTGGCAACTCTGAGGCACTCGCTGGGTCATTTTACAGAAACTAGAGCCTCTGCTGAAACTCCAGCCTGATTCTACACCCGCCCGGCCTCCACATCCGCCCAGCCTCCGCACCCACCCAGCCTCCACACCCTCCCGGCCTCCACACCCTCCCGGCCTCCGCACCCACCCAGCCTCCTCACCCTTCCAGCCTCCACAGAGGGCTCATTAGCTGAGCCGGCCCTTGATAGATCAGCCACGGCCTGTCTGGAAATAACGCGGTACCTGGAGGCCAGGTCTGATGGGCTCAGGGCTGTTGCTTATCAGGTTAGGAGCAAAAGTGCTTTAAGAGGGGACGTGAAAGGCCTGGGTACACTGGAGGTGGCAAAGCTTGGACATTAAACCACTCTCTCACTGCTGGGCCTTTAAGAAGAAGGCTATGGAGAGAACCAAGATGATAACACAGGTAAGCACTGTGCTTGCAGCTTCCCACAACCACATCAACTGAACAACCATCATTCAGAACCGCCTGGAATCTGGCTGAACAGAAGTCTACAGCTACAGAAGTGAAGAAGGAAGTATATTGCGACTGGCGGGGGGGGGGGGGGGGAGGCGCAGAACCGGCTGGCGCGATACCCACATGTGGCTTGTTTTTAATCAGGAGGGATCTCTGCTGTGGAGTCCTCCGGTGAGAGTCCATCTATCCATGCACCCACCCATCCACCCATCCATCCACCCACCCACCCATCCATCCATCCATCCATCCATCTATCCATCCATCCATCTATCCATCCACCCATCCACCCACCCACCCATCCATCCACCCATCCATCCATCCATCCATCCATCCATCCATCCATCCACCCACCTACTCAGCTATCAGCCAACTCATTCACTTATAAATACATACACTCATTGATTGAACAATCCATCCATCCATCCATCCACCATCCATCCATCCACTAATTACTCATTCATCCATCTAACTAAACATTTACTCTATTATTCAACCACCATGCACTAATGTTGAAAAAACAGACTATGCAGGCACTGTACTAAGTACTTTACAGGGGTTGCTTCATTGAATCCTCAAAACAAGATCCTGAGGTAGACGCTATTAGCATCTCCATCTCAGAGGTGAGAACCGCGTCTCAGAGAGGCTGAGTGAGTCTCCCAAGGGCACACAGCACGACCTTCCTCCCCACCTGCCATCCCGTTGGTGGCAGGTCCTGGGCTGGGCTCCAGGGACATGGACGTGACACAGGCCAGGGCGGGTCCCTCAGGGGCTGACAGCCCCGGGACCTCACAGATACCCTGAAAGAAAATGCAAACGCCAAGTCCCTTCCCGGCTTTGACCTGTGGGGACCTGACGGTGGAGAGGTTTGCTTCCCCAAACGCACACAGGAAAGAAGGGCAAGCCTGACATTCACACCCGGGCTGCCTTATTCCAAAGCCACCTGCCTCCCCACCCCCAGCCCCTGTCCCCTAATCTCCCATTGGTTGGATAACACCCTCACCATTTCTCACCAGTTCTTGTTCTATTAACATTTTTCTTCACCTCGAACACTTAGGCCTCGCCTCGAGCAATCTCACCTTGAGACTGCGTTCCGATGTGCCTGTGTCCCCCTCCTCTGTCCCGCACACATCACATCGGCCGGCCAGGGCTGCCATGAGGCAATGCCAGACCCGGAGACATAAACAGCAAAACTCGTTTTCTCACGGTGCTGGCGGCTGGAGGGCTGCGAGCAGGTGTCGGCAGGGTTGGTTTCTGGTGAGGACTCAGGGTTGCAGACGCTGCCTTCTCCCTGGGTCTTCCCATGGCCTTCCCTCCGTGTGGGCACATCCCTGGCGTCTCTCCCTCTTTCTATCAGGACACCAGTCCTATGGGATGAGGGCCCCACCCTTGTGACCTCACGCAGCTTAATCAGCTCCTTAAAGGCCCTACTTCCCAGCGCAGTCATGCTGAGGGTTAGCGCTGCCACAGGGGGATCTGGGAGGACAGGGGGGTCCATAACCCACAGTAAACAAGTTCGAGTCTACAAATGCTCACCGTCCGCCCTCTCCAATCACTCTGCACACCGCCAGCAGCATCCCTCGGGGAGCGGCACGTCGTAAAACAGCCGTGAAGCAGCTGTGGGGAGAGCTCGGTGGACAGACATGAGCCCAGATGGAGGGAAAGAGCTGGGTGAGGGGGTACGAGCCCCCGTGTGGTGGTGGAGTCATGGTGGCTGGACCCTCCCCAGGGACACTGATTAGCAGCAGAAGGTGGAGCAAAGCAGGTGCCCGGAGAGAAGGGACCAAGCCAGGAGCCACGCGGCTATGAACCAGATGCCTGCCAGGCTGGCGCAGTGCCCATGGCAACGGGAAGGGTGGGGCTTTGCTGCTTCCCTGGTCCCTCTGGGTGACCTCCCGCATGGGGCCTGTACCCGTAGTTTCACAATGAAGCTGTCCCCACAGCCTCTGCCCTTGTGGCAACTCGAGGGCCAGACCCTGAGGGCTCCGTCACCCAAGCCGGGGGCCTCTCAGACATTGGACTCGTGTCTGCGATGCTCGTGTCAAACCCGAGGGGACATCGGCTGCTCAGGGGAACAGCACGGCATTCAGAGCGGTTGGGGCCGAGGCAGGGACCCCAAGGGAGGGAAGCCAGGGAGAATGGCACCACTGCTGCTATTACCCCGAGACCCCGCTGGGGAGGGTGGGGGGCCCACGCTGAGCCCAGCCTGGGGCGAGGGCTGGTGGGCATTGCTCACAGTCAGGGGAGGGCAGGGCCGCTGCTAAGGGCGGATGAAGGAAGCCAGGCCGCGTGGGCCAGGACGACGTGGCGGCCACAGACGTCCTTCCACCCTTCGCCCCGCGTCTACCGACTGTGCTCACGCGGCAGACGGGACGCAAACACCGCGAATCACAGTGAATGAGGAAACTTGGGGAAACCGACTGGGCCTCATTTGGCCATTCTCTATAATTCATGGTATTTCATCGCCTGCAAATTCACTGTGTTGAAGCTTTACAGCCGCGGTGAAGACTGGCCACAGTTCCCCAACGGTTACCGTTCACAGCCCGGATGTCCCCTGGTTCACGCGCTCTGCGAGGGGCCCGTGCCCTGCAGGGACCCCAACATCTAAACACAGTTAAGACCCTCTGCTCCAGAAGCCTTTTGCCATCCATTCCTTTCACTTTGTGCACAAACTCACACACACACACGCGCGCGCGCACACACACACACACACACACGAGCGTGCGCACATCACGGATGTTTAAAAATAGCCCCGTACAATGTTTCTGGGCGGGCACCTGTGCTGAGAGTATAGTCAGCTCTCTGTTCTGCCCGCGGCGTTGGGAGGAGCTGGAAAGCTTGCGGGCCAAGAAGACCCCCCTCTCCTGCTCGGTCTGGGGACCCCGGCCAGCTCAGGGCATCACATGTCCAGATCCATGAAGCCTGACGGTCCCCACATTGCCCTCGGAGTCTACGACTCACAGACACTCAGACGCCATCGGGTCCCTCTGCTCATGGGCACCTGCTGCTGATAAATCCCAGGCCCAGACGTGCACCAGACACGCATCTCTCCCACTCGCCCTCGACCAGCCTCCGTGTCCGTCTCCGGCCCCCGTCCTCCTCCAGCCCATTGTGGGGCAGCCCAGCAGGTTCCAGATGCTCCCCATCGAGTCAGGGTCTCATCACCACGTCAGGGACTTTCTCACTCCCCTCCCCCTTTTGTGAGTGAGCTCTCAGAGGTGCAGGCAAGGCCGTGGCCTCCTGGGCAGCAGCCAGCTGCTCCTGGGGGTCCTGTGTCTGAGCGCATGGTTGTCCTCCCTGAATGGTGGCCTCACTCATTCCCGACTCCTCATGCTCTCCAGGCCCTGCCCATCCTGCCTCCCTGTCTTGGGTTGAAAAATGTCTTATCACAAGAGATGCCAAGAGCCTGTCTCCATCTCCATCCTGCTTTATGTAGACGTGATCAACACGTCACCTTTTTTTTTCTTTAAACACACACACACACACACACACACACACACACATCTATACTAATAAAAGGGTAATATGCTAATTAGACCGGATGTTTTCCGGACATCCATCTGGACATCCTTCCAGACAAAGCCACGGTGGTGGGGGCTGAGACAGAGGTGGTTAGGGGCGACCAGGCTGGCAGGCAGAGGCAGATAGGGGCAATTAGGCTGGCAGAGAGGTTAGGGGCGATCAGGCAGGCAGGCAGGTGAGTGGTTAGGAGCCAGTGATCCCGGATTGTGAGAGGGTACAGGCCAGGCTGAGGGGACCCTCCCCCATGCATGAATTTTATATATATATATATATATATATATATATATATACACACACACACACACACACACACACACACACATACACTAGAGGCCCAGTGCATGAAATTTGTGCAAGCATAGGCCTTCGTGGCCTGGCTGCCCTGCCCTCTGCCCACTGGTCATTTAGGGAGGTCGTCCTGGAAGGTCGTTCTGCCATCTGGTCTAATTAGCATATTAGCTCTTTATTATATAGGAGAATATATATATATGATTGATTTCAGAGAGGAAGGGAGAGGGAGAGAGAGAGAGAAACATCAATGATGAGAGAGAATCATTGATCAGCTGCCTCCTGCACGCCCACACAGGGGATCGAGCCCACAATCCGGGCATGTGCCCTGACTGAGAACTGAACCGTAACCTCCTGGTTCATAGGTCGATGCTCAACCACTGAGCCACGCTGGCCGGGCAACACAACACCTTTTCTACTCTGCTGAGCCCAGGGGACAGGAAGTAAACATGCCACCTCCCTGGGCCCCACTGGAAGGCAAGGCACAGCCCTGGACACTCTCAAGTGGCCCTGATATTCACTTGAGATGCCCGTGCCCGTGGTCTGTGCCCCCCCCCCCCGCCCCGGGCTCAGCCTTGGGCAATGGGCAGGTGGGGTGCTTCTGCAAGGACCGCCAGCACCTTTCTCTCAGCCTTCCCCCCCCACGCCGGGTCCTGTGTCACATATCCATCCAGGCCCCTTTTCGGGCATAAGAAGCCCCAAGTGCTGCTGGGTAAGATCCCCCCCCCCACGCCCCCGTTCCATCTCACGTGCTTCCCAATCTTTTCATCTGTCACCAGGTCGTCTGACTTTGAAAACCTGCGTTTCTGACTCTTTGTTCTGTAGTTGCACGGGGCCTCACTCTTGAGCCCCTGTGACCCCAGTGGGAGTGGGACCAGATGAAACCCTTAGAAAAAACATCTGCAAATCTTTCAGAGCATCGCGGCTTCGCGGCTCCATTTGGGCCACAGACAGAGCGAGAAGGGTCTGTGTGTAATTGTTCCCATTGTCTCGCTCACATTTCCCGGGTCCTGAGAGGCGGTGAGATCTGCAGAAGGAGCCGGGTTTGCCAGAGGGTGATGCGCCATTCAAACCGGCCCCACGGAGCTGAGCCCTGAGCCCGAGGCTGGGGAGGAGGGAGGGGAGGGAGGGAGGGGGCAGCTCTCTCCCTTCCCCACACCCCTCCTCACCCCCTCCCCACCCGAGGCTGTGAGCCACGCCATCTGGAGCCAGGAAGGGGGGGAGGGGTGGCTGCATAAATATAAGGTGTAAAGGCACGGAGCGTAAACGCATGAAATTGGCAATGACTAATTCATCATCTCCCAAATCTGTCTTTACAAAGTGAAATAAAAATCAAGCCGGTGTGAGAACCGTGGGGGAGGCGCAGCCCCGCCAAGAATAGCTGACGAGGGGGGAGGGGATGGGAGCTGATGGGGAAGTATGCAAATGCGTGAAATTGGCAGATTCCGATGACACTGAGGGGTGATTAGCATGCAGATCGGTGTGCTTTGGGGATCATGAAGGAAGTATCACACTGTTTTCTTTAAAAAAGAAAAAAATGAAGCGGAATGGAAGAGCCCAGCGCTCCCCATGCCGGGCCCAGGCTGCGGTGTCAGCTGCGCCTTGGAGAAGGTGAGGGGTGCGTTTCCAGAACGTTCTCTGCACCAGGGAGCTGCCTCAGACACCAGCCTGGCATCCGCGGCTCATGTCCGTCTCACTCATGCAATGAGGGCTCGGGAGCAGCTGCTCCATGCCCAGCACGGGGCCGGGTTCTCAGGCACGAAGACAGACCGGCCTCATCCCCTGCCCTGGGCCCCCGGGTTCAGGAGAGAGAAGGACCAAGGCAGGTCCTGGCACGGGCACTGCCAGCCCCTGGGGCGGGGAGGCCGCGGGGAGGCGCCTCGGCCGGACAGGACACCGGTACCCGGTACCCGGTACCCCTGGGGAAGGGGGCGGAGGAGCTCCGGGGAGGGACCGGCATGGAGGACTGAGGCTGCACAGGGTTTTCCAGGCGGAGGCGTAGGCAGAGGGACCTGAGGCAGAAGGAGCAGCGTGCGCAGAGGCATGGAGGCGTGAAAGCCCTTCACACGGTCTCTGGGGAGGACGCGATGCCCGTGCACGGTTCTGCCTGAGCCCCCCCCAACGCCCCCCGCCCCCCCGCCGGGTGCTGGGTGGCTGGTGGGGCAGGGTGCTGGTTCCCAAAACTCAGCAGCGGCGGCTGCGGCAGGGCTGGGACCCATCAGCAATCAATGGAATTCCCCAGCTTCCTGCACATGGGGGCCCTGAGGGCTATGGGCCCACCTTCCCCAGTCTCGCCTCCTCTCGCTCACCAGCACCCACCATGACTCTACCGCAAGGACGGCCGCAGTGGGAGGTACTGGGTTGGGGGGTCCACATCTCTTTGGGGCCATCATTCACCAGCTGTCTGTCCTGCGCAAGGGACGGAAAGCCCGCCCCGAGACCCAAGTGAAAATGACGTTGGCTGGCTCACGGGACCGGCAGGTCTAGTCTTGAACTCTGGTGAGAAATGCATGAAGCCACATGCTCACCTGGGAGCACTGAAATCGGACAGCCAGTGGGTCCACGTGCCTGTCACTACTTGAGCCAAGTAAGCAGGGATAGGGTTGAATCATGTCTGAGCGTTTACCCCAATCCTGCCGGCAGCGTGGGAGAGCACGGGTCACCCACAAAGCCTGCTCTCCCCACCCCCTCCCCCACCCTCATAAGCCAGCTGCAGGTACTGGGTGGGACAAAGATGGGGCGGGGCAGTAGGAATTACTGGGGATAGGTAAGGTGTGATGGTTACAGGCTACGGGCAATGTGAGTGCATGGGGGCGGGGGAGGGGTGGGCAGTCACAGAGGGCGGGTGCCTCCGGGACCAGTTCTCGGAAAAGGAGGACGGACCGCATTCCGAGGCTGACTCCCAGTTCCTGGGCCGGACACCTTCGGCCAGGTCAGAGTGAGCTTTATCTCATCGGAAAGAACCGTCACAGTCCACAGAGCACGATGCACCTCCTCTCTAACGGCGGCTACCCCGCCCCCCACTCCATTTCTGCCCCAAACATTGAGAACTTGGCTTCCCTCTCCCTCCCTCGCTTTCTAGTCTGTTTTCCTCGGTGTCCACCCCCTTTCATAGGGAGGTTGTCTTGCTATGATGGCCCCCAGCAGTCCCATCATTCCATGCGATCGCAGCTACTTTAGAAAGCGTCTCCTTGCCCCAGGTCCGGCAGGACCCCAGAAGGAGGCCTCGCTGGCCGGCTTGGGGTGCGTGCCCATCTGGGAGCCATGGCCGGTGCAGCCTCAGGAAGCAGGGGCGGCTCCCCGAGGAAAACTACGGGGAGGCCTAGGAGAGAAGCCCTGGATTCCGTTAGAGCCTGGTCTGCCGTACGAGGTCACGTGTGACATTCCTGGGGGCTCCCGTGGAGCCGGCCTCCTTGAAGCTGTTCATTTAATTGCAGGTCCAGAGGATTTCGCGTGGCAGCCGCCTCCCCGAGTCCGTTTAGCAGGTTCCAGGCAAAGCTTTTGTATTAGTCACCTTTTCCCTTATCGCTATGGCAACCATGAGAGCGGGAGGCTTGTTTCTATGGGGGCCGCGCTGTTTTTATCCGGCACCACTTTAGCGCTATTCAGCGAGGGCGGAACCTGAGCCGCAACGACACTGATGGGGTGAGGAGGACATCAGGCTGGGCACACCCCCGTGCGGGGGAACAGCCTGCTCACTTCGCCGGTCTCCTGGTGCCTCCCGAGCTCAAGGAAAGAGAGCATTTCTCCACCCTCTGCTCCTCACTGCTGAGACCCACAGCACGGAAGACACGTGGGAACCATCTCCAACGCTAGCGGTGTCTCTCGGCAGATCCTGACACGCAGCTGGGGAAGTGGTTTTGGAATCAGCTACAACAAAAATAGCGTCCATTTTATAAGTGTGGTATGTGCCAAGCACCGTGCTAAGAAACGATGTATCGGTCAGCCAGTGCTGCGTAACAAATTGCTTCACAACATGACAACGTAACACAGTCTGTCGTCTCAATGTCTGTGGGTCAGGAATCTGGGCATGGCTCAGTGGGGCCTCTGCCTCAGGGTCTCTCGCAGGCGGCGGTCGAGGTATCGTCCGGGGCTCTAGACATCTCAAGGCTTCATCCCTCCCTCCTCCCAGGACCCACACGTGACAGGCGTTCCAGGACCTTCCACACAGAGGCCATCAAAGCCCCGTCAAGTGCTAACCCATTCTTTCCCCGCAACTACGCGAGTACTAACCCCTTTTTCTGTTGAATGTCGTTCAGGTCAGCTTTCCTCAACCAGCACCCAATGGGTCCTGCCTCCCACACACATCTGTGAGGTGAATCCCACACCATCTCTAAGGTGCTCAACTGACGCTGCAGGTCCTTAGAAGTCCAGCGCCAGCTGTCGACAGTGACAATCTCTTCTCCGAGTTAAGTCCCAGCCCCTCCTCTTCTCCTTCATCTTCCTGTCACCGGCCAGGCTGGAGTGTGGGGGTCTCGGAGTGAGAGAGAGGGTGCAGCCTGCTCTGGGGTCGCTGACCTTGTTCGCTGGCCTCCGGACCCGAGCCCAGAGGTGGCAGTGCGCCTGCCCCTCCATATCCGTGGGACGGGCACGGGCGATGCAGGTGCTGCTGTTGGATGAGTGACCGAGGACACTCCGTGGCTTTCCAAGGAGGAGAAACCGAAGGGCAACAAGCTGGGCTGGATCCCGGGAAAGGGCCCGTGAGGCTCTGTGGCCGCAGAGCTGTGGACAGAGCGCGGAGAAGCCAGTGCTGCCGGCACTCGGGGGAAAGCGGGCGGGAGACAGGCCCGGCTTCGCACTCACCCCAGAGCGCAGAGCAGTTCAGACGCAGGAACTGACCTTTACTTCCCTCGTGGGAGCCTTGCGCCCACCGCCCGGGCAGGTCTTACCCACCCACGCGCCCACGTGAGACGGGGCGCAAGGGCGGAGTGGCTGCGAGGCCGCGCTGTGCCTGGTGCTCCTGCCACAGCTGCCCCTGCCCTTCCGTGGCCCCAGCCTGTCACCGAGGCAAGAATCACCGAGGTCACTTCATGGCTAAGCCGCCCCTGGCAGCGTCCTCAGCCATCCCAGGAGGCGAGGCGGCCAGGGCAGCTGTGGGAAAGGACCTCCCCGGAGGCGGGACACCGCGTGCCCTCGGACCCGAACCCTCGCGCCTATGGAGCGACTTAGAGAGAAGAGGCTCCGGAAGCTCTTTCCTTTTCGTCGTCCGTCCTGGTTGTGCCTCCCAGCCCCACCCTCCGCTCAGATCTGTGTTTTCAGAGCGTCAGGTCGTGTTTGAAACGCAGCACAGGCCACACAGGCCCGTCTCCAGCTGGACTCACCGCCCCAGGAACCCGAAAACCCCGGGGAGGACCGTGCGCCCCCCCCTTCAGGAGACAGGAAAGGCCGGAGGGGAGCGGGGGCAGGTGGAGAGCGGACTGGGGAGGGGCTCCGGCCCTGGCGTCTTTCCAGGCGTGTCCCTGCTCCCACCCTCATTCAATGACACGGTCTCTACCGCTGCCCCAGCTCAGGCCCCGAAGGAATTCTACCGTGAAGGCGCGGCATGAGCACGCCGGGCTGGTGACCCGGGACCGGCCCAAAATAGCAGCACGCTGGCCCGCGCCCTCCTCCACGGGAGCTCCAGGCTCCGCGGCCTCCTGTTGTGTCACCGGCTGCCCTCTGCCCTGACCTTGCAGCCTGCCTCCAGCCTGCACCCTCGCTGCTGACTCCCCAGGGGAGCTGGGAACTGGATTATTAACTGAGTCCCCTTGCTGCCAGATAACTAGACCTGCACACTCACACACACTCACTCACACTCACACACACACTCACTCACACTCACTCACTCACACACACTCACACACACACACACTCACATACACTCACACAGACATTTACATACACAAACACACTCATACACATACACTCATACACACACTCACTCATATACACTCATACACACAGACATACACACACACTCACACAAAGACACACTCGCACACTAACATTCATACACATTCACACACACTCATACAAACACACACACTAACACTCATACACACACAAACACACTTATACACACTTAGACACACACACAAACATCCACTCACATACACACACAAACACACAAACACACTCATACACACATTCACATACACACAGAGACATACACAAACACACACACAGACATACACACATAAACACACTCATACATACTCACATAGACATAAACACACAAACACTCATATATACAAACACACACACATTCAGACACACAAATACACACACACACACACACACACACACACACACACACACACAGGCTCCCTGGTCTTTTTCTCAGAGCATCTGTTGAGGCCGGACGTGAAGGAGAAAGGATGGGCTCAGAGAGGGCCAGCTCCCGCCTGTGCTGCTCACATCCGTCCCTCACTTAACCCGCCCCATTCCAGGGCCATGGAATCCTAGAGTTTAGATAGTGACAGACCTGTTAGCCTTCCTGCTGTGTGTCCCTGGGCAAGTCACTTAACCTCTCTGTGCCTTGGTTTCCTCATCCATAGCAAGGAAGATTGTACCCACTTGGCATTAGGTAGACAACCAGCGAAATGGTAAATCGTGGCCCAGTGCGGTGGTTCTGTCAACACCCACCTTAGGAAGAAACCACCTTGGAGCAACGCAAAGACTTCTGGGATTCCAGCCCAGCGGGTGGGTCCTCAGTCTGGGTAAAATCTGACCAGGTTTAAGCTTGGCTGTTTAAATTTGCTCAGTGTTTCCCATTGTCTTAGGCCAGAGACCCAAACCCAGGTCCTACCAGGCCTGCAGGCTAGTCCTCTCCCGGGAGCCATCTCCCAGCAGCGCTGCTTTTCTTTCCCTTGAAAGTGCTGTCTTCCCTCCTGCCCCAGGGCCTTTGCACATGCTATTCCCTCTGCCTGGGAACAGCACCTCCTTCTTCCACTCTTCACCTAACGCCCTCACCTCTCCGCTCTCAGCTCAAACTTCCCTTTCAGGAAGAGGCGGGCCTTCCAGGGCTCAGAGCTACTTCTCAGGTCTCCCCCACGTCTTGCCACTTGTACGTAAACGTCGCGTGTGGGATAATAATGACAGCTGTCACTCAAGAGCAGAGGTCTCACACATCTTGTCCACCTTTTGATCTCTGAACCCAGAACAGTGTGGGGCCCACGGTGGGGGCTCCATATGTAGTTATCAATACAGCGGGATGAAGGATGGAGAAATGAACGCATCTGCCCTTGGCCCTCTGAAAGGAATCGGCATGGCCTTGAAGACCCCATCACTCAGCTGGGACCTCGGACCTCAAAGAATCGCACCCCCACACACACTCGAGGAGATGGCTGATGCCTCAGCTGGCCCAGGAGCTCCCCTGGCAAGTGAGGGAATAATAATGAGTGACAGGCGCGCTGCAAACACAGCGTCTCACTAGGGACCCGAGGGCATCTCTGCTCCCCTCGCCTCACCCCCTGCAATACCTCACCCCCTGCAATGCCTCTCCCCCTGCAATGCCTCTCCCCCTGCAATGCCTCACCCCCTGCAATGCCTCACCCCCTGCAATGCCTCCCCCCCTGCAATGCCTCACCCCCTGCAATGCCTCTCCCACCCACCCCTCCTGCACAGGGTTGGGCTGCGGGGCTGTGCCTCAGCGGTCCAGCAGGGGGCACAAGGCTCTTCCTTTTGTCCTCCCCCTGACCAGCCAGCGGCTGCGCTGGGCCTTCGGGCTGCGGGCTGGGCTCCTGCAGAGCAGAGCCTCCAGGAAAATGGGTTTGGGCAGCAGGACCCTCCGAGCTCCAGGGAGCAGTGGGCCAGGCCTCGGTGTTCCTGCCTCCCCAGCCTTTGTCGCTTAGGAGGAGTGGGAGGGTCCCTGTGTGTGACCCCCTCTCAGAAATAAATAAAGTTGCATAAGGGCAATTTGGGGGACGGGTGGGAAAGGCTCCCGCCGGCCCGCGCCCTCCGTGGGCCTGGGTTCTGCCGGCTTTGGCCCCAGGCGGCCCTGCTTTGTCGCAGCTGAGCTCTGGCGCTGAGCTGGGTCTGCTCCACATTCTGTTGCTCCTTTGAGGTCCCCACCAGCATTTCCCAGGGGCCTCCGGCGCCTCTGATCACCAGCGCCCCGGGTGGCAGCTCCTGTCCCACCTCCCAGTCAGTCCCCCCACTCCCAGGCCACCTCATCTTCCCCTCACCCCGAGCTCCCGCCCGCTGGGCCTGTGAGGGCCAGTGCGGGGACCTGGTGACCTTTCCCGCCTCCCTGTCCCTGGGTCTAAGCTGGGGGACCCTAGAGCGCCTTCATCGGGAAGGGGGAGGGGAGGCGCAGGGAGGGGAGCAGCGGCTGTCCATCACCGCCAACTGGTGGCTTAGAACAACAGAAAGGAGCTCACCAGATCCGCTGGCCCGACCCAGGAATCAGCGTCCGCAGGTTGGTTCTCCCAGAGCGAGACAGGCACCACCAGCCCCTCCGGCGTCCGGTGGCTGCGGGGTACGTGCTGCGGGCAGCCCTCGGCTCACGGACAGGTCAGCCCAGTGCCTCCTCCATTTCCTACCCCCTTCCTCTCCACGCCTCGCTGCGTCTCTCCTCCTCCAACCAGGAGCACACCTGTCAGGTCCACCTCCTTCACAGCCGCCCTGGGCCCCGAGCCCCGCTGTGCAGACAGCTCAGGCCTCACACCCTGGTAGCCACCGCCCAGCGTCCTCTCCTCGCGTGGGGGCCAATCATTGGGGGCACCTGGCTGGCTGCAGCTCCAGGCCTAACTGACCGCACCTGCGCCCACCCTGTTTCCAGATCAGCGCAGTCTCCGGTTCTGCGTGGACGGGCGTTTGAGGGCACTGCTGAGCCCCTGGGCCCGACAACACCGGGAAACGGATGGCACCACTAACCTGTCACGTCCGGTGAGGGCAGGCGCTCAGCCAAGGGTGAGGGTGTGGCAGGCCCGCTCTCAGAGCACCTACCAGAGCCCTGGGCCCAGGGGGCGTGCAGGCCCCTCCATCCGCCCCCCGCCCCACCCCGCAGACAGACAGCAGCGCCCTGACAGCCCAGGGTGGGGGGCGAGGGTGGGGTGGGGGTGGGGTGGCCAGAGGTGGGTGCAGGGCGAATGCTAGTCCAGAGCTGGAACCTGCTCCTACAGAGAGTGGGGTGCGGCAGAGGCCACGTGTGGAGCTCACACCTCGCACCGAATCGCAGCGAAGGGACTGACAGCCGTACTCCAGGCAGAGGCACGAAGGAACTACTCAAATGCCCACAAAACCCACTAAAAACCCCAGAGTCCATCGTGCCCCGGAAGGAGCGCCCCCCTCCCCTGTCTGCAAGTCCCCATGGCAGGGACCCAAGCTGGGGAAACGCCCCTGGGCTCAGCCCAGCCTGAGGGCACCCGCCGGCGCTGGAACCACTGCTGTCATCACCCTGATGAGCTTTAACCTCATAACAGCTACGCTTTCCTTAGCGCGTAAAAAGCAATGGGCTCGCCCAAGCCTTGGTTTCCCAGGTAATGGCCCTCAGATAGCGCTACGTTTATATAATAAAACATGAGTCACCACAGACCCCGTTATGTAACGACAGTAGGAGACACGGCTGTGGCGTCAGGGGGTGCTCTTTGGTCCTCGGCCAGGTTCACCCACCACCCTGGCGTCTCCCACAGCAGCCTTCGGCCTCCAGTCTCACCCTCCCAGTCACTCTCCTCCGACCTCCCCTGCACGCCCTTCTGAGCTCCCCTCCAAGCCGGCCATGGCCCCAAGGGGAAGCCAAGGCCAGCGTCCAGCACCCAGGCCCCAGGACCTGGCTGGACCCCATCTCCGCTGGACAGGAGCGGCGGCCCGCTCATCGGACAGACAGCATCCCAGGGCTCCAAGCCCATCGGTCCCTGCCCTCCCTCCTCCCTCCCGCTCCCCCTCCCCCCTGGGGGCAGTTAGCAAGGCCAGGCTGGCCTGCCCCCCCAGCACTTTATTTGCCTGGAGCCTGTGTTATGACTCTCAGGGCCTCATTAGCAGGAGGGGCCTGAGCAGCCTCAGCCACACCCTCTGGTCCTGGTCATACTTCAGCCTCGTGCGTGGCTCACCCCGCACCCACGGGAGCAGCTCAGAAGCGCCCCGGAGCCCCCTTCTCTGTCCTCATCTTCATGTGGTTCGCACCGAGGCGCTTTTTGTTAAGTCTCCTAATTTCTTACTCTCTATTTCTGTTATTAAAACATGCAAGTCTTTGCAATGCATACATGTGTTATTTCACGTTTATAGTCTCTAAGCAAATACACTCTGGACTGATTCACGTACACGTTCCTTCTTTTCCAGACTGGCCCCCATTCTGAGCCTGGGAGTCCTCACCAGTCCCATGGGGATGGGGGTGGGGATGGGGATGGGGGGATGGTGGGGTGGGGATGAGGGTGGGGTGGGGATGGGCCCTGACTTGGGGCACCCACTGGAGACCACCTGCCTGGGCTGAGACGCCTGTTGGGTTGACTGCCTGGTCATCTTCCCCGGGGAGGGCTCACCTGAGACCTGTAAGGACTCCCAGCCCCGGGCACCCCTCCTGCAGAGGAAATGCCAGCCGCAGGAGGACAGCCTGGGAGTCTCCAGGCGCAGGGAGCCCGGGGAACCCACAGGGTGGGACCACCAGGCACCAGGCGGGCCGGAGGCACAGGGAGCCTCTGTTGGCCTGGCCAAGAGGTCATGTCCCTGAACAGACGTCCCCGCCCGCGTGGTCAGCGCGGGGACCGCAGGCCCTGGCTGCTCTGGGGAGAGGGGTGTCCAGGAGCACCCCCCACCCCACCCCCGTCCCCAGCTCTATGTCTCAGCAGAGGGAGGGCCTCCCGGCTCGCTGTGGGCGGAAAGGGGGCGCTGGGACCTCCCCCCGCACAGCACGGCCTCAGGAAGGGGCTGCCAGGCAGCGTGGGGGCTGATGGGCGGGCAGGGCTGTGGCGCATCCCGCCCCGCGTGCAGCCCACGCCGGGGCTCCGCGACCGGGAACCCGCGGGAAGGCCGGGGCCAGGCCCGGGAGGTGGACAGCAAACCTATTCGCCGGCGACGGGCGGGAAGGCGGGGGTGCGGAGGAGGGTCTGCGGGGCCTGCGTGGGGGCGCGCAGGGGACCCCGCGGGACAAAGGCGCGGACGTGCGCGAGCGCAGGCTGCCCTGGCGGCGAGAGGCTGCCCCCTGGTGGCCAGCGGCTCCGGCGCAGCGCGGACAGCAGCGGCGCCTTTGTTCCCCCGAGCGCTGTGCTGGCTGCGGGTTCCCCACCCAGACGCCGGGGCTGGGTTCTTCCGAGGCCTCGCTCCTTGGCTTGCGGGTGGCTGTGCTCTCCCTGTGCTCACATGTGCTCCTTCTGTGTGTCTGCGTCGTAATTTCCTCTTGTTATAAGGGGACCCGTCATATCGGAGATCACGGCGGGACAGGGAGGGGCAAGGCCCACCTTAATGGCCTAGTTTTAACTTAATTGTCTCCTTAAAGGCCCGTCTCCAAATACAGTCACATTCTGAGGCGCTGAGGCTTAGGACACCACCACATGTGCACGTGTGTGTGTGCATATGGTTGCGTGTGCATGTGTGCACGCATGTGCACATGTATGCAAGCGCGTGTCTGTGTGCAAGTGAGGGGAAGGACGGAAGGAGGGTGTTAAAGGTGCCTTGGCTGCCCCTTAAGCGCCAGAGCCTGGCGGGGAGCGATGCTGGCGCCCGGAGGAGGCCACTGGAGCCCAGGAGCCTCCTTTCCCGGGCCAGGAGCCATGCAGGCACGGCCCGGCTCGCCCTACGCTGTTGCCCGGGGCCTGGCACATGTTGGGAGCAGCACGAACGGGAGTTGGGTGAGTTGCGTGAGGAGCTGACGGATGGCTCCTGTGTTGTGAGCATCCCCACTCACTGCCACCGACTCAGTCACGGCCAGTCTCACTGTCCAAGGAAGGAATGGGGCTCAGACAGGGGTGCTGAGCCCGCCCCAGGGAGTCCACCCCAGGAGGCAGGGCTGGAGGGGGGGTGGGGGTTGACAGGCTGCAGCCCCTTGTGGCCTCGGCTGTGCCGAGTCACTGCCGGTCTCTGTCCCTCAGTGTCGCGTCCCGTAAAATGCACATCATGGCACACAGTGCAGAGGCTGAGCTCAGCGGGGGCGAGGCCCCCGAGGCACTCACTGCGTGGACTCGGACAGTGACCGCAGCTGACCGCGCTGCGGGCTCACGCGTGCCAGGCGCCAGGCGGGCTCTTTAATGCCCTGTCATTTCGTCATCGTCATCGCAAGGCCCTCTGAACTCAGTCCTGCATCCTCCTGGCTTCACAGACGGGGACACTGGGGCTCACCGCAGTGCGATGGCCGGTCACAGGGCTGGTAGGGGGACCCAGTGGCTTAGATGGTTCCGTGCCCAGTGACTCCTGTGATTTCCAGCCGTGAAGTCACTCTCCGGGTGTCAGGACACTGACGTCTGAGTCCTCACCCCTCCCTCCTCCACTTCCGGGGGAGGGTCCCGGGCCCTGGGGTCGCAGATGCTACCAGCTCCACGCAGGGCCTGCGAGCTCCAACCCGGCTCCTTCCAGGTGGAGCGCTTGGCTGTGGCAACACTGCCCTCCAGCGGCCACGGTGCAGCATAGCGCCGCCCGCTGAGGCTCCGCGGGGAGGTCGCGGGAGGAGCCAGAGGTCCCGGATAATTGGAGGGAAAGGCCTCCCGGGTGCAGAAAATGAGCCGGTGCCACGCAGTTCGGTGCGGGGAGTGAGCAGCGGTTTGAGGGGAGCTTCTGGAGACCGTAGGGGCTGCACCCTCTCACCCCTGCGGCAGTGACACGCTGGTAAAGGTTTAACAACACCCTCACGTGCACCATTCGCCAATGTCGCTGGTGTAAATGCTACCGGCATGGCCCCCGCAGGTCGGGATACAGAACACGGGGAGGGGGGGGGGGGAAGGCAGGACAGGGTGTGGGAAGGGGCGCTTCCACGCCCTCTGCAGGAGGCGCTCCCCCCTTCTTGTGTTCACCCCGGAAGCTCTCTGTGCCCTGTGTTTAGCGGTTTCATGGAGGTTCCCTCACATGGTCATGAGCGATCCATCATTTACTCCATTTTCAGCCCTTCCCCCTTCTCCCCAGAAAGGGGGGGGGGGGGGGCAGGGATCCCAAGGTTATCACAGCTCCTTTCCGCCAACAAGGAGCCATCAGAGCAACCTCGGGAGAACACACTCCTGTCACCCAGGAAACACGGGCTTTAGGAGCTGGTGCCAGGGACGGGGAGGGGGAGCAGGGAGGGTATATGTTCTCCGCTGTCTCGTTTGCACACCTCCAGCCTCCCCTCTGCCCCACTTCCTGGCCTTCTGCTGGTGCCTCCGAGCAGCTCGGAAGGTGTGGCGTGCAGCCCCGCGCCCCAGCTCCTTGCAGGGTCACCCTAGGATCTCATCGGCCTGTTCGCCGTGTTGCCCTCGGTCCCAGGGTGGGAAGGAGCAGACTGCGACGCTGGAGCCCCCAGGGAACCGGAGTGGCCCCCGCCGCTGTCCTCGTCACCCAATTCGCCACCAGCACGCGCCCACCGTGCAAAAGGCAAAAACCTCCCCAGAGTAACGCACCCACCAGCAAAGGCTCCCGGAGAGCGCGCTGGGTGGCGCTGTGAGGCTATGAATTGTGTTCCCTCTCACCCCCTGTAAACGCACCTTCTCTGGTCCTGTGACGGGGAAGCCATGGTCGCCCAGCGGCGAGAGAGGAAAAGCACGTGTGCGAGGATTTTTTGAGCTCAACCAGCCGCTTGTGCGTCCACAACCACCTCATTAGAAAGCCCGGCTTGTGTTCGGCAGAACTCTTCTTGGAAGTAAACGGTGTGAGCCTGTCCCTTTAAGGAGGAAAAATGACGGCATTTGTCACTGGTGCTGAAATTTGAACTTGCCCGTGAAAATGAGGGGGGGGGGGGGGACATGGAATGTGTAGCCACCACCATGAGGTTGACAGTTTTCCGATCATTAAACCTGCTTACCAGACATCTGGTCATGTTAGCAAACGGGATCTTTTGACATTTTTTAGATGAAATTGTGCCAAGATTTGACAGATCCGCGAACTCGGCGGGTTGATTTTTCCAAGGACGAGTGCGCGACGCGACACAGGCCCGAGCGAAGGGCCCAGAGAAAGAGCAGTGGGTGCTAACGCCACAGAAGGGAGAGCATTTCCGGTGAGTGTCCCCACGCCGGGGAGCAGCCAGCCCCCGAGAAAGTACCGTTTGCCCATTTGGAGCCTCGCGTCGAAGGAGAATATTCACAATGATCCGAAAAAGGCTCTGAAGATACTCCCCCCTCTCCCGCCTGCAGGTTTGTGAGACGCCAGATGGTAGTTATATTCTCCAGCCAAAGCGCCTCAGCAGACGATGCCGGGCAGCTCCGAGCCCAGTCCTCCCGGTAAGCCCGGCTCCGGGTAAGCCAGGCGTCAGGAGAGCTGCCCAAACCAAACGACGCCACGCCCCACCACATATGTGTTATGTCAAAAAATACAATTGCCTTTCATGAAATTACGCCATGCTAAGTGTAATGGGCTTAGAAATGAGAATGCGTATTTTATAAGTGTATCCATTTTCATTTCTAATCCAGGAAATAACGATCCATTGAACGCACGTTAAACAACAATGATCATTAAAACTGTAAATTAACCAGAACTAACGAGTGACAAAAACCAGCAATTCTCAGGGATGAGACCCCAGTTCTGAGCGCTATGAAGGCGCTTCCCAGCGGCCCAGCTTTGTAACTGTGACTGTTGTTGCGCGGAGCTGCCGGCAGAGGGCGCCGTTGTCCCACCAAGAGGCAGCCCTCCAGGCGTAGCCCCGTTAGTGAGAATCTGGGATGGGGTTCATTGGGCCCAGGCCTGGGGAAGTCTGTGTCCGCTGCTAAGGGCCGTAGCCTGGGCTGGCTTGTTCGTCTTTTCCAGGAGTAAATGCTGAAAGGTGAGGTGAGGCCCTGGCCTGGCCACTAGTCGTGTGAAGGTCTTGTCCCTGTGGTGGTAGCGGCGGATGCTCCATGTGGAGTCACAGGCGCCGAGTTCAGAGCCTCCCTCCTTCCTTCACAAACAAGGTGTTCTCACCTGTGTGAGCGCCGCTTCCCTCACCTGCGACAGGTCCCTGGCTACTCAGTGACGCGCCTGGCCTGGCACGCGGGGAGAGCGGCCTTTCTTCCTTTCATCTCCCCCCACCCCCCGCCCCTCCCTCCGGCCCTGGTTCCTTTCCTCCCGTTCCCCTCCTTCCTTCATCCGCTCGGAATAGCCCGCCTGCCCCGAGTGGTTCTTCTGTTTGTGCCGATGGCCATGTGCCCTTGCCCGTGCAGCCCAGGCCCCGGCCGGGACCGTCAGCGTCAGGCAGGCATTCAGGGGCAATGAATAGACCCCTCCAGCCTTGGCTGCTTCTTCTGGAAAAGGTGGTAACAACGGGCAGGTAACCAGCAGTGCAGCCACGATGACCATGTTAGGACCCCACTCCTCATCTCGGCCGGTGAGGTCCTGCCCCCGGGACCTGGCCTCCACGGCCCCTCCGGCCTCCTTCCACCACACCCTGTGGCTCTCTGCACTCAGGCCCCGAGCCCTGTTCCAGCATCGCACACTCACCTGTCTCCTTGCCACAGGGCCTTTGCACGTGCTATTCTCTGTGCCAGATGCACTTCCCTCTCTCTATACCTGCTTAACTGCTGGCCACCCCTAAGGTGCCAGCACTTCCCGGAGAGGCCTCCCACAGCCCCACACTGGGGGACCCTCCCACCATATGCGTTCCTCACTCCGTGTGGCATTTCCTCCTGGCTCTTCCCAGAGGCGGTATTTCCACGGTTCTCTGGAGAGTAGAGCCAATGGAAACAGGATGCATACATCTATCCTACTTAGACATCCATAGAAAGGTTTACTGTAAGGAATTGGCTCATGTGATTATGGACAAGCCCTGCCACCCGCCACCCGCCATCCTGAGACCCAGGAGAGCCAGTGGTTTGGTTTCAGTCTGAGTCTGAGGCCTGAGGACCAGGAGACCGGGTGGCGTGAGCCCCAGCTGAGGGCAGGAGAGGACCCAGGTCTCAGCGGCAGACAGGCAGGGAAACGCTCTGCCATGTCCTTCAGGCTCAGCCGATGGGGCGAGGCCCACCACGCTGGGGGGGGGGGGGGGGGGCATCTGCTCTGCTCAGGCTACCAATTCAGATGCCATTCTCATCCCACTTCCCAGGCACCCCTGGGAGTGACGGTTAACCAACTCCAGGCACCCGGGGTCTGGTCAGGCGGGCACTCCCCGCGGGCGATCGCCGAGGTGGCAGCTACAG
The DNA here is from genome assembly GCF_014108235.1 of Myotis myotis. Taxonomy (NCBI): domain Eukaryota; kingdom Metazoa; phylum Chordata; class Mammalia; order Chiroptera; family Vespertilionidae; genus Myotis; species Myotis myotis. The sequence continues at coordinate 4,416,590 of NW_023416368.1, read as the reverse complement.
TCGGCCTGTTGGTTGTCAGTGTCCCTCGCCTGTGCTCAGCTCTGCAAGCCCGCGGTGGGGCTGGTTTGTCTGTGCGCCTGGCGTGCAGTGGGTGCGTGACGCGTGGTGGGACCGGGTGGGTCAGGGGTGGATCTACGGCGGATTTGCCTGGCGTGGTGTGTGGCGCCCAAAAGGCCCTCCGTGGAGGCCAGGCCCCTGGGAGAGGTTAGTCACTGTTGTGAGTGGCTGGAGCCGATCTATTGCCCTGACGCGGGGAGAAGACAGAATCAGAACCAGGAACGTGGGACAAGACAATGCGGAACTGTCAGAAGAATTTGTGCAAATAACTGGTAGGGCTCCCCAGGCCCCTCTCACTGTTCTTAAAATAGAGGACTTCCTGCTAATGGGGGGTGGGGGGGGAGTAAATGAAAAAGCCGCGTGAATGAAGCGCAGTGACCCGAGGGCCGGCGTTCCCTGACCACAGGCTGGAGCCACTGGTGACTTCCGATGGGCTGTCATCGCTGTTGCCAGGAAAAGCCAGCCGCGCTCCCCGGCCCGACGCCCCAGGCAGAATGAACCAACACCGTGTCTGCTCTTGACCTCGGCTCCCAGTGCATTCTGGGGAGGCACTTGTGACACCCAACCCAGATGCTGTGAACGGACAGGAGGGGGTGCGTCTGGGGGCGTGGGGCGCCCATTCCCACACCTTCCCCAGCCTCGAAGCTGCCTGGCAGGGCCCACACCCACACGGAAACCAGTCTTCTCCCTTTGGCCCAGAGAGGGAAAGCGGATGCCTCAGGTCACACAGCAATTTGAAGCCAACACAACATGACACCTCAGGTTTGATCAAAAGGCCAGGTCGGTAAAACTGACCCTGTTTCTATGGCAAAATTTGGTATTTTGTTCAACGTGGATTTTTTGCATTAACTTAGATGTTGAAAAACATGAATTAAAATATTGATTGCTCAGTTTTTTTGATGCCCCCTTTTTATTTTTTTACAATTTTAACAAGTTCTTATTGACTTTTTAGAGAGAGAGGAAGGGAGAGGGAGAGAGAGAAACATCAATGAGAGAGAGACATCTATCAGCTGCGTCCTGTACCTCCTGCCTCGAGCCCGCAACCCAGGCATGTGCTCTGACCGGGAATCAAACCAGGGACTTCTTGGTTCATAGGTCGATGCTCAACCACTGAGCCACACCAGCCAGGCTTGATGCCCCTTTAAATCATGCTCCCGAGGCAAATGCCACACCCAGCGCCGGTCCGAGAGTCGGGGAACAGTCTTGCGCCCAGCCCCGTTTGGGAGGTACACACCTTCCTCAGGCAGGCGGCACACCCACGGGCAGAGCTGCCCTCGGGCAGGCCCACCTGGATCCCTACCCACCCCTAATGCCCAACCTGAAGACCTGGGCAGGTCCCTGGGTGGCTGTGAATTTCACTTTTCTCTTCTGAAAATGCAACGGTCCCTCATTTATCTAGCCAGTGTTTTTAGGGTTCTACCATGTGCCTGGCATCGTGCCCGGTGCTAGGCATGGGTAGAGATTGGCCACATATAATGGGACAAAGCTCATGAGTGCCCCGGGCAGAGCTGAGGATAGGGCCAGAGCCCAGAGCCCATCTTCTCTTGGCCCCTTGAGGAGAGTCAGTACTCAGATGCTAACATCCCAACATCCGCAGCCGGCCTGGTGCTGTCAGGAGGTGGGAGGGGCCGGAGTCCAGGAGGCACAGGATGATCCAGAAATCTGACCTCCAGCGCCCCCCTCCCCCGTCCCCCCAGCCACATTCCGGACTCCTGGCCGTGAGATAAGCCCACGGGCTCATGGGCTCCCGCTGCCAGGGGATATGGTCTTCGTTTGTTATATTTATAATGACGGGCGGGAGGGCGCAGGCAGGGGCCGGGGCGGCCCGGGGCTCCTGGGCCACAGGGGGGAGTTAGCTCTGCCCCGCTGGTCGTAATTCTGGGCGGCCGCCGGTCGGACGGTCCCGGCTGCTGACAGGCCGTCAGCGGGCACTGTAATTGCTGAGCTCCGACCATTCATTCCCCGGCGTGGACTCGCCGAGGTGCGAGCGGCGGCCGGCCTGTCTGCCGCGGGCTCATCAAAGGCGCGGGCATCTGTTTTGTCTCTGCTTTCTTTCACCACGCCCGCCCCCCGAGAAAAATAGTTAAAAAGTAATTTATGAAAATGAATACCTGTCCTTCTCCGGAGGCCGAGAGGCGGCCACGTAGGAGACAGTCAGTGCGCTGGGCGCGTCTCAGACGTGGGGCACGTTTATGAGAAAATGGAGCGAGAAACCGCTCCCGCCACGGTCCGCCCCATCAGACCTCTCCCGGGTGGCTATGACGCGGCCGGACTTTCTTCACCCGGAGGATTTCCTGAGGAAGGTTAAACCCCCGCCAGCCTGGGCTCAGAGGCCTGTCCTGGCCGGTCCCCCCGCCCCGCGGCCCCACCCTCCCCTCCCGCCTCCTGGAGCCGGGCACAGGGCGGCCCCGGACGAGGGGGCCCCGGACGCCACGCTCTCTGCTCGGGGCCCCAGGCTTTCACTTAGAAACAGACCCGGCCGCCCGCACACGTCTCCCGTGGGTGAGAGAGGACAGAGGCGCTCGGAGGGGACCCCGCCCCGCAGGGGACGCGGACACGGCCGCGCTGATGAGCCTTAAGGGCACTCATTAAAGCAACTGCGAGGTGAGGGGTGACGCAGGACTGCACGCTGCCCCTGTAAGCTCCCTAACCGGCGTCACCCCACTGCATCCGAGAGGGAAGGAGCGAGAGGTGACAGAGGACAGCCGGGGCAACGTTCACGAGGAGCATTTAGTAAAGGAAAAGGCGGGACAACGCTGCGCGTCGCATAGAGGAGCCAAAGGAGCACAGAGCCGGGAGGTCTCCGCGGCCCCGCCGGCCCCCGCACCCGGGGTGGAAGCCTGAGCCCCATTTTCACTCACAAGGTCACGGACACACGAAGGCACCCCATGCCGGGCGGGGCCTGGGGAGCAGAGTCCCGGTGGGGAGCCCACTGGTGGGGAGCCCACACGCAGCTCAGAAGCCCCGTCTCACCGCCTGTCGTACCTGAGCCCAGGTTCCCATAAGCCAGGTTCCCATAAGCCCCCCAGGTGCCCGAGAGGCCCTGTGCCCTGGGGGCTCCCGGCCGCCACCTGAGGGTTCCCACTCCCCCTCCTGCCCCCAGTCCCTCTGGGAATTCCGAGTAAACCCCCCCACAGGAGACAGGCATTTAGTTTCCAGAAGTCTCCCCGCTGTGGTCCTTGGAGAGAGGCATGACTGTCCCCGTCCCAGGCAGGGACGGCCAGGGCTCCCAAGGTCACTCGGCCGGTGAGGCCAGCCCACACCGATGACTGAAACCAGTCACCCCAGCCCGCTCCCGACCACCTGCCCGCGACAGGACCGCCTGGTGCCGCAGACCTGGCTGGAGACCGACTCTGACCCGGGCGGGGCCGGTCACCTTCCCGCTCATCTCAGTGTCCTGGGTTCGAGGGGCCGCGGGGGTCGGGGCCGGGGAGTGAGGTGGCTGAGGCCTGTGGGCTGGATGCGCCCGGCCGCCCTCCCCGACTCGGCGCGGGCCCTCCCGGCCGGCCCGGCTGCTTAGCGTCACATAGCACCGAGCTTCCCTCCGGTCCCCGCAGCCCCGGGAGGGAGGCTGTGCCCCTGGCTCCGCGGCTCCGACACACGGCCAGGCCCTCCTTCCCTGGGACGGGCAGCCTGAGGGCTTCCTTCTCTTCCAGAAAGCTCGCCCCACGTGCCCGCTCCCGCTCATTAGGCCTGGGCCTCTGCCGGAAAGCCCGCCGGCCCATGGAGAGGCCTCCCGCCGGCCGCAACCCTGCCCCCTGCCCACAACCCTGCCCCTACCCTCCTGCCCCTACCCTCCTGCCCGCAACCCTGACCTCTGCCCGCAACCCTGCCCCCTGCCCGCAACCCTGCCCCTACCCTCCTGCCCGCAACCCTGACCTCTGCCCGCAACCCTGACCCCTGCCCGCAACCCTGCCCCCTGCCCGCAACCCTGCCCCTGCCCTCCTGCCCGCAACCCTGACCTCTGCCTGCAACCCTGACCCCTGCCCGCAACCCTGACCCCCTGCCCGCAACCCTGTCCCCTGCCCGCAACCCTGCCCCCCTGCCCGCAACCCTGCCCCCCTGCCCTCCTGCCCACAATCCTGTCCCCTGCCCTCCTGCCCGCAACCCTGCCCCCTGCCCGCAACCCTGCCCCTACCCTCCTGCCCGCAACCCTGACCTCTGCCCGCAACCCTGACCCCTGCCCGCAACCCTGCCCCCTGCCCGCAACCCTGCCCCTGCCCTCCTGCCCGCAACCCTGACCTCTGCCTGCAACCCTGACCCCTGCCCGCAACCCTGACCCCCTGCCCGCAACCCTGTCCCCTGCCCGCAACCCTGCCCCCCTGCCCCCCTGCCCGCAACCCTGCCCCCCTGCCCTCCTGCCCGCAACCCTGACCCCTGCCCTCCTGCCCGCAACCCTGACCCCTGCCCGCAACCCTGACCCCTGCCCGCAACCCTGTCCCCCTGCCCGCAACCTACCCCCACCCTGTCCCCTGCCCCCCTGCCTGCAATCCTGCCCATGTGAATCAGGCCACCTTCCCATCCCCTTTCTGCATCTCGCACAGACTCAAGGACGACTCCTCACTACGAGCCGGCCTCACTGGGAGGAGGAGGCTGAGCACCTGCTCTGTGCTGGGCCACGGGAGTTACTCCATCAGGATATGCAGCTGGGTTTCGTGCTCACACACACCAGGCCCAGAGGTGGCTATTTCCACGCAGGACTTCTCACTCCTGCATTAGAAACGCCCTTGCGAGCTGCACTGTCATTATCCACATTAAAGAAGAACAGTCACTGAGGATATGCTTATTGATTTTAGAGAGAGAGGAAGGGGGAGAGAGTGAGAGAGGGGGAGGGGGAGGGAGAGACATTGATGTGAGAGGACAGCGATTGGTTGCCCCACCCAGGGATGGACCCGCCACCTCTCAGTGCTCAGGCCGACGCTCTAACCAACTGAGCCACACACCGGCCAGGTACGCACCTGTTTTAACGTAAGGAAACAGAGATCAGAATACTAACTTACCCAGGACCCCAGCCACTCAGCCCCGGCCCAGGTATGCACACCGAGGTATGTGTGACTCAAAACCCTGGTGTGCAAACCGATCTCATTACACAGCTGACGGGCTGTTCTCACCACCATGAGCACGCGGCGGCCAACTCCATGTTATACACGAGAAGGCGAAGGCACAGACATGAGCAGGTGCCTGCTAAGTGGGAAGATGGGATCTGAACTCGTGAAGCTGGACGTGACAGTGGCAGGCTCAGGGCCGCGTTCCCGAGCCCCACAGCCTCTCCGCCACCAGCTCCTTGGCCTGACCGGAGTGGTGAGCTCCTACGCACCCCTCAAGACCCAGTTCCTGTGCCCCCACCCTCCGGGAAAACCTCCTCTTATTCCAAGACCAAGACGGTATCCTCGGTTGTCCCTTTTTCCGTGTCTGTCTCTCTCTCTAAACAGTAGCCCCTTACGGGTCCAAGTGTCATGTCTGCATGGCCTTAGACCGAGCACAGAGGGACCCCAAGCCGGGACGGTGTGGAGATGAGCTCACCTCCTGCAGCCTCCACTGACCGTCTATCCTACTGTATACATCCCTCTAACGTGTCTAATACACACAGACCCGTGACTTTCCATTGCGAGTGGAATGATTAAAGGTTCAGATTCCAGGCTGACGTCCACCAGAGCACACGCTGTCGTGGCTGACACCGTGTCTGTCCAGGCCCCGAGCGCCCCCTTCTCACCTGAGCCCCAGCAGCCGGGGCCGCCTCTGGGCATTCCTGCTGGAAACATGAGGCGACTTTTCTTTGTGCTGGAGCATGTGGACCTGTGGTGGCGACCCGTGTTCCCAGCCCAGGGGGAGGGCTGTCTTTTGTAAGGGGTGGGGGGCGAGGGAGGGCGGGGGCGAGGGCGAGGGCGAGGGCGAGGGCGAGGGCGAGGGCGAGGCGACCCAGCCTCTCCAGGTGCGGCCTGTTCCCACTCTGGCCGCACTTGCTGACCCACGGCCAGTAAGATCCACCTCCACAGCGTGTGGTAGGTTGTTTCTTAATATTGTTGGCCCAGTAAGATCAGCTGCTGGTGGCTTTTCACGAAGGGTTAGGAGCCACCCCCAGGCCCACCGGCCCTCCCTCAGGGCAACCCCCTGCATAGTCTCTCCACAACCTGGTTCACCTGGCGCTACGAGTGCAGCCCATCCCTCAGTGACTGTCAGCGCCTGCGCCGGGGCGGCCCTGAGCTGGGCCCGTGGCACCTCCGGGGGCTGAAGAGGCTCCTGTGCTCAAGGCCATGACCTCTGAGGACAGACAGACAAGGGCACACACAGGGAGTCCTGGGCTGGGACACAGATCTACACGGGGAGTCCTGGGCTGGGACCCAGATCTACACGGGGTGTCCTGGACTGGGACACAGATCTGCATGGGTGTCCTGGCTGGCACATAGATCTGCATGGGTGTCCTGGGCTGGGACACAGATCTACACGGGAGTCCTGGGCTGGACACAGATCTACACGGGGAGTCCTGGGCTGGGACACAGATCTACACAGCGAGTCCTGGGCTGGGACACAGATCTGCATGGGTGTCCTGGGCTGGGACACAGATCTGCATGGGTGTCCTGGGCTGGACACAGATCTGCATGGGTGTCCTGGGCTGGGACACAGATCTACACAGGGTATTCTGGGCTGGACACAGATCTACACGGGTGTCCTGGGCTGGACACAGGTCTGCATGGGTGTCCTGGGCTGGGACACAGATCTACACAGGGTATTCTGGGCTGGACACAGATCTACACGGGTGTCCTGGGTTGGGACACAGATCTACACAGGTGTCCTGGGGTGGGACACAGATCTACACGGGTGTCCTGGGCTGGACACAGAGCTACACGGGTGTCCTGGGTTGGGACACAGATCTACACAGGTGTCCTGGGCTGGGACACAGATCTACACAGGTGTCCTGGGCTGGACACAGATCTACACAGGTGTCCTGGGCTGGGACACAGATCTACACAGGTGTCCTGGGCTGGACACAGATCTACACAGGTGTCCTGGGCTGGACACAGATCTACACAGGTGTCCTGGGCTGGGACACAGATCTACACGGGTGTCCTGGGCTGGACACAGATCTACACGGGTGTCCTGGGTTGGGACACAGATCTACACGGGTGTCCTGGGCTGGACACAGATCTACACAGGTGTCCTGGGCTGGGACACAGATCTACACGGGTGTCCTGGGCTGGACACAGATCTACACGGGTGTCCTGGGCTGGGACACAGATCTACACGGGTGTCCTGGGCTGGACACAGATCTACACGGGGAGTCCTGGGCTGGGACACAGATCTACACGGGTGTCCTGGGCTGGACACAGATCTACACAGGTGTCCTGGGCTGGCACACAGAGCTACATGGGGTGGCCCAAGCACTGAGGAGGGTCCACGAGCCTTAGCAACATGTCAGGGTGGTCGCAGGGCAGGGCTTGACATATGTGTAGGCTTTTGCCAGGGGGCGAGAGAGAAGAGCATTCTAAGGCCACATTCAAATATTTTCCAATTTAACTGCAAGAACTCTGTCCCTGAATGTGGACCCCACACTAGAGTCTTGTACATTTTTCTTACAGAGAATGTCTGTTCCCCTTGGACACTGGTCCGGGCCCCTTGCTCCTGCACCACCCGCCCCTGAGGGAAGGAGGCCTGGGCGATGGCTCATGACCGGAAGCAGGGAGCGCACAGCATGGGCACGAGTCCCACATGGAGGCCCTCCGAAGCGCATGCAGCCCGACCCCTCACCTCCTGCCGCGGGAACCGCTTCCCGGTGACGGAACCGCCTGGAGCTGCCGCAGTTTCTCGTCCTGCGTGGCTTCGTTCTCTCCGCTCGGCCTCCGCTCCTGGGAGCTGGGAGCAGGGGTGGGCGGGGAAGGGGCCCGATCCCCTCTTGTCTCCCATCACCGTGACCAGGATGCACCTGCAGTGCCCTGGTGGCCGCCCAAACCCCCCCCCCCCCCGGTCTGAGTTCCCGCCCCACCCCCCAGGCCTGCGGGAGTTTAAGGTCCCCTGCATTGGATTCATATGTTCTTATTGATTTGAGAGACAAGTATCCATTGGCCTCCCGCACACGCCCAATTGGGCATGTGCCCGACCAGGAATCGAGCTGGTGACCTCGGTGCAGGGGCCACACTCAACCGGCGGAGCCAGGCCTGGTGATGGGACGCAGCTGGCTGCCTGGAGGCTGCGGGAGTCTAACAGGTTCGGTGGTGCCATCCAGGAGAGCTGAGGGCCAATGCCCGGGTGACGTCTCCCCCACCGCCCTGCCACTTTCATCACCTGCTGACTTGGTTCTGCCAAGAGTCTCCTGGGCCTTAAGATGGGCACTTCCTGGCATCTGGTGGAATGTCTTGTGACTAAAAGCAGGTTTGCTCGGGCAAACCCTGGAGAGGCCCTGCCCTGGGTGCCTGCCCTGCCCTGGGCCCTCGCAGGCCTCCGGCAGCGCCCAGGGTGGGCGATCTCACAAGCCGATTAAGCCGGGGCAGGAATGCTCAGCCGCTCAGCTCTCCGTCCTCGGGACTGTGTTCAGCCAGGGCCCAGCAGCACTTAACCTCCGGGGTCAAGTGAACTTGCTCAGTTTCAAAGGCAAATCGGGCTGCGAATGTGCGGGTTTGATAAGGTTTAAGGCGAGGGGTTGGACCCCCCACCCCAGGCCGGCCAGCTTCTAACAGCCTCCACCCTGCGGAGAGCCCCTCGTTATCTAATCAGGAAAAAGGGAGGCGTTTGGTTACAGAACCAATTGGGATCCATCGTTCAGGGACCAGAGGCCCCAGAAGCATCCCACAGACACCTCCTCCTTCATCCGCTAAATCCTCCCAAATCCTCCTCCTGGGAGCCCGGCTAAGCGCTTTCTGGTCCCGGAACGTCCTTCATCCGTCACCGCCCCACGGAGACGGGCATCCCCCTCCCAGGGCAGAGGAAGAGAGGCCAAGAGCCAGGGCTCCCGGTGGAGGGCAGAGCCCGAGGGGACGTGTATCTCTCCCTCTCCAGCTTTCTGCGGTGTGACTGACAAACTGTCCTTCTGTGAGTGGGATGTGATGTTTAATTCCGCATACACTGTGAAGCAGTCCCCAACTAGCTGCTCATTAACCCTTCCCTCCCCTCACAGTTACCCGTGTGTGTGTGTGTGAGTGTGTGTGTGAGTGTAAGAGTGTGTGAGAGTGTGTGAGAGTGTGTATGTGTGTATGAGTATGTTTGTGAGTTTGTGTGTGTGAGCGTGTGTGTGTGTGTGAGCACGTGTGTGTATGTGTGTGCATGTGTGAGAGCGTCTGTGTGAGCATGTGTGTCTGTGTCCGTGTGTGAGCGTCTGTGTGAGCATGTGTGTCTGTGTCTGTGTGTGAGCATGTATGTGTGTGAGAGCATGTGTGTCTGTGTGTCTGTGTGTGTACGTGTGTGAGCGTGTGTATGTGTGTGTGTGAGCGCGCACGTGTGTGTGCTGAGAACATTTAAGATCTGCTCGCCATGCTGATTTGGGCGCACAGCGCGTTGTTACTGACTGCAGTCCCCACGCGGAGCATCAGGTCTCCAGAACTTAGGCGTCTATTGTAAGGGACATTTGGGCCTTTAGGACCAACATCCCCGCCCATCCCCTGCCCCAGCCCCTGGCAGCCGCCTCTGTCCTCTCCGCTTCTGGAAGTCCAACTGTTCAGAGCCGCGTCTGGGCGAGAGCGTGCAGTGCGTCTTCTGTCTCCGGCCAGGCTTTTGCTGCCATCACCCTCAGTTTCTTTGAGGTTCCAGCCAGATTTTTAAATCACGGAGAAAAAACCTACCATCCCGCCATCCCCTCACAACCCGTTTCCATGTGAAGCTACTACCTCAGCTATTGCCTGTTCTTCCTCAGACAGAGCCTGTGATGAACCGTGAGATGGATGTGTGAATGCGGATGGTGGCTGTACGGATGGATGCATGCATGCATGATGGACAGATAGATGGATGAATGGATAGGTGCATGATGGATGAATAGGTGGATGGTACAGTGGGTGGATGGATGGATGGATGGATAGATGCATGATGGACAGATAGGTGGATGAATGGATAGATGCATGATGGACAGATAGGTGGGTGAATGGATAGATGCATGATGGACAGATAGGTGGATGAATGGATAGATGCATGATGGACAGATAGGTGGATGAATGGATAGATGCATGATGGACAGATAGGTGGATGAATGGATAGGTGCATGATGGACAGATAGGTGGATGAATGGATAGATGCATGATGGAGAGATAGGTGGGTGAATGGATAGATACATGATGGACGGATAGGTGGATGGTAGACAGTGGATGGATGGACGGATAGGTGGATGGTAGACAGTGGGTGGATGGACGGACAGGTGGATGGTAGACAGTGGGTGGATGGACGGATAGGTGGATGGTAGACAGTGGGTGGATGGACGGATAGGTGGATGGTAGACAGTGGGTGGATGGACGGATAGGTGGATGGTAGACAGTGGATGGATGGACGGATAGGTAGATGGTAGATAGTGGGTGGATGGATGGATAGATGCATGATGGATAGATAGGTGGGTGAATGGATAGATACATGATGGATGGAGAGATGGATGGTAGACAGTGGATGGACGGACGGAGAGATGGATGGTAGACAGTGGATGGATGGACGGATAGGTGGATGGTAGACAGTGGGTGGATGGACGGACAGGTGGATGGTAGACAGTGGATGGATGGATGGAGAGATGGATGGTAGACAGTGGATGGATGGACAGACGGATGGTAGACAGTGGACGGATGGACGGACAGGTGGATGGTAGACAGTGGACGGATGGACGGACAGGTGGATGGTAGACAGTGGACGGATGGACAGACAGGTGGATGGTAGACAGTGGATGGATGGATGGATGGATGGAGAGATGGATGGTAGACAGTGGATGGATGGACGGAGAGATGGATGGTAGACAGTGGGTGGATGGACGGAGAGATGGATGGTAGACAGTGGATGGATGGACAGACGGATGGTAGACAGTGGACGGATGGACGGACAGGTGGATGGTAGACAGTGGACGGATGGACGGACAGGTGGATGGTAGACAGTGGGTGGATGGACGGATAGGTGGATGGTAGACAGTGGGTGGATGGACGGACAGGTGGATGGTAGACAGTGGGTGGATGGACGGATAGGTGGATGGTAGACAGTGGGTGGATGGACGGATAGGTGGATGGTAGACAGTGGGTGGATGGACGGACAGTTGGATGGTAGACAGTGGGTGGATGGACGGACAGGTGGATGGTAGACAGTGGGTGGATGGACGGACAGGTGGATGGTAGACAGTGGGTGGATGGACGGACAGGTGGATGGTAGACAGTGGACGGACGGACGGACAGGTGGATGAGATATAACTAGATTTTCCTTTCTATCCGGGACTTGTCTGGTGTAAGTCACCCCTCCCCTAGTCGGACTGGCTCTGAGCGTGGGCAGGGGGCCTGGTGGAAAGAGCACAGGCGTGTCAGACAGAGGCGGCTGCGTCCTAACGTTGCCTCTGACTCTGGGGAAACTTCTTAGCCTCCTGGGTCTGGTCTCATCTATAGGCAGAATACGGAGGCACCTACGCCAGGGCTGCTGGGCTCCGGGGGGGAGGGGGGGCTGCACTGAGGAGAAGGGCATGGTGCCTGGCACAGAGCTGGGGAGACCCTACGTGCCCAGTAGGGTTCGCCCACCCATCGCTGGGCCTCGGGCTTCGCGGCTGACGTCCAGGTACAGGCATGGGAGTGGGTCCTCCCCGTCAACGCCGCCCGATCCCCTAAGCCCCCTCACTGGGGTGGACGTGGGTGGGTTTGGTGTATATTCCACGTCCTGCCTGGCGGAGCTGAGGTCTCCGTGGAGGCAGCTGGGGAGGCCCGAGCGCCAGACGTTTAGAAAATGATTCTGGATTTGCTCGTTCCCACAGTGATGCCCAAAGTGGTTTTCTCCTTCCCACTCCCCTGACTCAGCAGAGGGGGGCCCCGCGATAGCAGCCGGCCCAGGGAAGGGCGTGCGCCGGGGAAGGAAAAATAAAGAAACCGGTAAGGACCAGCGCAGTGCGTGCTGGGGAAGCGCTGCGTACACTCGGCAAATCGCTTCTAATGAGAGGAAACCTCCTGGCTGCGGCTACAGCGCCAGCGCCCGCCACTCCGCCCTCGGTTCTTGGCAGAAGGGAGTTCCCGCCGCCGCTGCTCCCACTGGATGGCGCTCTGGACAGCGCAGTCAGCAAACAGGGCACGAAGCCGCCTCCACGGAGAAGGTTCTGGAAAAGACAGTGCTGGAGCCCGCGAGAGCGGCCAGCCACGTCCTCACTCTGTGTCCAGGGCCCGTCAGCAATGGGGTCTGCCCTGCAGTCCAGGTCGGCGGAAGAAGTTACCAAATGCGTGCACGCTGGGCTTGACGTCTACAGAGATCGCCTAGTGCAGTGGTTCTCAACCTTCTGGCTTTTAAATACAGCTCCTCACTCCTCATGTTGTGACCCAACCATAAAATTATTTTCGTTGCTACTTCATAACTGTAATGTTGCTACTGTTATGAATCATCATGTACATACCTGATATGCAGGATGGTCTTAGGTGACCCCTGTGAAAGGGTTGTTCGACCGCCAAAGGGGTCGCGACCCACAGGTTGAGAACCACTGGCCTAGTGCGAGATCAGGTTCCCACACCCCTGCCTCCCCGACCACAGCCCTCCCCGATGGCTCGCCAGTCCACCAGCCGCCCCGGCCCTGCTCACACCTTCCAGGGCCTCATTAACCACTGCTCAGTTCCACATTTGGGGACACCATCTGGTCCCGCCCTCCTGGGGCCCCTCCAGGTAACTCCCCTCATCTTTCTCTTTGTAATGTGATGTAGTTAAAAAAAAAAAAAATTAGCCTAGCCAGTGTGGTTCAGTGGTTGAGCGTCATGGTTCAATTCCTGCTCAGGGCACATGCCCGGGTTGTGGGCTTGATCCCCAGTAGGGGGCGTGCAGGAGGCAGCCGATCAATGATTCTCTCTCATCATTGATGTTTCTCTCTCTCTCTCCCTCCCTCTCCCTTCCCCTCTGAAATCAATAAAAATACATTTTAAAAAAACAATCAAGGGATGCACTCGGCCATATAGCCTGCTTTCCTCACTCAATGGCACGTTCACAGCAGAGCTCATCCTTGACTGTATTAGAGACAAACCTCATTCACTTAATGGACATATGAGAGGCCAATGGAAATATAATGACGGCCATATAGGTCACTTTAAGTTTTCTAGCAGTCACCTTAAACCAAGCAAGCAGCAGCAGGTGAAACTGACTTTAATGTCCCAGACATCAGCAACCTCTGTCTCCGATAAGATGCAGGGTCGGAGCTGGGGGTGGGCTCCGGGGGCCAGCGCCAGGCCTCTAGCTTCCCGCCTGGACTCAGTGTCCATTACCCCCCAAGCAGTCAGGGACCCGGGAAGGACCCACAACACGGCAGAAATTCCAGCACTCGCGGACAGAAAGAGCCTGGCAGGGCGGCTCTGCACAGAAGGTTCCAGAATGGGCAAGCCCCGAGCATCAGGAATTCACCTCCGGTAGAATCCCGTGGCTTTCCAGCCTCTCGATATTCATGGAGTCCAAGGAGAAGGGGTCGTTTCTGAGGGGGTCAGGGCATGCTGCCCCTGGGACCCCGGGGCTCCCTGGCCCTGACCTCTGGGGCACCCCGACAGTGACCACGTGCCCCCACTCATGCTGTGGGCTCAAGGTCAACGCCAGACACTTGACCTTGGCCTTCAGCTTCTACACTGCAGCAGGCGCTCCTCGAGGTGGCTGGGACCCAAGGACGGGCTCTTGGGTTTAGAGACGCGTCCTGTTCGGGGAGAAGCCCTTCTACTTGTAAATGTTTCCTGACGGCGGGCACCGAGCCGCCAGCTTCCCGGGCCCCTGGCGGAGAGAGGGGCGGCCGCCCAGGAGGGGGAGGCCGCCTCTGAAGCCGGGCGCCCCTCTCTGATCCTAGAGGCCCTTGAGGAGGCGATAGCAGCTCGGCGCGCCTTTCCTGATAAGTGGGCGGAAGGCGCCTGGCTCTGGACCCGGGGGCGGGGAGCTGGGATGGGGGGACACCGCTGGCTCTGTGTCAGCACCCCCCCCCCGACCGCCCCTCCCTCCAATCCCTCACCTCCCCCTGCTGCAGGTGGTCCACCCTGCCTGGACCCGGGGGCGGGGAGCTGGGATGGGGGGACACCGCTGGCTCTGTGTCAGCACCCCCTCCTGACCGTCCCCCCCGCCCCTGCCCTCCAATCCCTCACCTCCCCTGCTGCAGGTGGTCCACCCTGCGTGGGCCCCAGTGCTCCTCTGACCCATCACCCCTGCTCAGGATGAAGTCAAAGCCCATCAGCCCACCCACCCAAGGCCTCACTCTCCCTTCTCCTTGCCCTTCTTTTCTCCTCGCCTTCCCCCTTCCCTCCCCCTCCTCTTCCCCCTCCTCCTCCTCCACCTCTCCTCCTCCCCCTCCTCTGCTCCTCCTCCTCCTCTCCAGACTCACATGTCTACAACCCCGGCACGTATGCTGTGCCTCCACGCACTTGCTGCAGCTGCACCCTCCCCCTCCTTGGCCTTGCAGGTTAAGCATCACCCCTTCCCCGACCGGCACCCTCTGCACGCCCAGCAGACATGAGCCACCGTGTCCCTTACCTGTGCCCCACGGCACCCTGTGCTGCTCCCTCAGAGCTCTCATCACATGACCTGGTAATTATCTGCTCTCGTCTCTCCCCCGCGAGGTGGGGAGCGTTCCCAGGGGGACATGCCCGATTCAGCAGGGAGCCTCAGACGGGCGCATGGCCCGGTCCTCGCACGCACGGACACTAAACGTGAGAGGGAGTCGGCAAGAAGGAGCGGGGCGGGGAGCATTTGGGAAAGAACGCTCTCAGAACTTCCTTCTCGTGTAAAAGGTCGTTCTACGGCACCGGCCGGTGTTGCCCGGTGGTTGGGTGTCATCCTGTGCACCGAAAGGTTGCAGATTCGATTCCCCGTCGGCCAGGACACTTGCCGGGGTTTTGGGCTCCATTCCTGGTAGGGGATGTGCAGGAGGCAGCCGATCGATGTTTCTCTCTCTCGTTGATGTTTCTCTCTCCCTCGCCCTTCCTGTCTCCCTAAAAATCAATTTCAAACACCTGTAAAGCAACAAATAAAAGGTCATTCTACGAAATGAGGCCTACGAAGGGTCTTTAGGGAAGGAAAGAATGGATGAGGATTATGTTGCCATCAGAGAAAAACATACCGTGGACCCTGTGTGACTGCAACGCCCCCTCCCCCCGCACCCCCCACACCCCTCCCCCCGCACCCCCCCCCCCGCCCCCGGGAGACTGCTGGGCCGATCTCTAAGGAGCCTGCCTTCGGTGTCGGTGCCTCCGCCCGGGTTCAGTCTGTGAGAATGTGACCAGAGCGAATAAATTGTGTGAGTGTTTTCCCCATAACATTTGTCATTGAGAAAATTAGTCCTTGCAGTTAAAACGCAGCTGACAGTGCATTCGCCGGAGCAGACTCCACTGTCCACCGCGCGGCCGACGCAGGAGGGAAGCAGTGGCCAAAGCCGTGCTTTAATGGGGTTTCAATTTTACGAGGACGGGCTGGCTTTGAAGTACTTGTTTCCAGAAGCTTGTGTCTGTCAACACCTCGCCGATTGGTCTGATCGGGGGCGCATCTCGCGTCGTGAAAATGCAATTTGCTGGAGGAACGCTCTGATCCCATTGTGTGCCTTGGTGGTCGCTAAACAGAGGCAGGCGTGCGGGACAGAGGCCGCCGGGTTCCGTGGGCCCTGCGTGTGCAGGCCGGGCCTGGCCGTGTTCAGGTCCCTCTTCGAATCACATTCCGGGACGCGCGATGTGAGGAAACGCAGAGCGCGAAGAAGGCCCGTGTTCCCGCGCTGTCACCAGCACCGGGCAGCCACCTGCACCCGATTAGCTGAGGGCCCGGGGCGGGGCCGGGGGGTCTCGGAGGCTGATTCTGCAGTTACTGACTTTATTGGTTCTTCATTAACAGTTTATAGTTTCTGAACATGTTTATGGGAGTGGGAAGAGGAAGAGAGGGCAGAACAAAGGGAATGAATAACCATCATGCGCCTGATTTTTAACTAGCAAAGCCGGGCCCATAGGACACCTCTCTCCCTCTCTCCCTCTCTCTCTCCCTCTCTCTCTCTCTCTCTCTCTCTCTCTCTGTCGGGTGGGGTGCCAGCTAACTTTAAGGGGAAAGGGTGCTTTAGTTGCGCCAGAGCAGCGATTTTCACCGTTTCATCTCACAGCACACATCAACTGATGACTAAAATTCTGCGGTGAAAGGCGCGCCGCCCGCCTCTCCGGGCGGTGCGGGAGGAGGAGTCTGGCCGCTGGGCTCTGGGATCCCTCTGCGGCCGCCGGCCTCCCCGGAGCGGGTCCGAGTGTCCGGGCCAGCTGCGTGGTGGCCGGCGGCGGGCCGAGGGGTGGGGCCGGGCGGCGACCGACCGCGGGGGAGGTCATGGGAGCGGAAGGCCTCACCGCTTGGCTCTTCCCTCCCTTCCCCCGTGGTCGGCTCCCCGCTTGCCCGCACTGGGGCCGGGGGTCCATGCGGCCCTTGGGGCCCGGTCGGGGGGGGCCGGGGCCTGCGTGGGCCAGCCGCTGGGCCCCATGGGGGGGGCATTGGCTCCCCAGCCCACGGCGGGAGCCCGGCGTGGGCTGCCACCCGCCCGCTGCCCCCCGGACCGGGCCCAGTGCAGCAGCGGCGGCAGCGGAGTGGGGCGCGTGCCCTAGCTCGGGGAGGCCGCCATGCTGCAGTGCACCGGCCCCATGGCCGGGCCTGCTCCGAGCGGATGCCGCTCCTCCAGAGCTGGGCCACTCCAGCGGCCGCACCCCGTTTGCTGGGCCTGTGCCGCCCAGACGCGCTGGAGTCCCAGTCTGCCCGCAGGCCGGCTGCGGGTGCTGTGCGGGGGGCCGTCCTGCCTTGTGGCGGGTTCAAGCGGCAGCAGCAGGAGCCGGGCAAGGACTGGGCCCTCCATCTTGCCTTGGGTCCTCCACCTTGGGATGGTACCATGTGCTTCCTCACGGGAAGAAGCCGCTACTAGCCACACCCAGGATTTCTCTGGACTAACCAATAATAATCAAGGGAAGTGCACGCCATCACTATGACCGACTCGCGCCTGGCCAATCGGCGGGGCCCACAGTCCCCTCTCCTGCCCTCACTCCACCCCCCTTTAAAACCCCCTGTCCCATCAGGTCTCTCTCTCTCTCGGCCACTGGAGCTTACCGTTGCATTGGTGAGTGTGGCAGGGGAGCCAAACCTAGGTTTGAAATAAATGACTCTTTGCTTTTGCATCGGACTGACTGGCTCCCTGGGGGTCTTGGGAACTTTGAATTCTGGGCACAACAGCGGCATTCCAAAAAAATACACTTTTTGCCGATCTGACAAAAAAACAGGGTTAGCCATTGCTAGTCCAGCACCTGACACCTCACAGAAGCTCGAAGCGCGTTGGCCTGAGAAGCATAAGCATGATGGCACCTCTCACCTTCAGTGCCCGCGGGGGATGGCGCCTCCTGCTCCTTCGAGAGAGAGGACATTGAGGCCGGCCGGGTCTGCAAGTGGCAGGCTGTCCGCTCCAGGTCGGCTTTTCCTGGGTGAGAATGGGGCTCCCCCTGCTCCCCCACCGCACCCCCCCCGCCCCCCGGCCTGGAGTTGCAGAATCACAAGTTGCAGGTACAGCAGGGCCTCGGGAGGGGCTGGTGCCATCTGCTCACCTTGCAGCCGCGGGAGTCACTGTTTTCTCCAAGGCGGGTGTCTAGTCCCTTCACCTGGCTCTCCTTCTGAGAAATTGCGTCTTCCCGACTGTATACAGCTCGGGGCTCCTGGCGGTTCCCCTCCTGCCCCAGCTAAGGGGCCGGGACACCTCCCAAGTCAGCCACAGGGGCCCTCCCTCCCAGGAAGTGGGATCTGAAACAGGAACAAAGGACCGAGCAGACCTTCTCGGCACAGACCTCGCTCAGGGTCCGCGAATCTGGAGCGAAGAGCCCGGGTGCTTGCCATGGGCCGCGCCTGCTACTCAGCTGTTCTCGAGTCCACGGGCCCTGGTCAACCTTCCAGAACTTTGTTTTAATTGCTAGTTTGGAGCCAAGACATACTGATGAGGGTGGCGGCGGAGAAACGGAAACCCAGAGAAAGTGCGGGCCCTGCGCGAGGCCACACGAGCTTGTCAGACCGGAGCGGCCCCGCGACGCCAGGGCTGTTTGATCGCAGGCACCAGGGGTCCCGGTGAACGTGGGGTTCTGGGGACGGCACAGAACAAATCTTTGCTTCCATCCCTTTTGCTTACTTTTGACAGTCACATAAAATTCCAGCTCAGAATGGGCGCGGCCTCCCGTGGGGGCCTGGGCGGGACCTGCGGATGGACACGCGGAAGGTGGGGCCCAGAGGCCCCTGTGTTCACAAGTCGGGGGAGGGGACGCGCACCAGGTTGGAGCGTCGCCCTGCAGGGTTTCTCTAGTGGCTCTTCCTGTTCATTTAGTTCTTTTTCTTTTTCTTTTCTTTTTTTAATATGTTTTTGTTGATTTCAGAGAGGAAGGGAGAGGGAGAGATAGAAACACCAATGATGAGAGAGAATCATCAATCAGCTGCCTCCTGCACGCCCCCTATTGGGGATCCAGCCTGCAACCGGGATGTGTGCCATGACTGGGAACAGAACCAGCGACCTGTTCGTTCACGGGTCAACGCTCAACCACTGAGCCACACTGGCCCGCTAGTTGCTTTTTAATAGACTTTATTTTGTAGAGAGTTTTAGGTCCACAGCAAAACAGAGCAGAAGGCACCGAGATTTCCCCCAGACCCCACACAGGCATGGACACCCCCCACCCGCGCCCCCACCAGAGCGGAACATTTGTTTGTTTCTTTACTCATTTTTACTGAATGTACTGGGTGACACTGGCTCATAAAATTATGTAGGTTTCAAACGTACAAGTCAGAGGAAGACACATAGCATATGATTCCACTGACATGTGGAACCTAATGAACAAAATAAATTAACAAAATAGAAACAGACTCACGGACACGGAGGACAGACGGACAGCTGTAGAGGGAGGTGCTGGCGAAACAGGTGAAGGGACTGAGAAAACGCCCACCAGCCCACACACAGACAGCAGCACGGGAGTCCCTCTGGCCACTTAGGTCCCAGCTTCCAGGCCCCACCCTCGGAGAGCCCCCCACTCCCCATCCCGAGGACACCCCCGCCACGCGCCCCGCGTGTCACCTGCTGGCTTCTCGTCGCAGCCTCCGCAGGGACTTGCTTGCGGAGCCCCCCCCTCTGTCTGTGCTAAGTGTCCGTCTTTCCCGCGTGTCTGTAAACTCCCGAGCCGCAGTGCACGCGGGGTTCCCGGCCCCACACGGAAGCCCGCTGTAGGCCGCTCCATAAACACCTGGCCGCCCGATGGACGCCTCATTAACTGCAGTCAAATTGGGCAGGACGAGCGCCACTGGGAGCTGTGGGTGGGGGGCTTTGGGGCCGGTGGTGGAGTATAAGGAAGGCTGGCCGCACACCCCGGGGAGGGGCGGGGGGTGATGGGGAACTGGAGGGCGTGTGGCTGAAGGATTCAAGTCCCGTTTCGAGGTTGGTCCTGGCCAAGCAGAGCCATCAGTGAGCCCAGCCAGGGGCGTTCCAAGCCTTGTTATCAGACTTGACCTTGATCATTCTTTGAAGGGCACAGCTTTCCGCCTTAGGTTAGACTTTCTGTTTCAAGAGTTTGAAAATATCTGGTTTTCAGTTTACGAGTTGGCAGGAGCCGAGGAGAAAGTCAAGAAGGCCGGCCCTGGGGGGGTCCGCCTGGCCGCCGTGGAGTGGGCTGGCGGGCAGTGGGCAGGCGAGGCTGCGTGACGTGCAGACAGAAGCACGTCTTGAAGTGGGTTTCATAAACATCAGAAATAAAGTCCTGGAAAAACCAAGATGGCGGCATAGGTAAACACCGGAGTTAGCTGCCTCGAACAACCACTTCACAAATACATCTAAAAGACGAATGGACATCGCCCAGAACCACAGGAAGACTGGCTGAGGGGAAATTCTTCAACTAGAAGGAAAGAGAACAGCATACGAGACTCAGAGGAGGCGCAGTGCGGAAAATACAAAGGTGCGGAGGTGCACGCGGAGCGGGCTGGTGGCTGAGGGCGCGGTTGTCATTTTCAATCAGGAGGGAGTCTCAGATTCTGAGCTCCAGTTCTGGGCGAGTCTCTAGGGACCCAGACTCAAATGGGAGAAGCGGGACTGTCTGGCATCGGTCAGAACGCGAGGGCAGCTTTCTCTCCGAGGTTTGCAGCGGTTGCTGGGACTCTGAGAGGCAGAGCCTCTGGGGACGGGACTGAGAGCAGCCATAACTGCTCCCTCCACCCGCTCTGTTGATCCCGTGCGACCCGCCCCGCCCAAGCCCTGCCCCGCCCAAGCCCTGCGCAGAGCCATTTGCCAGATAGCCTCAGGGAAAGGCTAGATTAGCACCTCCCTAGAGGACAGAAATTTTCCCACTGCAGACACAGCTGATTCTCACAGCCAGTTGGCCTGGAGGTCAAATCCCCCTAGTATTAACTACAACAATCAAGGCTTAACTACAACAAGACTGCGCACAAAGACCACTAGGGGGTGCACCAAGAAAGCATAAAAAATGCGGAGACAAAGAAACAGGACAAAACTGTCAATGGAGGATATTGAGTTCAGAACCACACTTTTAAGGTCTCTCAAGAACTGTCTAGAAGCCGCTGATAAACTTAATGAGAGCCTCAAGAAATCTAATGAGACCCTCGTTGTGATAAAGAATCAACTAGAAATTAAGCATACACAGACTGAAATAAAGAATATTATACAGACTCCCAACAGCAGACCAGAGGAACGCAAGAATCAAGGCAAAGATTTGAAATGCAAAGAAGCAAAAAATACCCAACCGGAAAAGCAAAATGAAAAAAGAATCCGAAAATACGAAGATAGTGTAAGGAGCCTCTGGGACAGCTTCAAGCGTAACAACATCAGAATTATAGGGGTGCCAGAAGATGAGAGAGAGCAAGATATTGAAAACCTATTTGAAGAAATAATGACAGAAAACTTCCCCTACCTGGTGAAAGAAATAGACTTACAAGTCCAGGAAGCACAGAGAACCCCAAACAAAAGGAATCCAAAGAGGACCACACCAAGACACATCATAATTAAAATGCCAAGAGCAAAAGACAAAGAGAGAATCTTAAAAGCAGCAAGAGAAAGAAACTCAGTTACCTACAAGGGAATACCCATACGACTGTCAGCTGATTTCTCAACAGAAACTTTGCAGGCCAGAAGGGAATGGCAAGAAATATTCAAAGTGATGAATGCCAAGAACATACAACCAAGATTACTTTATCCAGCAAAGCTATCATTCAGAATTGAAGGTCAGATAAAGAGCTTCACAGATAAGGAAAAGCTAAAGGAGTTCATCGCCACCAAACCAGTATTATATGAAATGCTGAAAGGTATCCTCTAAGAAGGGGAAGAAGAAGAAAAAGGTAAAGATACTAATTATGAACAACAAATATGCATCTATCAACAAGTGAATCTAAGAATCAAGTGAATAAATAACCTGATGAACAGAATGAACTGGTGATTATAATAGAAGCAGGGACATAGAAAGGGAATGGACTCACTATTCTTGGTGGGGAAAGGGGTGTGGGAGATGCGGGAAGAGACTGGACAAAAATTGTGCACCTAGGGATGAGGACAGTGTGGGGGGGGGGGGGTAAGGGCAGAGGGTGGGGTGGGAACTGGGTGGAGGGGAGCTAGGGGGGGAAAAAAAGAGGAACAAATGTAATAATCTGAACAATATTTACTAAAAAGAAAAAAAAGAAATAATGTCCTAACAGCTCCCCAACATGGCACTGCTTGCATAACTTGTGGTAACAGAACTAGATGTAATATTACTAAGTGGTAAATGAAAATGTCATGTTGTAGAAGGATCCTTGGTACCAGGCAGGGACCGAATAGGATCCCAGTTTCATAAAGATCGTCCGTGTCCAGCCGAGCCGACCCTGGGGCCCAGACCCGCCTCTGCGTGTTAACTCAGGGGCGGGAGCCTTTCTTCTGCTGGAGACCATTCGGATATTTATACCGTCACTCCCAGGCCATACACAGTCATCACCTTAACACTTGGCCTGCTGTTTTTGTTCAAACATTTCTTTAACTCGCCCCCAACGCCTTGGCAGGGCCAGACGGAATGATTTCAGGGCCGGACGTTCCCCAGGCCTGCAGGACGAGGTGCTCCCCGAAGTCTGGCTTCCAGAGTTGGGGATCTCCCCCTGGCTTCGGGGTCGCACGCGGACCTTCCGGAGTTCGATCCAGAGTTTGGCACGCGTGTGCCGTTCCCATAAGGATGGTCCAAGCCCTCCCATCACTTCCAACACGTCAGGCCCACGTGCCCGGACAGCGTCCGAGTGGGACCAGCCTGGAGGCGGGAAGTGCTTCCCACAGCCCCTGCGAGGACCTATTGGGACCAAACCAGACACACGCAGGTTGAATTTCCCTTCAATTACACACGAACCAAATAATACCAACAGGTTGGCAAAGTTCACATCGGGTTTTCTCAATCCCAAACCAGCAGGAAGAGCGCGCTGGCACTGCTGACGAAGCGCACACAGGGTCCGGTGGGGCGTGGTGGGCAGTGGGCGTGCTGCGGCCGGAGCGGACACGTGTGTGTTCTGACTTGGGGCGCCGGGTCATGGGGTTGGCTGTTGTCGGGTCTGTGGGGAGGGGTGTGTGGGGCTGGGGTGCAGAGGAGGGTGAGTACCCCACACTGCCCTCCGCCGCGTGTCTTCCTGGTGGTTCGTTACCAGAAGGTTCGCCCTCCGAAACCAGCGGGGCCCAGCAGAGCCCAGGCAGGGAGAGCCCGTCCGGCCGTAAAACCACCGCTTCAGGGGGAGTCGGACGGGGGTGCATGGGGCCCCTCACAGGCCTCTGCGGAAGCTCAGCAGGGAGCAGAGACAGCAGTGAACCCTCACGGGCACCGGGGAAGGGACCAGGGGACGGCAGTTGCTGATAGGCCCCAAACACCACCCAAGGCAGCTTTAAAGTCTGACGCAAGCAATCTAGGTGAGACAGTGGTGAAACCTTTGTTCATTCAAATCTTTCTTTTTTTAAATATATTTTTATTGGTTCAGAGAGGAAGGGAGAGGGAGAGAGAGATAGGGCAACCAGCACCAGGCCAGGCACGTGGCAGGTAACTTGGGTCACCAACCTGCACACCCGGAGGGCTGCAGGGAAGAGGAGGCCATCCTCCGAGGCTGACAGGCAGACTCTGAGGACCCAGTGCTCCCGGGAGAACGGCTCCTGTGGGTGATTCCTGTCAGGTTTGTCTCCTCTGCTGGCGCTTTGATTCCTAGTGGCTGAGCTCACTCCTTGAGCCCTTCCCCGGGGTTATGTCACCGGGGGAACAAAGCCTCTTTTCAAGGCCCCAAAGAAAGCAGATTATGTTATGGGTCCCGAAAATTAGAGGCCCGGAGAGGAGGCCGCTTATTTGGGGATAATCACCATTGGTTCTGTTTGATGACTTATTTCAAGATAATTAGAGCTTCACTTTCTTTCCTTGAAACAACCTCTTCTGTTTTCTCTTGTCCCCGCCCTGCCAGCCCCGGGCTGACTCGGGGACGCCGCACCGAGGCATGTGACGCTGGGAAATGCACGTAGGGTCACCATCCTTACCCGGAGCTGCCAGGCGACCGCCAGGGGAGCAGCTTTAGAGTCTGACGCAAGCCATCTAGGTGAGACAGTGGTGAAACCTTCGTTCGTTCAAATCTTTCTTTTTTAAAATATATTTTTATTGGTTCAGAGAGGAAGGGAGAGGGAGAGATAGAAAATCAATGATGAGAGAGAATCATCAATAGGCCGCCTCCTGCACACCTCCCACCAGGATCAAGCCTGCAACCCGGGCATGTGCCCTGCCTGGGAACTGAACCATGATCACCTGGTTCATAGGTCGATGCGCAACCATAGAAGCCACAACGGCCAGGCCATTCAAATCTTTAGTAGACCCGGGTTCCGCCTCTTTAGCACACAGAGCTCCAGGCGCAGGACACAACCATAGAAAGCAACACCCTGCCTCAAGGGTGTAAGGCACTGACCCCCAGAAATAAACAGAACCTTAGCAATCAACAAACGTGTGTCCAGAAAACAAAACCTTCAAAGGTGATCATTATTATGTAGAATCTTGCTACACTTAAGTGACTGGTATCTAGAACCTAGCAGTTCTTTCGTTGTTGTTGTTATTGCTGTAAATCCTCAAGTCCTCACCTGAGGATATTTTTCCATTCATTTTTAGAGAGAGTGGAAGGGAGAGACTGAGAGAGGGAAGGAAGAAGGGAGGGAGGGAGGGGAACACATCGATGTGAGAGCAATACATCCCATCCATTGGTTGCTTCCGGAAAACATGCCCGACTAGGGACAGGGTATGGAACCCACAACCCCGGTACGTGCCCTTGACTGGTAATCGAACCCGAGGCCCTTTGGTGCGCCGGCCAGTGCTCTATCCACTGAGCCACATGAGCTGTGCATTCCTTGCCATTGGGTCTCTCCGTGGCCATGCCTACAGCACAGCCCTTTTGCTTCCCCAAGAGGAAGTCTGAGTGACAACAGAGTCCTCAAGGCAGAAGCCATCACCCTTGCGACCTGACCTCTGAGTGGCACGCCCTTACCCCCTGCCCTTGGTCACACAGACAAACCTTGGAATAATAGGAGGGGCTCCCCAGGTGTGAACCAGGCGAGATGGACCGTTCTGGATCATCTTGGAGGCTGCCTATCAGAGAGAGTCTTTAAAATGGGATATTCACCCGGCCGGTATGGCTCAGTGGTTGAGTGTGGACCTATGAATCAGGAGGTCACAGTTAGATTCCCGGTCAGGGCACAGGCCTGGGTTGCAGGCTCAATCTCCAGTGGGGGTTGTGGAGGAGGCAGCCCATCAGTGATTCTCTCTCATCATTGATGTTTCTCTATCTCCCTCTCCCTTCTCTCTGTGTGTGTATATATATGTAAGTTCACAAAATTCATGCACTTGGGGGGGGTGTCCCTCAGCCCGGCCTGCGCCCTCTCGCAGTCCGAGAGCCCTCGGGGGATGTCCGACTGATGGCTTAGGCCCGTGGGGAGCGGGCCTAAGCTGGCAGTCGGATACCCTTAGCACTGCCACGGAGGAGGGAGAGGCTCCTGCCACCGCCACTGCCTTTGCCAGCTGTGAGCCCAGCTTCTGGCTGAGCGACGGTCCCCCTGTGGGAGCACACTGAACACCAGGGGGCAGCTCCTGCATTGAGCATCTGCCCCCTGGTAGTCAGTTCGTGTCATAGTGACCAGTTGTTCTGCCGTTTGGTCGATTTGCATATCAGCCTTTATTATATAGGAGATATATATATATATATATATATATATATTTTCACATAGCTGCTAACCTCACAACAGTGGGGAGTGGGTAAGAAAATCGGTTCTAACTGGACAAAAGCGCGATACTTCCCTCTGGGATGCAAGCGATATTGAAATTCAAGGAGAGGTGTTGGTCTTGGGGTTGGATTTCTCGGCAATTGGATTGGGACTTAGGTGATGGTTATGTTTTCCTCCTACAGTGCACCTTTTAAAGTATCTATTTTCCTCCAAAATAATTTCAGTCCTCCAAGCCCCTGAACACATTTTTTGTCAATCTACTTTCCCCGTCATTTTCAAGTCCGTGTCTCCTGGAAAGGAAATTTGATTTAAATGTTTTCGATTCCTTTGCATAAAAGTATTGAAACCCGAGTTAGCGAGGACGGTTGAAGGGCCCACAAACCCTCCGATTTCACATGAGCATCGCGAGGCCTATTTTTCCTCAAAAAATGAACTCGTGCCAAAGAGTCAATAACATACCGGCTCCATGGGGCTTGAGTTTAACCACCTGCAACGCCAAACGGCCGGCTAGCTTCATGCCAAAGGCTTTTTTTGATGTTGGTTTGGAATACTGACCTGACCATTCCCCCCACTCCTCCATTTCACTGAATTGCAAGATCATTTTCTGTCTGGTAGACGTGGAGACACGGGAAGAGGAAAGTGCTGAATTCAGACAATTCCATTTCCTTAAATACCTCACAGTGACCAGAGCCCTTGGTCTCCAGTTTCTTCCTGCTTCGAACCGTGCTGCCCCGATGCTGGGCTTACCTCCTGGAGCCACTGAGCTGACCTCATTTATCCCCCCTTTGCTGTCTTTAACTTTTCACCGCCTCCTAATCTTCAGGCGGATCCCACCAGGCCGCTGGCCGCCCTGCACGCCAGAGTGTCAGCCTGTTTTCCTGACCGTTCCTCCCAGACCCAGAGTCTGCGCACAGGCTGTTGCCGCCGCTCACAATGCCCTTCCCTGGCCGTCGCTGGAAGGCCCCACTCCCTCCCCCAGGCACCTTTCAAATGTCATCTTTCCTTCGGGGCAGGGGCGTCTTCTCCACATACCTTCACTCTCAACCCCCAGTGATCCCTCCAATTCAGTGGGAAACGGACCATCTCCTGGTCTCCTAAGGAGGTGAGTCCACTCCTCTACATCCTACAAAATCCTGCACACGCCCACCTCGCCACGCTGTCCTAACTGCGGGGCCACCGTCCAGAGTGTGCGCTAAGGCAGTGCTGGCCGCTTCAACGGCTGTACCCCAAACCTCCGTGGCTTAACCCTGGAAACTTCTCAATCCCGTGAAATCTAACTGACAGCACGGCTGGGTGACGGACATGCTCACACGCTCGGCCATTCAGGAACTGGCTTACGAAAGCCCTGCCTTCGGTGGCCGACGGCTCCCAGGGTCCTCCTGGGTGCGGCACAGGCCAGCAGACGGTGAAAGGCAGGGGACAGAGTGACACGAAGGGAGCTGTACGGCTCGGGCCTCCGCTCATACACACCCCCCTCCTGTGGCCTCCCCCAGCTGTGCCCCAGGAGGGAATACAGCAGGCGAGGGTGGGTACCCCTCTCCTTCCTAACTATCCTCGGGAAACTGCCACCATCTAGAGCCGTGGTCGGCAAACCGTGGCTCGCGAGCCACACGCTGCTCGTTGGCCCCTTGAGTGTGGCTCTTCCACAAAATACCGCGTGCGGGCCCGCACGTACAATGCAATTGAAACTTCGTGGCCCCTGCGCAGAAGGCGGTATTTTGTGGAAGAGCCACACTCAAGGGCCCAAAGAGCCGCATGTGGCTCGAGAGCCGTGGTTTGCCAAGCCGCAGTTTGCCGACCACTGATCTAGGGAAGTGGTTCTCAACCTTCTGTCCCTTTAAATACAGTTCCTCAGGGTGTGACCCAACCATAAAATTATTTTCGTCGCTACTTCATCACTGTAGTGTTACTACTGTTATGATTGTCATGTAAATATCTGATATGCAGGATGGTCTTAGGCGCCCCCTGTGAAAGGGTCGTTTGACCGCCAAAGGGGTCGCGACCCACAGGTTGAGAACCGCTGTTCTAGAGAGATGACCTCTGCACCGGGGGACGACCTTGGTGGGGAGAGCCCCGAGCTCAGAGACGGCTTGTTCTCTGTGCTGTTTTCCTGGAGACGGCACCCTGGACACGGGCAGAAGAGACGTGGAAACAACCACACCTCCACGTGGTCTTTATGGGGGAGAAGGGGGGGCTAGGGAGGGACCTGTCCTTTCAAATAAAAGGAGAAGGAGCTGAGTGAAAGGGCAGGGTCAGCCCCTGCGAAGGGTGCCCCGCATTTCTCGCCAAGCTCTGCCCCCGCCCCACCCCCCCCCCCCCGCAGTGCTCATGTGCAGTCCCCCCGCCCAGCCCCCAGTAGGGGCGAGGGGAAGCCGGGCCCGCAGAGGCCCCGCCGCGGCTGGAGCCCGCCGTCAGAAAGCAGGCCAAAGCCGCGTCACGTCCAATTACCGTCAGGGAGGAACATCTGTGTTCCGGAACCCACGTCCCTCAATGCAAACATTTCGCAGCCCCAGCGGCTGCACGGCTGTGAGATGGGCGGCCCCGTGTGAATCGCGGCCACGGTCGTCAGCAGGCGGGTCGGCCGCTGTGCTCGCTCAGCGCCCCCGAGAGCGTTTCTCAAACAGATTGAGTTCAGCGCAGCGGCCTTCCCTCCTATCTGTGAAATCTTGTGGTTGGGGCTGGACAGTTTTTATGAAATGGAATATATAAAATGTATAAAATGCAAATAAAGAGGAGGGTAGAGTCGGGGGTGTGTGTGTGTTTCATTTCTCTCTCTCTCTCTCTCTCTCTCTCTCCAGCCAGGCACCTGGGGTTTTTCTCTGCTTTTCCCTGCGGTGTTTGAGCCGACACGGACAGGTTCCATTGTCAAGTGCAGCCTGAGAGGCTCCCATTCCAGCTGGTCTCCCCGACATGGGCAGGCCAGGCTGGTTCTGAGGGCCCCCCTGGCCCGGAGACCAGTGGTCACACACCGCGTTCCCGAGTGAGGCCGGGGATGCTGGCTCTGCGCTCACCAGCCACCCCACAGCCCTGGGTTCCAAGTGGAAGATGCTTTAAAATTCTCACAGTGCGTTCGATGAGGCCCCCAGAAACGGGAGCCGTGGGTTGGGGCGATGAGGAGACAGGGATCCATCAGTGAGCTCGTAACAGCACAGCATGCAGGGCAGTTTACCCACACGCCGCCCGCCCACGGGGCTGACACTGCATGGCGCTCTGTGTGGCACCGCGACCTCACCAGGATCCCTGTCTCCTGACCCCCTGGAGAGCGGGCAGGACCCCAATGACCGCCTCCTCAGGGGTAGCTCCTGCCCCCTTTCTGAGGAAGCCCCAATCGAGCGTGGTGTCTGGGTCACCGTCCACAGCAGCCAAACCTGCCGACACAGCCCCGGAGGCCTTGCATAAAAGAACGCTCTACAGGGGAAAACCGGGACCATGGGAGGAGGGGTGTGAAAACGAAGGTGTGACTGTAGTGGAATGCTATACAGCTGTTAAAAAGGGCACAGGGCAGCCAGCCGGCCCCTGCAGCCACGTGGAAAACTGCCAGGACATGTGTCAGATGGAAAGCCGAGCTGCGGAAAGAGCAGAACGGCGGCTCCGTACAATGTGCACATGAAGACGCCGCGGGCTCATCGGGTCGGCAGCTCTGCGTGCGAAGGAAGGGGGGGCTCGAGCGCCTGCCTCTCAAACGTCCCGCCCGTGGAGCGGCTGCGTCCCCGGCGGTGGGAAGGGGCCACGGTTGCACTGGGGCAGGGGCTGCCCGAGGAGGAGCGAGCTTTACCTGCAGGGCTTACAGTTCGAAAGAGAAATATTTTCACTTCTAATGCAATTAAACATGTTGTTAAGAGAAAAATCAGAGGCCTTGTGATGAGACACACTGGTGTGGGAGTCCCAGCTCTGTCACTCGCTGTGTAGCTCTGGCTGCTGTGGCAGCTGAATACCAGCCCCCCGGCCCCAAATGCCCATGTCCTCCGGGGACCGTGAACGGGTGAAAGGGGCTTCAGAGACGCGGCTAAATTCAGGGTCTGGAGATGGGAGATTCTCCTGGGTCACCCACGTGGGTCCTACATGCAATCGCAGGGCCTCTCAGCGCCCGAGGGGGCTGGACTCAGAGGAACTTGATGTGACGAGGGACACGGGCAGGAAGGCCAAGGTGAGGGGCCAGGCGGGCAGGAGCCAGGAGTGAGGACAGCATCCGGGAGCCGGGAAGCACAGGACAACGACTTCCCAAGACCCATCCGAGAGTCAGGCCTGGCTGGGACTTTGACCTTGGCCGAGGGAAACCCTCCTGGGCCCCTGGCCTGTGGAACCGTGAGAGAGGAATGGGCACTGATTTCTGCCACTCACGTGCAGTCGCGTGTCAGGGCAGCAGGGCGATGACAGAGCAGGTCCCCCCTGAGCACGCTGCTCCGCCACAGCGGTGCTCCCAGGGCTCCAGGCTGTCGGCAGGCTCAGAGCACAGACAGCACTGCAGCGAGCACTGGACCCCACAGCCTGGGACAGCACTGGTCCATGCTCCCCCCGTCCCCCGTCACCCACCGGGACTCTGTGGAAGGAGGTGTCTGCTACCAAGTCTGGCCTGTGCTCCGGACGTCACGCTCAGCGCTCTCCTTCTCCAGGACCGAGCCTGCCCCGTGGCTGGCGCTCAGGACACTGCCCCATGAGACAGGCATGACTGTTTCTTGCAGACAAGCCCAGAGTCCCGGGAACCACGGTGCAGAGGCAGCTCCCTGCTGGTTCCCCTTACCCGCTCACCCCCACCCCCGCCCCATGCATCTCAAGGCCAGCCAGTTGTGTCTCAGCAAGTTCGGAGTCAGTCTAGCCCCGGCTCCCAGTAACACGGGCTCACCTTTACCGCATCTGCAGAGCATCCTTGCCCAGCGCGGTAATCAGCTCCCTCCTGTGCCCCAGGAATTGCCTGCCTGGGGAGCACCCAGTGTGAACCCCCAGGAGGCAGAGCCCGCCACTCCCTGACCTTGGCCCCCATAACAGAGCAGACAGGCCCCCCTGAGTTGCAGAGCCAAGCATCCTCAGGCGGGGGAGCGGGTCCCAGGAGGTCCCTGCAAAGTCCTCCGTCCGCTGCTTACATCACGAAGAAGCGCAGGCAGAGCATTTCCTGCCGGTCCCGTCACAGCCGCCCCGCTGCGGGAGGGCGGGCTCCAGGGACAGTGGCTGGAGCCGTCCCAGCCATGAGCTCACACGGAAGCCAGCGCCTCCTGTCAGGTCTGGTCTGGAGTGAGCTCGGCCGGCCGGCGGCGATGCCACACCTGTGCTCCATCAGCGAAAGCCTTCGCGACAGGCGGGGACGGCTCAGCGCCCCTGCGGGTCCGTGGCTGAGGTTTGCTCTGCGCATGGCCATGACCTTGAACAGCCTCCTTTCCTTCTGGGCACGCTCTCCTCAGCCGGTCTCCGTAGATTCGGGACGGCTCCAGTTAGGCAGGCATGACTGGGGCAAACAAACTAGGCCAAGTGGTGGGCGCAGGGACGGTTAGAAAGAGAGAGACGGAGAGCCAGCAAGCCCACGGCTGGGCCCACGCCAGAGGTTTGGGAGCAGGGCTTTGGACAGATGTTGCATAGCCATGCTCACAGCAGCAGCTTTCACGGGAACCGAAAGGTGGGCACACTCCAAACGTCCATCGCCAGGTGAGTGGGGAACACCTGCCACAGCCACGCAGGCAACAGTATCCAGCCACAGAAAGGAAGGAAGCGCTGACGCATGCCACAGCGTGGACGAACCCCGAGACATCGTGCCACGTGAAATAAGCCAGCCGAGAAGGACAAGCACTGGGCGACCTGCTTACAGGAGGCTCCTAGAGAGTCACCAGGCACCGTGCCAGGCGCGGGAGTCAGAGCACTGAGCCCACAGGTGCCCGCCGCATGGAGCTTGAAGAGCATGGCCGTGTTGCCCCCCTTCCCACCCCCCAGCATGCTCCCTAGGGCCTCGGTGCCGGTGGGTCCTCCCTTGCTGACCCCCCGTAAAATTACCAGTGGACAGTGTTGGTCTGAAGCCCCCGCCATCCTGGTCCCGCCCTTCCTTCCCTGACTCGTGCCCCGTTCCCAGGGCCCACCCTGCCTCCTCCACCCGTCCTCCGCTCTTACCAGGGGCTCAATGTTCCACTCGGTCCATTCATTGGGATTTGAACCCAAGTTCAACGTCGTAAACTATAGCTGCCGTCGACAAGATCCACCCTCCCTCATCGGGCAAACGGGTCACAGCAAAGCAAGCTCAGAGAACCTGACCCTGACTTTTTAAAAAATATATATATTTTTTTATTGATTTCAGAGAGGAAGAGAGAGGGAGAGAGAAACATTAATGATAAGAAAGAATCATTAATTGGCTGCCTCCTACACACCCCCTACCGGGGATCGAGCCTGCAACCCAGGCATGGCCCTTGACCAGACTCGAGCCTGCGACCCTTCAGTCCGCAGGCCAACACTATCCACTGAGCCAGAGCAGCTAGGGTCTGACCCTGACTCTTTGGCCTTTTTGTAGACTTAACCTTACGTCTAACCCATGGCCAGGGAGCAGGGGGCAGAGGACTCTGAGGACAGGTCACCCAGCTCCGAGTCCTCTCTGGCCTGTGAGCCTGAGCAAACTTCTAAACCCATGTGAGCATCCAAGTCGCCGTCTGTACTCTATGACTGCGAACACCCCCTCTGCAAAGCTGGCATAAAGATCGAAAGGAGTCCTGGCCGGTTTGGCTCAGTGGATAGAGCATCAGCCTGCGGATCGAAGGGTCCCGGGTACGGTCCTGGTCGAGGCGTGTGCAGGAGGCAACCAACCGATGTGTTTCTCTCACATCTGTATTTCTCTCTGTCTTCCCCTCTCTCTTCCACTCTCTCTAAAAATCAATGAAGATATCCCGGGTGAGGATTGAAATTTTAAAAACAATGGGAACCATGTGTAGGTGCTGACACGGGTGCGGAATCCCTGGGCGCTGCAGTGGTTACTACAGGAGCAGTCACAGCACAGCCGCACGGAAGCCGGGCGCTGGAATTGGGAGGCGCGGAGCCGCTCAGCAACCGACCGACCGGCAGGCTCCATACAAGGCCCCCCGCTGGGCCTGCTTTCATCTCAAAACGTCCTTGGCCAACAGCAAAAACAGAAAGAAATTCGTTTTTCATTATTGGGAGGAAAAGCATCCTCCACCAAACAAAAGTAACCCTTCATTAAGGCCATTTTGTTATTAGAGACCAATCGGATTACGGAGCTAATTACGGCGTCCTGGGCTCGGCTGCACCATTGTTGCCCGGACGAGTCACGCCCGCTCCCCGGCTCTCCAAGAGCCGGCCTGGGAGAGCACTCGGCTCACCTGGGAATGTTTTAATTTCTCGGGCGTAATTACCCATAGTGACTAGCCTTGGCCAACTCCAACCAGACAACCCATTCGGGTTGTAGATAGAAACAGGCTGATATCCTGCTCCCCCAGATTCCTCCCCGCCCCCCAGGCTGCCTGCCCCCCAGGGTCTGGGCTGTGCCCGACTCCCCCCTCGAGAGAAAGCAGGCCGCACACAGTGAGTGAATTTTGGACACTTAAGAAGGTCATTGCAGGCGAAAGCTATTCCTCGAGAATCTGAGATACAAAGTTTCCCACCATTCTTTCCCCTTTTGGCCTCTTCCTTTCTTTCTTTTTTTTAAAGACTTTATTAATTTGCAAGCCGGCTAATTGCAACTCCTCGGGCGAAATAACTGTGCAGTTGGCACTGTAACCGCGAGTGGCTGGGCTGAGCGAGCAGGTCCTGTGTTTTTCTCTGCCTATTACACACATTGTTTTAGGTAATTAACATCCACTTTGTAGTGGCAGCCCTGACGCCTCCCTGTCTGAACAGCGCCTTGGCTGGCGGCCCCTGCAACAGCCCTGGTGAACTCCTTGCACAATCGCACGATATTATTATGTAATTCTCCCGGCTAGAGCTCCGGGGAGCTGCACACACGGCTACGGCTCCGTGTGGGCCCGGGATGCAGGCACACGCGCGAGGCGGCTGCTGGAAGGAGCGTTGGCCTCCAGCGGGGCCAGGGCCGGGTGCGGGCGAGGGGAAGGGCTGGGTTTGAACTCTGGCCCCGCTGCCACCAGGGGAGAGAAGCAGCCTCGACCTCGGGGGCTTTGGGGAGCATTCACTGAGTCCTCGACAGGACCTGGCCGAGGGTGGGTTCCCTGTCCACCAAAGAGACGATCTCTCCTCCAGGGTTAAGGCAAGTGGCCATCTTCCAACAGAATCTGTTGTTGATGGTGTTTTCTGTTGTATTCTGTGGTCTCCCTGCCTTTAGGCGCCAGCGGGAAGAAACATCTAGAACTCTGGGCTAGCGCCACACGGGACAGGTGTCACTACCACAGCAGCAGCAGCAGCAGCAGCAGCGATGCATCCATGGCCGCGCCAAGTCCCCAGGGGCAGCGGACCTGTGCCTCCCGCGGGCATGGCATCGAACCTTCCTTCATGAGCCACCAGGGTGCGCTCTCTCCCCCAACGTTGGGGGAAGTGGGAAATGGGCGGAAGGACGACCTAGTCCAGTGATGGCAAACCTTCTGAGCTCGGCGTGTCAGCATTTTGAAAAACCCTAACTTAACTCTGGTGCCGTGTCACATATAGAAATTTTTTGATATTTGCAACCATAGTAAAACAAAGACTTATATTTTTGATATTTATTGTATATATTTAAATGCCATTTAACAAAGAAAAATCAACCAAAAAAAATGAGTGTCATAGGTTCGCCATCACTGACCTAGTCCTAGGAGGATGCTGGATGACTTGAATCGTTTTGCCGTAAAGTTCTTTGGGGGGGTTCATCCTCTAACCTCCCCTCGCCCCAAGCCTAGTCTTCCCAGGACGAACCTCATGGGGCAGGGCGGGGCTCGCTGGCTCCGGTGGCAGGTAGATTACAGGGAGAAGGTGTGGGGAGGGGACGGCTGCCTCTCTGTCTCCTGGGGAAAGACCAAAGGGCCAGGGTGGAAACGCCACAGATCAAAGGCTCTGCAGGTCTGAACAGGGAAGAGGAGGGAGGCCAAGAGGAGAGGTTCCCAGGGGTGGGGGGAGGGGGTCCGGCTCTGAAATGGTCCCTATTGAAAGCGTCCCACGTCCGGGCGCAGTCACGCCGTTCTCACATTTCACCCCACAATCTGAATCCTGTGAGGGGCACATTAATATTAATATTAATATTGACATTAATAACTTCCAAAAAGACAGGCTCGAAGCAGGTGGAGCGACTTACACGAGTCACACGGCAGACAAGGGGCGGAGTCGGGACTCAAACTGAAGTCCCTCTGACTCCAGGCCCCGCGCTCTCTCTATGGACCTCACACGCCCACGTCACCCTTTCGGGGAAGCCGAGAATGGGAAACCGATTTGGGGGAGAAAAAAGGAAAAGGAAAGGTGGATTCAGATGTCTGTCCCCGGCTGCTGACCCAGGCTGTCCCTGTCCTTCCCTTCCTGGGCTCTGTAAACCCACGTCAGGACCGAGCGGGCCCCCACTTGTGCAGAGTCCAGGCTGGCTCAGGTGCACCCCGGTATGCCAGGTGCGCCCCAGTGCGCCAGGGCTCACGGACTGGCAGCCTGGGCCCAAACTGGCTGAAAGGTATATTTTGTTTGGCTCTTAAGAGTTGGATCACATAATAGATTTAAAAACTGAGAGCCGTTGCCAACACATAAAATTGGGGTTCCATCTGCTGCTGCTCATCTGATGGGTTAGGGCAGCGGTTCTCAACCTGTGGGTCGCGACCCCTTTGGGGGTCGAACGACCCTTTCACAGGGGTCGCCTAAGACCATCCTGCATATCAGATATTTACATGACGATTCACAACAGTAGCAACATGACAGTTATGAAGTAGCCACGAACATAATGTTATGGTTGGGTCACAATATGAGGAGCTGTGTTTAAAGGGCCAGAAGGCTGAGAACCACTGGGCTAGGGCGTCCGGGCCCAACCCTCCTGCTGCGAGTGACTGGAACGCGGGGGTTAAAACAACGATGCTGAGAAGCAGGGGAGCAGGGCCTCCTGGCTCCGGTGCAGAAAGGAGGAAACGCTGGGCTGGGCGGATGGGGCCGTGGAGGTGGGACCAGGAAGTGGGAGGCCAGGCAGAGCTGTGGGAGCCTCCCAGGCCGGAGACCAGGAGACCGGAGCCCGAGGGGGAGGGGGAGGGGGTGCGAGGTGGCCGGGACTTCAGGGGCCGAGGCCAACGCAGAGAAGTGAGTCCGGCGTTTGGGGGCGTTTTCCCTGCAGGGGGCCTGAGCAGAGCTTCCCGCAGGCCCAGCGATGATTTAAATGGATGCGGCACCCTCAAGTGGGGGGGCCTTGGAGGACACCAGGACCTTCGCGGGGACCCTGAAAGGGGTAGCGGCTGGGAAACAGACAAGCCTCAGGCGACACCAGCTCAGCAAGCCCGGTCCCTGGAGGGAAGCCGGCCACGTGCCTGGGGCCTCCATCCGGAAGCCAGCGTGGGCTCCGGAGGGCGACGGGAGGCACCATCAGTGCCGCTCCAGTGTTTCACCGCTGCCCCCGGCGCCTACAGCACCAGACAGGTTATTCCAAGAGGAAACACAAGGGAGGCTGGGGGCCAGAGGACCGGAGCCACCCTGACGGCCCCTGGAACGCAGGCCCAGGAGGAGAGGGGATGGAGGCTGAGGTCTCGCCCAGCTTCCCCAGGGCGGGCCTTTCCTTGCAGCCGCTGCGAGGTTTCTAGGCGCATGTACTCATCCAGTCTCTCCTTTTTGCCTCTCGCGGCGCTGCCGCCACCGAACCCCTCAGGTGCTCAGCGAGGCCGGGAGGATTAACTGCCGTGTGACAGCCGGGCAGGGCCGGGGAGGCCCGACAGGAGGACGTCCCACCAGCGGGTGCCTCTCTTCCCAGCCAGCAGCTGGCAACCTCACACAGGCGGCCCGAAACCAGCCATCGGCCGTGCCGTACACAGGGCATCCTCCCCCCCCATGGCCCGTTACTAGCACACCTCGGCACACAGCCACTGTAGGTTAAGACCGTGTGAAAGCAGACAGAGCCCAGCTGCCAATTCACACACCCACGTGTGCACGTGTGTACAGACCTTCTTTACCTGCGACCAAGTCTTCCCCATGAGCCTCTGTTTGGCTGAATAATCGATGGGGCCGAGAGGAGGGAGGGACGAGCCATGAATTCTGTTTCATCCAGTAAACTCAGGCGACCAATGAGTTAGATCTTCAGCTATTTCTGATGCTTTGGGGTAAAAACACTCCGATATTCAGAGTTCCCCCCTTCCTTGGAGTAACAGCTTAAGTTCCAGGGAAATAGTCTCAGAGCACAGACATGGGATGGAAATGCTCTCATACGTAGCACAGCTGGACAGGGAAGGGGCAGAATCAGTGGGAAGATCCATTGCCAACACATAAAATCGGGGTTCCATCTTCTGCTGTTTGATGAGCTAGGGCAGGGGTGGGCAACCCCTGGCACACGTGCCAAACATGGCAGGCCAGTAAGTTTTGCTGGAACGCGAAACCCTCTCTTATAATCTTCCATTTACAGTTTTTTTCTTAATATCGACTTTTTTATTTTTCAGATAAATTCAGTGTAGGTGCATCTTAGATAGATAAATAATTTTACATAACAAGTTATCTTAAAGACCATAGACATGGATTGACAAGAGAGGGGGAAGAGCAATTTCTATGCCTCTGCCTTAAATCTCCCTGCCTTCCTAGATCCGACCAGTGTTTTGGTTTCATCCACATACGCTTGTGGATCTTTGTTCTCAGCGATGAATTTTGTTAAGTCTCCTAATAGGAGTAGCCTGACGGATGAAAGGAGTAGCTCGTGCAGATCTCTGAAGGTCACGAAATATAAACCTGATGTAAAATCTCTGTCATCGGTGATGCAGCAGCAGAAGTCCCACTGATCATATCACACGGAGTCATAAAGTTTTCTGTCGGACTATCAGTGTACATGTATACACTAAAAAATAAATGTATTTTTCATCATCATATACTGTGTTTTTGTCGCTCGAATGAATTTTATTTCTTCAAGGTTCTTCACATATGTACACCGTAAGAGATATCAAGTAGGCGTAACATGTTCTTAAAAAATTAGGGTTGGCACACAGAAGAATTTTGAGTCAGAGATTTTGCTGGTTTTGGCACGCACTCACAAAAAAGGTTGCCCACCCCTGGGCTAGGGTGTCCCGGCTCAACCCTCCTGCTGAGAGTGAAGCACTCAGCCGATGCCACTGGGATCCCACGGACAGATGTGCCAAACGTGCCTGCATGGAGCTTTCCATGTTTTTTGACTCATTACCAGCATTTTGGTAACATCCTTCCGTAAAAGTCAGGCTTTCCAGCTTCTGTGGCACAGTGAGATGTGGCATCGACCGTCTGGGCCCGGGGCAAGGCTGTGCCTCGGAACAGTGCTGCCCGTGTCTGTTCCGTGGGCTGGGCCTGGACCGCTTCCTAATGATGAAGAAACATGGTTTGGGAACCCAATGGCTCCACACAGAAATCCAGGTGTGCAACTGGGTAGCTGTGTGACCTCAGGGAAGCTGCTTAACCTCTCTGAGCTCCAGTCTGCAGGTCTACAAAGGGAGGATTAAAAATACCTACCGCACAGGGTTGCTGTGGGGATTAAACAAGATCATGTCTTGAACGTTCTTGGCGCAAAGTGAGTATTTAATAGCAGGTGCCAATTTATGCTTCGCTGATTCGAACAGTCCCTGAATCCTCCCGGATTCCGATTCGTTCCGGGAAAGATAAGCGGTAGCTGGTACTACAGTGCCCACAGCCCAGTGAAGCCTTCTGTCCCCTATTTCACAGACACAAACGGACCAGCAGTCATTGTCTGGAAATCCAGGCTATAGACATGGGTGAGTTCCACACACTGTCCACCTTCTGGGTATGTCACCAAGCAGGAGGGAAGCAAGGGAAAACGAAAAGGAGAAAGTATATACACGAGAAGGTGTCAAGCAGAGTGCATGGCACACAGCGGGTCCTCTCGCCATCTTTCCTTACATCGCCATCTTTCCTTACGGTCATGGCCCTCAGTCTCCCACGTGCCTAGGCGTCACCTGGAAGGCTCGCAGGTGGCTGGGCTCCATCCCCAGAGCTCTGGATTCAGTCCGGGGGACAGGACAAAATTTTGGATTTCTAGAAAGTTCTAGAACAGTGGTCGGCAAACTGCGGCTCGCGAGTCACATGCGGCTCTTTGGCCCTTGAGTGTGGCTCTTCCACAAAATACCGACTTCTGTGCATGAGCCACGAAGTTTTAATCGCACTGTATGTGCGCACCCACATGTGGTATTTTGTGGAAGAGCCACACTCAAGGGGCCAAAGAGCCGCATGTGGCTCGCAAGCCGCAGTTTGCTGACCACTGTTCTAGAAGGCTCCCAGCTGATGCAAAAGCTGTTAGGCAGGAGACCACAGTGGAAACCATTGCCTTAAAAGTTGGATAATTTTCAAGAGATGCTGTGAAGGTCCAGGGGGTCTTTCTTGTCCAGCAGACCCAAGGGGGCAGCAGGTAAATTGTCAGCAACACCGCACAATATTCCGCGTGTCCACTGTCCACAGTTGCAGGGAAAGATGTGCTCAGGCGTGGTCTCGGTCGTCGCTACTGGAGCGGCTGCGGCCGGGGTCCCTCCCCGTGTTCTCTGACCCCTGCTGCCATCCTAGGTGGGGCTGGGTGGTCAGGTGATGCTGCTCCCTTCCGGCCTCTGCTAGGAGACCTGGCCAGCAAGTTCAGGAATGGGGGTCTGACCAGCGTTGGGGGCTGGATGCGCGACCCCGAGCCTCTGGAGTAAAAGCAGCTCCCAGGAGTGGTCAGCCGGAGTCCAAGAATTTGAGCTGCCCCACCGACAAAGGGGGGGTCTGAGCCCAGGCGGTCCTGGGCCCCGAAATGTACCCCAGCCCCTCCTCCTCTTCACTCAGGGGGCCTCCTCCCCAGACCCAGCATCCCCTGTCCCTAGCAGAGACCCCGGGGCCCAGGCTTCTCCGGGAAGCAGAGCCAGGGTTGTTTTTAACAAAGAAAGAGCTCAAAGAAACCTGGGTTCCCAGGTCCCCCCGGAGAGCAGCTGCCCAGGTCGGGATTCACCATGTGGGTGTGGCTGCAGAGTTAAGGGCTCACAGAAGGTCTGTGATCCCCTCGCTGTCTGTGTGAGGCAGGCACAGACACCCCACGCTTCCTGCAGCTCCCTCCGCCCCACTCCAGTGGATGGTCCTGAATCCCTGTTGCCTCCTCGCAACCCAGCTGTCCTGGCGAGAGCCATCTGGACACCAGAGGGCGCTGCGGCACCAGCTCGTGGCCTAAGCTCCTTCCACCCAGAGCAGCCACCAGCTCTGAGCATGCCTCCCACCCCCACCCCGCCCCCGTGCCCCCAGAGGCAGGGTAGACCCAGAACGTGGGCCTGCATGGTTTTGCACACTCCCAGCTGCCATGGAAGGCTCACCAGCTTTCCTGGGGGAAAGGTGACACAGAGATTCACTACTCTGCAAAGTTTACCCATGGATTTCAGGCAAGGTCAACAATGGAAAAAGTAAATGGGTCCCTCAAAAACAAGAAAATGAGGTGGGAAACCCTGCCTGGTCCCTGCAGAGGCCGTGTGCAGGTGCCACGACCGCAGCACTCGTGTACCGATCAGGAAATTTCCAAGGGCCAGGAACTGGCCCAGACAGGACGAGACTGGGTTCCCGGCTGGGTATGGACCAGGCAGTCTGACCCCCGCTGAGGCGGCTGGGGATAGAGGTTAGCACTGACTAGCACACACGTTGCCATCAGCTAAGAGCTGAAGGACGCGCACGATGGCCCACATCCTCCTCATGGACACCGCACAGGTAGGACGGTTTGCCCGGTGAAGGTCTGCCTGGCTCAGGGCAGCCGAGTGGGGCAAGAGAACGGCTGAGCGGTGGCGGGACTCCAGCTCAGGTCTGTGCGGGCACTGAGGCACGTGCTCGGCCAGCGTGCACACAGCGCTTCAGGCCGTGGGTCACTCCTGTCCTGCCCATGCCAGCCCCCGGCGGTGCCCAACGGCAGGGCACCTTACACCAGGCTGCATGCCACCCCCACAGACAGTGGGGACACAGACCAGCATAGGTGGTCAGCCTGGGAGTCGCCTGAGGGCTGCAGAGGGGGCAGGTGTGAATGACAAGCGGCTACAGCTTTCTGTGCAGAAACCAAGTGCAACGAGTTTCCTGGGACGGGCGGATTCTGTCGGGTCCGCCGCGGGCGATGAGAAACGACGGGGCCAGCATCGCGTCGGACTCTCAGTCTGCGCGTTATGAAACGAAGGCACTTCCGGCGGAACCGAGACTAGAGGTGGGAGCCTCGAGTCTAATCCAGGCTTAGCAGTGACCACATCAACCACATTTATGAGATAATGAATGAAAAGGCTATTGAAACCAGGAAGCACCACACAAAGAAAGAGATGATTATATATGTGACCCGGATCAAAAGCACGCCTCTCTCCTCTCTCCCCCCAACCCCATCCCCTCCTGCCTCCCCATGGACAAGCGGCATGGACACCGCAGACGAGCTTGACCTGAGTCAGCAATGAGTTCAAATCTCCCAGCTGCACAGCCTTGACCAAGTGGCCTCCCCTCTGGCCTCAGACGAGACCCCTGCTTCACGGAGCAATGACACAGGCTGGCCCACGTTCACCACGTGCTCGAGCCACGCCCTGGTCCACTGCTCTGTGCACCTTGCCAACACCAGGAGCAAAAGCCCCTTCGTCCTCCAACTTGTCCCCGAGGGGGCGAGGCCCAGAGGCGTCAAGCACCTGGCCCAGGGCACAGCGCTCCTGTTAGGGCATGGAACTCACACTCATCCCCACCTCCGTCTATCAGACCCTGGGCTTGGAACTTAACCTCCGACAGTGGGTCCTAGGAAGACTCGGTGATTAAATACGAGACGGGATGAGGGGCTGCGGCATTTTCCGCTCCTGCCGGCCACCCGGAGACAGCCCGCCCTGCTCTGCACGGCCCCACTGCTGCCTCCTCAGTCCGCTCCTGGTCGGCCCACTCTTGCATCTAGGGGGAGCCTTCGTGCAATCTGGCTTGGATTTGCTGGTGCAGACCTCTCTGCTCGGTACATCTGTTTCCAGGCATGTATTCCTAATAAATGCGCGGTGATTAGGGAACTAAAATGTGCCCGAGTTCCAGCCTCTGGAAACCGACCCGGTCCACCGCCGCCACCGCCCACAGGGGACCCCGCGTCAAAGAGGGAACACGCAGACATCCAGGCACCGAGCCTCGGCCAAGCCTCCTCCCTCGTGATCCAGGCTCTTCGCTGCTAACCGTTCCCCCTTTGACGGTCAGGCCCACGACATCAGCCACCTGGAGCTGTGGGGACAAAGGTGCCAGCCAGTGGCCCGTGCACGTGCCCGGGAAGGCTCCCCGAAGGTACCGGGGGCCTGGGACCCGCGAGTTAGACCTCCCCTGATGGCCACTTCCTCACTGGGTGCACATTACTTACGCAATTTTGGTTGCTGTGTAAAAAGGAAGGTAGAGTTATGCTACAATTTCATAATGTGCATGCCTCGCAAACCCGGAGAAACGTGCACTGCCCCTGAATTAC
The DNA here is from genome assembly GCF_014108235.1 of Myotis myotis. Taxonomy (NCBI): domain Eukaryota; kingdom Metazoa; phylum Chordata; class Mammalia; order Chiroptera; family Vespertilionidae; genus Myotis; species Myotis myotis. Next base: position 4,374,663 of record NW_023416368.1, on the reverse strand, counting down.
GGGGAAAGTTCACTTGTTGCTATTTGCTCAAGAATGGCTCCTGCACCGATTTCTTGTCTCAGAGCAGCACGCTGGTATTTTATTTTATTTGTTGATGTATCTTTAGTGATTTCAGAGAGGAAGGGAGAAAGAGAGAGAGAGAAACATCAGTGATGTGAGAGAATCATTGATCAGCTGCCTCCTGCCCACCTCCCACTGGGAATCGAACCCCAATCACCTGGTTCATAGGTCCACCCTCCACCACCGAGCCACACCTGCCAGGCTGCAGGCTGATGTAGAGATGGGGCGATGGCCACACTTGACCTGTGATGGTGGTGGTGGCGCTGACACCCGCATGCGCTGCGTCCTCCCAGCCTGGCCTGGAGGGGGGTGGGGGAGCGGTCTCCGTCTCCCTGATCCAACCTCAGAAGCTGACATGAGGAGGTTCCGCGGTGCGCCCAGAAAATCCCCTGTGAGGCCGAGAACCCAGGCCCTTCGCCGCTGCTCTCCCTCCGTGCCGAGTGCACTGCCTGTGGGTGGTCAAATGCATGGACATCTGAGGGGGGAACAGAAGAGGCCAAGCAGGACCCCGCCTGCCCAGGACGGTGGCCTCGCCACAGAAGCGCCCGTCGGCTGACCCCCTGCAAAGGGCAACTGACTTCAGAGAGGCCGGTCACCTGATCGTGAACTGCTCGGCCTGCCCGGCAGGTAGAAGTCAAAACATAGTTAAAGTTTAGTGGACTTAATCTAGTTAATAATAAAAACAATAATGGCTCAATTAATAGCAATCCTGGGCACTTTTATGGATGCTTTCATCTGAGAATCAAAGTGGTTTGGGAGAGGAGGCATCGCCAGGCTGATCTTACAGATGCGGAAACGCGACATTAGAAGCGAGATGACTCGCCAAGGTTGGGCCTGAGTCAGCACCCAGGTCTGGGGAAGGCCTGGCTCCCGGCGCTCTCCCTCCCTCCGTCTCTGTGCCTGGCACTTAGGGAGATCTGTCATCTGAGAATCTCAAATTAATCTCCCAACAATTATCACCATTCAGCGGTGGCCAACAAGAAATCTCCACCCGCCTGCCAAGCCACGGAGGCCCATCCGGTGCCGCCTCCCCTGGGCGGGCAGGGAGGGTTCAGCACCCCCGGCTCCGAGCGGGGCCGGGGTCCCGGGTCTCAGCACTAGGGGGGCTGGGACCCCACAACCAAGAGACCAGAAGTGAGCAAGGCAGGCCCAGGATCTGAAGTCATTTCCTGGGTAATGATTCTGATGGTCACCTTGGTGATGCACGCAGAGGGGGAAACATATTTCTAGGTCTGATACACCTGGATCGGAATCTTGACTCTGCCCCTTTTAAGCTGTGTGCCCTTGGGTAGATTGCTTGGCCTCTCTGAGCCTCAACGTCTTCATATGTAAAATCAGTATGGCTGTATCCCAGGGGCCCCAGCCGCTGCACATGCTCTTAGTTTCTGTAATGAAAACACTGTAAATTAGCATTTTGCATGGACGGTCCTTAACAGACTGCTCACTGCTGTGTACAAGACGCCACCTGGACCTGCCGTGCAGAGAGAGAAGCAGGCTGGGAGCCACGTCGGGACTTGTCCGGGTGCACGCTAACAGGGATGTGTGCTCCCTCCAGCCTGTCTGACCCCCGCTCGTGTTCCTTAATCAGGAACTTGAAATCTTTCCATCAAGTGCGTTTTTCACTGATTGGAGGGTGAGGAGCATATGCTGCCACATCCGTCAGGGAACGTGACGGGGAAATGGCTACCCTCACCTGGACCCCTGAGGATCCATGAGAGCCCAAGGGGTGGGCAAGGTGAGGTGCGGTGCCAGGCGAGCTGCTGCCCGGTTCCTGGGACCTGGACTGCGGGCGCCGTTACACAGACAGGGCCCCTTCAGTAAAGGACATTGCGGTCAGGGTGGGCAGGGCCCTGCGGAACTTCTCCCTCCCCGTCCTCCCTCTCTCATGGATCTCCGCTGGGCTCCCAGGACCTGTCAGATGGAAAGGCAGAGGCAGAGCCCGTCCTCCAGGCCAGCCTCCTGGGCAGAGCAAAGGAGCGGAGGGTGGGTGTGGGTGACCAACGGGAGGACCAGTCTTCCTTCAATGATGAGCAATCTCAGCGGTGAGCCGGCCTCCCCCAGAGCCGAGACGGGGGTCGGGGAGAGAATGGGGGGTAAAGTCCCGGCCGCCGCCCTAACCTTTGCTGAGAGTCCTTGAAAGATTTCTTATCATGTCGGTAGGAAGGAGAGCATCCCTCAGAACTGGCTAGAGAGAGACATCAGCCCATTTTACAGATGAAAAAGTCAAGGTCCAAGGAGGAAAAGCACAAACTCTACGGGGAACATCCTCAGATAGAGAAGATGGTGCATTAATTGCTCAATCTGGCCTCTGGCTGGCGTCTCCATTCATTCATTCATTCATTCATTCAGTAATGATCTAATTGTTTATAGAGCAGCTACCACATCCCAGCTGGTCTATTGGATGGAAAGCAGGGGCCATGATGTCTTCCCCCTTCCATGCTCCCATTATAAATATTGACAACCCCTGACATTCATTCAGCACATGCTGTCTCCTGGGACTGCACAGAGCCCGGCCCCTGCCTGCATTATCTCATTTAATCCCACAATAACTCTCACGGGAGGTATAATTGTTCTTGTCTCCACTTTACAAACAGAAAATTGGGGCTTAGGGTGATTAGATGACGTGTCCACAGGCAGCCAGCGGGCAAGGTGGCGCTGAGCTCACAAGGGGCCTTTCTGAGTCCAGGAGCTGCGGGCACACAGCGGCCAGCGGGGCAGGTACCGCCCCCTGACCTGCCCTGTTTTATTTTTCATGAAGCCAGCATGCAACACCTGAGAGATGTGAGTTTTAAAAATCCTGACTTCCTTGCCTTTTCTTTGAAGGGGCGAGGAGATGGGGCTGCACGAGGCCTGCCTTTCTTCCATCACAGCTGTCCCCTGTGCTCACGGACACCCTGCTTTTGGCCAGCAGTGGGGGGGTGGGGGGTGGGGGGTCCTTCCTGGTCTGCCTCTTTCTTCCACAGCAAAAGGCAGCATCAGGATTGGGGATGCGTGACCCCAGGATGGGGGCCGGAGCTTCCGCCCGGGAGAGGTCACTTGTCCCTGCCGCTTGGCCAAGCGCGTGGGAAACCCACAGACACAGCAGGGCCAGTGGTAAACAGCCAAGAACGAACCTTCCCACAGCGCCAGGAAAATGCCCCCCCCCCCAGCCCCGTCTCTCAGAGCAGCCCGTGGCAACCCCACGGCAGGCAGATAAAACACTTTCGACAAGATCACCTTTTATCTTCCCTCCGTGGGCCAAGGGAATAAAACACGGCGGCCAAACACAAATTAACGTGTAATTATTTTCCGTGCCTGAATCATTGTCTTTCATGTGTCGGGGCATGCTGGGCAAACAGCACCACCCCTCGGACTTCGTTGTGGTAACCAGGCTCCGAGCCACAAGAAAGTCTTTCTCTAATGCCTTCTTCGGCGCCGACTTCCAACTTGAAGCAACTGGTCCCCCCACCCCCTCCTTCTTTTAAGGAAAAGAGACACAGATTGGGGGAGGTCTCCAGATTGCTGCCACCACTATCATGGCAGCTTGGTTGCGGGGGGGGGGGGGGGGGGATAGGGGGAAGGTACCCACCCCCCAAATATAAACACCCCTTTGACAGGTGACTTAATGGGCTAATGACTGTTCTTTACTCTTGTTCACCTGGGGACTAGTGATTTGCTTAGTAAGTGTGAGACCCCTACCTGTGTACTGACGCTATACTGGGATCCATGGCGTACTGTTCCGCTGCTCAGCTGGTGCTGAAGTCTGAGTCCTAGGATGCTTGGTGGAGAAGGGAGGAGGGCGGGGTCACAGGCCTCCCTTGGAGGCCCAGCGGTGGCGCCTTCTGAGCCTCGAAGCCTGTGCTGGGAGCTTTTTGGAGCCTTTCTTTCTTCCTTCTGCCTCAGAGACACCAGCGACCTCCCAGCCATGCAATAATAGTTTGCAGCTCCTCACCTGCCTCTTGTCATGGGGGGGGGGGGGGGGGTGCGGGGGGGCAGCGTCCACAGACACCTGTGGGACCCGAAGTCTTGCCGTGGACCTGTCACCTCTGGTCCCTCAGCTGCGGGCAGGACAGTGCCACTGAACAGGGGTCCCACCAGTTCCTCCTGAGCCTTCTCCAGGGGCTGAGGGAGGACGGTGAGGTGATGACTTTGCTTTACTTTAACTTACATGTGAATGTGGGTTCTGCTTTGAACGTGAGACACTAAACGCCTTGACAGCTGTGCATCTTTCCGTTCTAGTGTTCTTCAATGCGGTGTGCCCAGCCCACGATAAGTAGAATGAACACAGCTGCGCACAGTAGGTGCTCCGCAGTGTGTGATAAGCGGAGGAGTCAAATTTGCATAAGTAAATATCTTTAAAAGTTTTTCCTGAGGAGGAGCGGCTGGAGGTAAGGATAACTCTTTATGCATCCAGTCACGCAGGCATGCATGCATACAATTATTCACGGTGTTGAATGCCCACTTCAGAAACTGGAGAAACAAACAAGAAAAAGGCTCAAACCCTGCTCTCAAGAAAAGTCCAGAAGAGGTGAGCACAGGCGGTGGCAGGGGTTAGGGCCGCTAGAGAGAGAATGACAGCGGCTCGAGTGGCACAGAGGAGTGCCCCCCTGGGGTCCACTGGCGAGTGTCCACGACCAGTTCCCTGCGGGCAGTTCTGACGCGGTATCTTCAGTGACTTTAACGATTAAAAGTAAAAACAAGGATGACGGTGGACCCCCCACCTTGCTTATCACTGATGTGAGTGACTCCTTTGCTAAATTGGATACGAGCTTTCAAATACTGGAAGGATATTTCTTCAGTATTGGGGGACCATTCGCAAAGGAATGGCTACAGACAGGACACACTTGCAACTTTATGCTGTGTTGTTGATTTTTCATCCATCACTTTCTTAAGTCCGGACAATCAGCACGACAACAAACTAAGCCCTGACTGGCGCTGTCCGCCTATTTCCATGGTGTACATACGCCAACATGGTCGATTTCGAAGTTCCCAAGGTGACCTCACTGAGCAATACGCAGCAGCACACCATTATATAGGATTTCCACCCAACAGATGCAAGCGGCGTAAATAATGGTAACAGCACAGATAGTAGTAAAATGTAATAAACTAATTAGGAAGAGATGAGTTTTGAGTATTTACGACCTTTGTTTTTCATCTAATTTATTTAATTATGTGTTTATAATTTAATCTTTAATAATTGCAGTGTTTAACAACCAGCTTGCAAAATTCCTGACAATTTAATAATTGACTCCCAGGCCGGTAAGGGCAGGCCCCAGCACATGCCTGCGCTGAACCCAACATGAGAGGTCAAGGAGGGCTTCCCAGAAGAGGAGGCTCCTGCGCCCAGGAGAAGCACCCTGGTGTAGAGAAGACACTGGGCTCCAAAGCCCAACTTTGATGGTTTCCAGTCCCAGGTCTGCCTCCTCCTGGCTCCGTGTGTGACCTTCTGCTAATTTCTTCTTCATTCTGTACCTCAGGGTCCTGTTTCTTAACGTGGGTATGACAGTGCTGACCTCACAGGGTTGTTTCGTAGGTGAAGTGTCTGGCCTCTAGGAGGTGACCTCGCATGCTAACTCTTATTGAAAGACAGGTGGGGCTCGGCCAGTGTGGCTCAGTGGTTGAGCACTGACCTGTGAACCAGGAGGTCACGGTTCGATTCCTCATCAGGGCACATGCCCAGGTTTCGGGCTCAATACCAGTAGGGGGCGGGCAGGAGGCAGCCAGTCAATGATTCTCTCTCACCATTGATGTTTCTATCGCTCTCTTCCTCTCTGAAATCAATAAAAATATTCTTTTTTTAAAAAAGAAAGAAGCCAGGGAGAGACAGGGCGGCCTGAGGAACATTCCAGACAGAGAGCAAAGGAGCAGAGGCAGAGTGGGGAGCTGGGGGCCTGCAGGAAGGACCCACTGCTCCACAGACTCTGCATCTGTGAGGATGCAGATGTGGCTGCTGCGGAGGAGGCGGGGCCACCTGACCCTGCCCATTGCCCCTCCACCTGCCCCGCCCGCCCCAGGCCGGTCTGCAGATGCTTCTCCACCTTTAAGGTAGCGCTCACTCGCCCGTCACACAGGGTGACTGTGACCAGAAAGGAACCGCAGTGTGTAAGCGCTCGGCGCAGACACCAAGAATTGGTTCTTTATCACTGTTGTCACATTGCCAGGCCCTGCCCGGTCCCCCGTGAAGGTCTGCTCACTGCAGGGCTGCTTCAGGCAACCATGCGACGCTCCGCCCCATCCCACCCCCCACCCCCACCCCCGCCCTGGTGCACAGGTAGGATGGTCCCCATAAAGGCCCAGGCTCAGGCCGCAGGGCCTTTCCAGGTGGAGACCTGGGGGCCCAAAGGGCCAGCACCTGGGGGGTCTGTGAGTCCCTTCGAAAGACTAAGCCACCGCGTGTCCCCTCGGCCCACACGAGCTGCTGCCAGGGCCCAGCGCGGGCCCTGGGGCGTGGATGCTGCCACCTTGCTCCACCAGCGGCCCCGAGACCCGGTGACCACACCTTCCTCCCGCTCCCCCAACCCCACCCCCACCCCTGCATAGACATGGGGCTCATCTCCAAAGGTGGACACAAACCAAAGGCAACGGAGATTCCAGGCGATTCTCTGGATAATTCTGGATCCTGACTGCTGGTGCCGAGGAAACAGAATGCGCCCGTGTGCTCCGCGGGAAATAAGCAGCCGCCTGTTTAAGGAAGCTCCTCGGGCTCCGCCGGTTCCCTGGCCTGACCAGACCCAGCCAGGAACCTGCCGTTGCTTTTTTAATTAAATGCCTACTGTGCGCCAGGGCCCTTCACAGGTTCGTCCCAGACGACCACCCACAGCGGGAGAGATTCCTGTAGATAAGCCTGGTCCGGGGAGACGCTGCGGTTGTTGTCTGATGGAGCCAAGGATGGCTCGGAGGGGCTGGTTATTAGCCGCTTCAGAGATAAGGAAAGCGAGAGGCAGAGGGGTGACTCATGGTAACCCTGGTTACTGCACTGGGAGGGAGTGTGCGCGCATTCCCCATTCCACGCTGCTGAGTGGGGAGGCGGCGCCTTAGCATCACCTCATCCTCAGGTGAAGACTGACGCTCAGACGCGTCTTAGTGCGAAGTGATGGGACGAGGCTCCCAGCCCTGGTCCCCGGCCAGACTCCCAGCTCCTGGCTCCCAGCTGGCGAGGGGCCCGGGAGGTGCGGGCGGGTTTGCAAGCCGCTGGGGCGTCTCCGAGGGGTGGGGAGGCTGTGTCGCTGCCATGCCCCCACCACTGCCATCTTCTCTTGCCTCCTGTGGAGACTCTCCACCCCCGGGGGTGGAAGAACGTGACCTGGGCCAACGTGAGCGCCCTGTGGGGTCAGGTTCACCCCTGCTTCTGAGTCCACTTGAGCCAGTTCTCATTCATTCACAGACTTCAGTGCAGACAATTAGAGGGAACAAACCCATCCTGTGCCTTCACTGCCCCCAGAAGACGCGGAGGGTGGGGCAGAGGGTTTGTGCCCAGGCAGGGCTGGGAGGGGGGGCTGTGGGGCCCTGGCACCGAGGTTTTGCTCTGCCTCCGGGTGACCGGCTAGGCTGGGAGCCACCAGCCTCGAGGAGCCGCCGGCTTGGCTGTTTCTCCTGCAGCTGCTGGTCCACCTGGGCCCAGGCTTCCTAAGCATCTCCTCTCAGCTTCTGGTCTTTTCTTTTTGAGATAAGCTCTGTGGCAAAAGGGCTGTGATCGATAAAAGCTCCAGGAACTGTCAACTAGGAAGTAAGAACCCCGCCCCCAGATTTATGGCTTAAAACCAGCAGAGACCAGCTCCATCCAACATGGCGACTAATTTCACCTAAAGGCAACCCCCCTCCTGAACGCTCCTGGTACGGCATCAGCATGCCAAGCCAGACCCGGGGACAGGATGGGAAAGGGGGAGCCGCGTGAGGGCACAAAGCGGCTCAGGAGCCCCCCGAGGATGCCCGCCCTTTCCCGGGAAGATCCTGAGCATTCCTCCCTCTCCCCAGATCAAATGCACCTCCATAAAGGAAACAAATCCCGCTAAAGGGGGGCTGCTCCGTCCGTGGGGTAACCACCCACTGCTTCACCAACAGGCACTTCCACTTTAAACTGTGTGCCGACTCACGTCTGAACTCTTTCCTACGTGAGGCCGAGAGCCCGCAATGGGTGGCGGGTCCGCGAGTCCCCGGACCTGCATCATCCCCACCCTGTTCACGCCCACTGACGGGAGCTTCTCCAGCCCCAGCCCCGAGGAACCAAGCATGGAGGATGAGAGGGGACAGGGCTAGAGGCACATGGGAGACCCCGGGACCAAATCTATGCTCCGTGGTCAATGCTACTGGGAGAAAGGGTCCCCGTTCTTCCCTGCTGGCCTCAGTGGAACCTGTTTTCATAAGGAAAATGTGGCCAAGAATGGCTGGTGGGCTCCTCATCTCTAAGGAGGGAGAGGGGTGCTGAACGTGGAGTCACGTGGGATCCCGGCTCCCCTACCTGTGGCTGTGTGACTTCAGGCAAGTGTCTTCGCCTCACTGAGCCCTGGCAGCCTCCTCTGTGAAACAGGAGAATACAGACTGGAGCTGGTTAAATCTTCCCTGAGCTTCTCAGGGCTCTGCGGGGGAAAGCCGCTATCATGCCCATTTCACAGATGAGAAAACCGAGGCACAGAGAGGTTACAGAGCTTGGCCTAAGTCATAGAAGTAGAAACCATAGTCAGGATTCAAACCCAGGCCCTCTGCCCCCAGGTACTCACATCCTTCCCCCCCCTTCCCCCCCCCCCCCCGCCCCGCTTCTCCTGGTTGAATGTGGATGTGATGACTTTTGCGTAGTGTCCCTCTGCCTCTGAGAATCTTAGAGGTAGGAGGTCTGAGAGACAGCTGGCCCTTCCACGTGACAAAACAGAGAGGAGCATCACTCCCCTGCCCCATCCCCCGCCCGTTTTATCCGCAACACTTTTCCATTGTAAAACATTTTCAAAGTAGAGTTAAGCCAAAATAAGAAATTACAACCGTGAGTAATCCCACCCACTCCAAGGTAACAACTCTTAACTCCTGTGAGCTTTCTTCCAGACATCTCTGTATGTATATAAATATATGCTTTTAAATATCCAACGAAAAAATATACTGAGTGATACATAAGCTTTTGTTTTGATTTCGGGTCCTGAGGTGGAACCAGCTTTGTGAATTTATGTGAGTACAGATGTACACTGTGAAAACCATGTTGCTGATGCAGGAAATGATAAAGAACAAAAGCCCCAGCAGCCTGCGCGGTCCTGGTTCCCCCGGTAACACGTGCTTTCCTCAGCCTCCCTCCAAGCCGGACCATGTATATACACGACACTTTTTTTTTTGTACAAGTGGGACTATATTTGCAGTTTTTTTGCATAGTTATTTTTTCTGTAATATTATATGGTGGGCATTTTCCCATGTCAATAAATACAGCCTACGGTATGGTTTTCCACGGCCACACGATATTTCATGTTCTGCACATGCCGTAAGCCGTTGTGTAAGCGTTCTCCCATTCTTGGTCGTTTGGATTGTTTCTAACGTTTTCTTTTTACAAACAGTGCCGCAGCGAAGAGCCATATGGCCGCGCGCTGAGCGTGCTTGGTCTTTGCCTGAGAATGAATTCTCAGGGTCAGCGCCGCCGCGTGGAAAGGCGTGTTCGCGTTAGAGAGGCCTGGGCTGGAGTGGGAGCCCTGTCCCTGGACATCGAAGCGGAGACTTCCAGGAGGGGCGGCTGTGCGGCGGGATCCACAGGCCAGCGCCTCCTGCACAGGGTGGAGGCCGACAGGGGCACTTGAATCGTTCGCGCTCATTTCGCCCCTGACGAGGGAGGGAATGGGGTTTCCCAGCGGGACCTGCTCTCCTCCTGGTTCTGATGTGCCCGTCCTGGATGTTCACCTCGCAGCTCGGGGGCCAAAGCTTCAAGCTCTCGCCCCCCCGTGCATCGACCCCCATCACCTCGTCGCTCTGAGATCCTGGCTCCCGGAAACCGAGTCCCACCCTCATGTCACCCTGGCCAGTTTCCATGGCAAAGCATTGCAAACCCAGCATTTCCTCCATCCCTGCAGAATTTTCCAGGGGATGCTTACAAGGAATAATGTTCAACCCTCCCCCCCACTCCCCCCACCACCGCCGCCACTCGTCACCTCCACACCCGAGTCCGCCTTCGGCACAGTTCTGCTCCCACGGCGAGGCGTCTGTCTCTGCCGGGTACCACTCACAGCACCCAATTCGCTGCCTCCAATCTCTCCCACTTAGGTTCCCCCAGGAACTCCAATTTGTTCTCGAACATTCCCCTAGATTCCAACCCAAACACGATGCCAAGGCATTTCCTGCAGCGCTCTCCAAGAGAAAGATTTTGTTGAATAAACTTTTCTATATTTGCCTTACACATCTCCATTTTATTCCTAACAAATCTATGGGACGGTCTCAAATTTTTTAATAGTTTGCTCAATTGTGCCCATCCACCTAAGGAATGTCCCTAGAAATTCCAACACTAATTTGGTATTCAAACTGCCTCTCCCAACCACCGTGAGCACAGCGGTCACGTGTGTGCTTTGATTCGGGTCCTGAAATCTTACTTAGTGCACATCATACAAACAAGAGGAAATAAAGCAAGATTTTGGGAACTTCAGCTCTTTCCTCAACTCTCTGCCTTGTATTGTGATTACTTCTTTACCTTTGTATATCCACATTCCTTTCAATTGGGTTGTACATTTTTTAAAAACATTTTTTATGGTTTCAGAGAGAGAGAGAGAGAGAGAGAGAGAGAGATCTCAATGAGAGAGACACATTGATCAGCTGCCTCCTGTACACTCTCTCCTGGGGCTCAAGCCCACCACCTGGGCATGTGCCCTGGGACGAGGCTCAATCCACTGAACCACCCCAGCTGGGCGGGTTGTAAGTTTTTTTATAGCAGAGGCAAAATGACTCGATTCTGGACCCTCATCCCCACGCCCCGGCCCCCAGCGTGGTGCCGGAGACAAGTGCCTGCAATGAGAACGCCTCCGCATTTCATCGACTGCGGCGTCTCGTCTCAGGCGGGTCCCTTGAACATCAGCACTGCCGTTCACGTTCACGAAGTGGCGTAGGCTGCGCCAGCAGGAACTGGACAGGTGTTGGCTTTTCCATCTCAGAAAGTGGTGCCTCTCTGGTCGCGCATGGAATACACAACGACCGGGCCCAGGGAAGACCGTGGGCTGGCTACTCCACGCAAGGCGCTCCTCCCAGATGGTCCGCACAGGGACCAGCTCCCAACCCTCAGCCCCTGGGTCTCCTGCCGTAACCAGGCTGGACTTGCAGCTACAGCCGGCAGCTGTTTCCCAGCTACGAGCCCAAGGCGGCTGAGAAGGCAACAATCGCGAGCTTAATCAAAGCCCCTCTCCTGGGCCTACGGGGGCCCTACTCTCCCAACCCTTCCTCCAAAATTCTTCCATTTTACATAGCATTTCATCTCCTTTTTTACCCTTGAAATCTTCATTTCACTGGGAAAGGGCTTTATAAAGCCTTATATAAAACGCTACATGAGATGAGGCCTATCCCATGCCAGGGAAATAACTCTTTGACCATCGGAAATGATAAACTCTCCTTCGGCTGCAGAAGCTCTGTGGCCCCTGCATCTATGGCCTGGCAGCCCTGTGCATGGTTATTCTTCTGGTCCTTACAACAACTCCATGAGGTAGGAGCATAAGGCCCACTTCAAAGACCTGCAAACTGAGGCTCAGGGAGAGAAGGTGACCTGAAGCCTTGGGACCAACTTCTAGTCCCGGACAGGCCAGGACACGCGCGTTAACACCAACTCGTTATCACTCTCCCAACCAGAATTGTCATCTCCTCCGGGGATATGACCGTGAACAGCATTGAAGTCACTGTCAAGCTCATAAAGTGTATTGGAGTCCATCACCCCTTGCTTGGAAGTCATGTTTCCCAGTTTTTACTAAAGAAAACCCAACACAATTCTTTGGCTTTATATCGAACGACCTCTAAAACTGGCTCTTATCTCTCATTCAAACATTTTCCCCCAGCCCCCGAGGATTCCTTTAAACAAAATCTTTATTCTAGACAAACTGACATGTTAAGGATTTCCCAAGCCTATCTTGTCTTCCACCCCAGGGCCTTTGCACGTGCTGTTCCCTCCTCTCTCACTCCTGCCTCCACTCCTCCTCTCCTTCTGGTCTCTTCGCCTGAGAAACAAACCCATAAGGAGATTCTAAATTCAGAGGGTTCGCTACTGGGCTGGGGCTGGAGGGCATATGGCTGTCCCAGTGGCGGGTGATAAATAAACATAAAAATAACGGTCCTGCCTTCTTGCTCCTGTTCTGTGCCCATCACAGTCTGATCATGGACATCCAATCACATAGTGCACATCTCCTCTACTAATATCTTTTCTGAGTACAATTTTGTCAGTAAGTATCACCTTGAAACATGATAAAAGAGGCCATTTTGGAGACGATGCTTGGGAAGGGTGTGCGCTACACACACACACACACACACACACACACACATCCGTGTCCCAGCTGTGTTTCCGCTTGGACACTGTCAGGTCCTGAGCAGGGGTCTCCCTCTTCCCAACAAGCCAGCCCTGCCCCTTCCTGCGTCCTCACGACCCGAGTCTCCCCTTTCCCACCACTCACCATGCCCAACTACAATCAAACTTCAATGTCCCACCTTTTCAACTAGACTGGGACTCTCAAAGGGCGGGCACTGTCCCCTTCCTCTCCATGGCTCCCCCGCCCCCGGCAGCCTAGGCCGGCAGCAGTGGGCGTCGGAGGTGTCTTAGCCACAGGCCCGTGGCACCCGCTCTGGGGCTCCAGCTCCCGCCTCTCCTTTCCCTGAGGACAGTGGCTTTGCAGTTTCATCCGGGTCAAAGGCCCCGGCTCAGGGCTCTGGGAAGGGTGTGCCGGCCTGGCCAGGACAGATGACATACATGCACATGGCGTGTGTGGTGTACACACAGGCTCCCCGGTGAAACCCGATCGCCCGGCTGCCACCGCCTGGCGTTTCGCATCACACCCGCGAGCAGGGGCGTCTTGATCTGCCGGAGGCCTTGTTTGCCTGGGCTGCGCCCTCTCCGGGGTGGGCCCGCGGCGGGACAGCCGAAAGCAGCGCTTTTCACCCAAATAGACTGTCGGAGTACTGATGACTTCAGACGCCAGGAGGCTTTGATCAGGGTTTCGGCACCAGGCCCCGCACAACCACCAACACCTCCCCGCAACTGCTTTTCATTATGCCGCGAGCTGCGCGGGCTGTTCGGGTTTTTTACAGGAACCGTTTAGCCGGTCGTGGCTCGCACGAGAAGGGATGGCTCGTTTCGCCCGGCGTCTTGTCCGGGTCTCTCCGTGGGGCCGCAGGTCTGCGGCCGGGGGTGGCTGTGATCGATTCCGTGTTCTCCGGGTGCTACCGCAGCAGGCCGTGCTGTCCCCACCTGTTTCAAATCTATTAGGAAACTTGTCCGGGGTTTTGACTGTCGGAGTTGGATGGGGTGCGAGGGCCGGAGTTGACGCGGTAGGGGCCGAACAAGACCAACCCGGCTCCTAACGGCCCGTCGCTAACAAGCTGGGATTTGTTAGGAGATGTTTTCTGATGACAAATGCTGGGAATTGTAATGGCCCTTAATAAAGTGTAGCGGGCGATCCATCACGCCGGGGCCCGCTGCCCTGCGCGGCGAACCACACGACTCCCACACGGGACTCTTCTCCCTCTGCTCACAGTAAATAACGACGATGGGGTCCTGGGAGCCTCTGGAATGAGCTAACGAGCTGGCTCCGGGCCCCCTCGAAGGACGGGCGTCCAGGAACTTCTGGAAGTTATGTTGATTTTTTTCAGATGGCACGCCGAGGCTGTGGCGCTCTGGCCAACTGTGGGCCATGAGATTTAGGACAAACCGCTGACAGCGTCTGGGCCTGTTTCAGTGACTGTAAATCAGAGAAGAGATTCTGCAAAGGGGCCTGGGTCGCCCCAATTCTGTGCCTCCGTGTCCCCCTTCCTGTCGGAGTCGGTGGGGATTAGCTGGGAAGGGCCCTGGCCATGGGGCTGGGCAGCCTGGGCTTAGAGATGTGAGCGCAGTGGATGGAACGGTGGCTCCAGAAGACGTGTTTATACCCTAATTCTGGAACCTATGAATGTGACCTCATTCGTGAAAAGGGCATGTGCTGATGTCATCAAGAATTTTGAGCCCTAGCCCGTTTGGCTTAGTGAATAGAGCATCGGCCTGCGGCTCAAAGGGTCCGGGATTCGATTCTGGTCAAGGGCACATACCTCGGTTGCAGGCTCCTCTCCGGCCCGGGTCCTGGTTGGGGCACAGGCAGGAGGCAACCAATCAATGTGTTTCTCTCACATCAGTATTTCTCTGTCTTTTCCTCTGTCTCCCACTCTCTCTCTCTCTCTCTGAAAATCAATGGAAAAATATCCTCGGGTGAGGATTAGAAAAAAAAGAAGAATTTTGAGATGAGGAGTGAGGCGATCATCCCGGATTAGCTGGGTGAACCCTAAACCCAAGGACAAGCCTCTTCCTGAGAGAGGGTCAGAGAGCGCTGACGCGGGCAGAGAGGAGGAGGCAGAGACTGGGGTGGCGTGGCCCCACGCCGAGGAGCGCAGGCGGCCACCAGGAGCCGGAAGGGGCGAGGCGCAGGCTCTCTCCTGGAGCCTCACAGGGAGCACGGCCTACCCGCACCCGATCCCAGGCTGCTGCCCTCCAGCACTGGGAGAGAACGCCTGTCTGCTGACTTACAGTCCCGAGGTGTGGTGCTTCATTATCGCAGCCACGGGACGCTCAGAAGGGGAGTGAGAGGGGCACATAACCACGGGGAACCTCCGTCTGCTCCCTGGGGCTGGCAAATGAATCAGTCCAGCCTCTCGAAGAAGCTGTTTCTAAGAGAAAGCCTCCCGTCAGGGAGCCGCCCAGGGCTGCTCCCGTGCACTGTGGGTGCCCCGCAGGAGCTGAGGAGGAAGCAGCATCAGCATTTACTGGGATGTGCACTAGTCAGGCTGCTTTGGCTGCAAGGGACAGAGCCACAGAGCGAACCAGCTTGGGTTTGTTGAGAGGGTTTTCTAGGAGGTTTCTAGAGCTGCAGAAAATCAGGCGAACAACTGAGGCCCAGAGAACATAGAATCAAGTCGACGGGGAGGACAGGGGAACTTTCTCAAGTTAATAAAGAATATCTACAAGAACCCCGCAATTAATGTCATTTCTCTTAATGGCGGGAGAGGCTCGAATACGTCCAGAACTGCCTCTGGGCCTCTCTCGGGAGCCGGTGGCATTACTTCTCGCTGCAAACCAACGTTCACGGGGCCTCAGCGTTGCCTACAGCTCCAGGCTCGCATTTTTCTGAAGGTTTCGCGGCTCCCCCTCCCCCACTTGGTACTCATTCAAAACTTCCCAGGAGTCTCCAACGGTGCAAGAAAGCAAACGCACGCGGTCATTCGTTGCCGTGTTATAAGCAGCAGCCATGGAAGCACCAACATACGCAGCCAGAGGCGCCTGGTGAGGCCGACGGGCGACGTGCACGCCGGGCACAGCTACAGAGCTGCGGACGGGTCAGCGCAATCCCCGGGAAGGACGGACAGTGGCGTGTGGCCTCGGTGGCGGGACAGAAATCTCATGTGCTCGGTTTTTAAAAACAGACACAAGAAGTTGGGCCAGAGACTAAGGAAACCACAGATGGTCCCGACGCAGCGACGGTTCTCCTTAACGAGCTTTCGACTTTGCAATGGTGAGAAGGTGATACTCACGATAAATGACAGGCGACAGCCCACACTTGGTTACGGAACAGGCTTTGTGTTAGGTGACTGCTCCCAACTGCAGGCTGAGGCCAATGCTCTGGGCACGCGTGAGCCCTGACAGCATCAGTGATTCGCTATCTGGAGGGTAATGTGTTCTTACGCCTGTGGTGTCCCCGAAGGCCATGGCACCCCTCCTATTGAAGGGGAGCAGTAGTCACTCACGCATTCACTCATCCATCCATCCATCCATCCATCCAGCACCGGCTAGTCTCCTACTGGGTGCCAAGCCCTGAAAAGGTGTAAAGATGGACCTGAAACGGTCCACGCCACAAGGAAACCAACGTCTAGAACTGAACTTCGATAATTCCAAGCATCGACTGACGGTCTGCTCTGTGCAGGAACCTGCCTGAGAACTTGGGGGAGGAAATGAACTGTGGTCTCTCCTGCCGGAACTCACTAGAATTGCAAGCACTGGTGGGACCCCAGGCCACCAGGCCCACACAGGACGGACGGCCGCGTCACGCCTCCTGCTGAGTCGCTCCTGCCTGGCCTTCTACCTTCTCTTCTGGGTCCTCGGGGGCAAAAATGTAGATTCTTTATCCGCTTTGTCTCAGTAAAAGAGAAATGCTGACAATCTAGGCACCTCATTAATAACTTACTTAACCCTGACTGTCTCCCGAAGAGGATCATTACTTCCCCAATTTTGCAGGTGAGAAAACGGAGGCCCAGAGAGGTTAAGTCATTTTTCCCAGGTCACACAGCGAGAGAGTGATAGAGCCGTTGGAACCTGGGCAGTCTGGGTTTCTAGCTGCTGGGAAGCAAATTCTACACGATATGGAGAGGGGACAACACTCCAAGTGACTGTGAGCAGCTACAGAAGGCACACTGGGGCCCGATCTGGGCTTCAAAGCCACTTCCCGGCCTTGTGTGTGTTCCCCTGTCTGCACAGGTGACAGGGCTGCTCGAGCACAGGAGGCAGAGGGAGAGCCGTGGCCTGGCAGACTCACACCAAGGGCTTGGCTACCGGGAGGCAGAGGACGTTTCTTCTACGCCCGACCCGCCCACCCCAGAACTCGCCTGGGCTCAGCCTGGGACCAGGCCTTGGGGGCACATGTGCAGCTTCGTTTAGATTTGATGGTTCGTTGGTTTGCAGCCGTGCCAGACACTGCTTCATACGTTATGTAGATATGAATTTCCTGGTATTCCCTGGCACCATGCCGTTTCATTCAGGGGACTTTGCCACACATTCAAATGGTCCAATCAGGCGTGCGAGAGGGGCAGGCCATTGTGCTGAGCGGTTAGAATCAGGGTGTGTCACATCTGATCCCCTCCACGTGGCCACGGGGGGCGCATGACAGGCATTCCAGTTTCCTGCTTCTCATGGCGGTGAAATGAGCTCAGTCACGCACAGCAATGGGCCCCCTGCAGCGGAGGCCAGACACCTGCCGACCAAGGCAATGAGGGAATGAATGAGTGAATGAATGAATGAACTCTGTGGTCCTGCCAGTGTCGTAGGGACAGGCCATGGACTGTACCAAAAGTGAGCCTGTGGCCATGTCTGGACTTCAGAGCAAGAGTTGGCACCGTGGCTAGTTGAATGCTGGTTGGGAGCCACACCAGCCTGAGTCAGGAGACTGTATCCCTCCTCCTGGGAGAACTGGGGAGAGGTCACCCTTCATTCCTGACAGCCTGACTCCAAGGTGCACGGATGGTGAGCACGGTAACAGCTGCAGGGAGTCTAAAGTAGGCCCAGCCTGGTCAGCTTGGCTCAGTGGTTGGTTGCTGACCTATGAACCAGGAGGTCACGGTTCAATTCCTGGGCAGGGCACATACCTGGTTATGGGCTGGATCCCCGGTCTGGGGGCATGTAGGAGGCAGCCAATCAGTGATTCTCACATTGATATTTCTATCTCTCTCCCTCTCTAAAATCAATAAAAATATATATTAAAAAATAAAATAATTAAAAATAAATAAAGTAAGCCCAAAGCTGGCAATGACCTGCCCGGCTCATGGCTGAGCAGGAACGTACAGAGATTGTCCACACACATACTCCCCGATCTCCCTGTGCACCGCCGCCCCCACTGATGACACCCGCCACCGGTGGGGGACGTTTGCGACCATCATAAACCCGCAGGGGCACAGCACTGTCATCAGAGCCTGCCGTGTACATACTAGTGAGTCTCTCTTGGTGCATGTGGTATGTGGTACAGTCTGTGAGTTTGGACAATCAATGAGCCCGCCATCGTGGTCTCACACGGCCCTAAGGCCCTCTGTGCTGTGTCTATTCATCCCTCTCCCCCCTATCCCCCACCCCTCGGAGCCCTGGTCTTGCCGTCTCCACGGATTCCGCCTTCCCCAGAATGTCCTGTAGCTGGAACCCTACTGCACGCAGCCTTTGCAGACGGGCTTCGGTCACTGCGTCACGTGCATTTAAGGTTCCCGCGTGTCTGTTCACGGCCTTTTTCAGTGCTGAGTAAAGTTCCAGGGTCTGGGTGGGCAGCTCTCTTATCCACTCTTCCACTGCGGGACATGTCGGCTGCTTTCGGGTTTGGACAATGGGGACTAGAGCTGCCCAAAGCCGCCACACGTAGGTCTCCGTGTGGGTGTGTGTTCCGCTCACTCCGGTAAACACCACGGAGTGCACCTGCTGGGTCACGTGGGACGAGCACGCATAGTTTTGTAAGAAACTGCCAAACGGGCCCGGCCGGCGTGGCTCAGCGCTTGAGCAGCAACCTATGAACCAGGAGGTCACAGCTGGATTCCCGGTCAGAGCGCATGCCCAGGTTGCGGGCTCCATCCCCAGTGTGGGGCGTGCAAGAGGCAGCCAATCAATGATTCTCTCCCATCACTGATGTTTCTACCTCTCTAACCCTCTCTCTTCTTCTCTGAAATCAATACAAATATATTTTTTTAAAAAAAAGAAAGAAACTGCTCAACTGTCTTGCCAAGTGGCCGCACCATTTGCACCCCCACCCGCAGTGACTGGGATTCCTGCTGCTCCATCCCCACCAGCAGTGGGCGCTGTCGGGCCCTGAACTCTGGCCTGTGTATGCAGTGGCCTCCCACCGCCATTCCAACTTGCAATTCCCTAATGACATCTGACGTGGAGTCCTTTTCCTATTGCTGCTTATACCCGCCGCGGCTCCTTCGAGAACGAAGTGAGCAAGCAACGCGATCGGCGTCGCGCTCGGTCCATAGCACTCGTGCCACAGCCACAGGCTGAAAAGGGAAGCGCCACCGCTGGCCCGGCCTGGCCTGTCGAGCCGGCCTGTTTCCTGAGGCTGAAGGACGTGGGTCAAGCTGGTGCCCGTGCCTGCTGCCCACTCAGTTACCACTCAGACCCGGCACGCGCCAGCCCACGTCATGGTCATCTGTGTCCATCCCTCTCTCTCCCACTTTGGGCGGCTCCTTGAGGCAGGGTCATAGCTCCACCTACGTCCACCCCAGCCCCTGGCACAGGGCATGGACGCAGCGGTGCCAGGGCACGTTTTAAATAGACCTGAAAATACGGGGTGAACTGGCTCACGCTGAATTTTGGCCCAGGGCACAGACGGGTTGAGAAAACGTGAGTCAGAGAAATCACGGTGTGGCAGGCAGAACTGGCCACTCTCCCCCTGCCTACGTCTGCGCCCCCCACGGCCTCTGCCCTGCCTGCCCTGCGGCGACAGGTCGGCGCGAGCTCCTGTCCCCCACCCCCACCCCCCGCTGCCCATTAGGGTATGAGTGCCACAGCCAAGAGGGCTGGGTATGAAAACGAATGCAGCAGACGCCTGGGAATGAGGTGGCCTGTATGCCCTGAGAGTCCAGTCCCTGCCCTTCTCCTCCCAGAGCCACCCACTCCTCCTCCCTCACTAACACAGGAACCAAACGGAAGAGGTGGAAGGAAAGGAAATACAGTCAGATAAAATACAATGAAATGGAGCAAAATATTAAAGCAAACGCTGTCCCCCTTCTTCCCCTATCAGCAAACCGTGTCTCCGAGAAGAGAGCCAGTTGCCACTGAGGGAACGTGTCGGAGACACTTCTTGGTATCTATTTGCTAGTATCTTACAGTCATTTATCAACTGAACCCCCTCAAGGCCCGGTAGCAGGAAACAGACAAATGCAGGAGGATGCGGGCCACTTGGGCCCAGATCCTGACCCCCCAGTCGCCAGGATGAACAGACAAACTAGAGACAAAGCCCCTGCCCATCCCGGTCCCCGCCGTGCGCGTCCCACGCCCGCTCCCCACACACTCTCCCTCAGACGCTCCCGCAGGCCTGACTGATGGTGCCGTTGACTTAAACCCAACAATCACATAATGAGAAGGCTCAGCGCAGGCGCCGGAGGGAGAGCAGTTATTTGCTGAGAGATGAGACGTGATAAGGGCTGCTCTGTGCTCAGAACCTGCGGCTCCTGACTTGTCGAAGGAGGCTCCTCCACGCCCGCCCTCCCCTGGGCCTGGGGAGAGGCGTCCATAGTTTCTCTGCTTAGGACGGGGGTCACAGGTCCCGCCAGCTCCTTCCCTGCCCACTGCCCCCGAGAGCCGGAGGGAGGCTCCCCAGGAGGCCTGCTGCCCACGTTCCTGCCCCCGGGCCAGGGCGTCCTGCCGCTCCTCATGGGCCCTGTGCTGGTGGCTGCAGCTGCTGAGAGAGGGGCGGGCAGTGCTGGGCGGGCGGCTCGGGCGTGGACCCGGGGCCGGGTAGAGGGGACTGACAGAGGTGAGCCCTGTTCCTGCACGAACCCGTGAGAGCCTCACGCTGTTCAGGTGACGCCCTGCCAAAGAGGACATCCCCGGAGCGGGAGGGGAAGTGCCTTCGCCGTGGGGAACGGGCAGACCCACCTCAGCAGCCACAGGGTCAAGAGCAACAAGACGGGTCATGTGGATGGAGGCGCCTGATGTGGTGGGAAAGACACTTTACTCCGCGGTCTTGCTCCAACACCCGCCGTTCCCGTGTCACCGCGAGGAAACCACAGACGATCCCAGCGGGAGAGCCTTCCGCAGGCTGCCTGCCCGCCGCCCTCACACCGTCACGGCGATCACAAATGAGGCCGCCCGAGCACGTGTCCCAGCCACACGAAGACGCGGTCACCACACGTAACACGGCAGCCTGGGGGGTCCTGGGGCAGAAGAGGGCGCTGGGCAAGAGCTCAGACCCTCGGAGCACAGCGGGGTCAGCTCGCAGCGACGTGGGTCCTTCTCCCTGTGACGAGGCACCGACCCACGCAAGACACCAGTCGCGGGAGGAGCCGGGCGTGGGTGCGTGAGGACCCTCCGTGCTGTCCTTCCAACGGGTCTGTAAGTCTAAGTCTCTCCTTTAAAATGATTTGTTTGTTAACCAAGCTTTAAAACAATAAAAAAGCTAGTTGCCACGCCAGATGGAGCAAGGCCGCGGGAGCCAGCCTCTCAACAGACCCGCTGCCTCTGTTGTCTCACGGCAGAGGCTGGAGCCCTAGCGCGCAGGTGAGAACCGAGGTCACAAGCGGTGCACAACCGGTGCGGGGCGGCTCCGGAGGGGAGCCCAGCCCGGACTCTGTCCTCCGCCCCCGGCCACACACGTGCTTGTAAAGACAGGACACACGCACACATACACAAATGCGCACACACCTGCCGCACACGTGTGCACACTCCCAGGCAGCCTCAGCCAGCCTTGCCAATCGCTCCCCAACGGCCTCCGCCCTCAGGGCTTGCTCTGGCTTCCCAGCCGCCCCCTCCTTGCCCACCGGCGGCTCCCCAGCTCCTGCCTGTGCTGCAAAGGGGGCCTCAGTGGTGGGAAGAGGTGGAGGAAGCGGGAGGGTGGAGGGGCTTGGCTGGGAAAACCCTCTCCCTCTACCAGGGGTGGGGAACATCTGGCCCGCGGGCTGTGTAAGGCCCGTGAAACCATGTGGTCTGGCCCTGCCAAGGGGTTGGGTGAGTTAATTACCAACTAGAGCCCTGCAAACGAGGTAAAGGCAGGGCTCGGCGAACTCCTGCGTGGTGGGCCAGCACCGAGGGGGTTGGAGATGGTCTCCATTAAGGTGGGATCGGCGGTCGGAGCCTGCACGGCTGTGCTTCCCTGACTCCTCCACACGCCAAGCTCACCGACCACGAGCTCTGAGCGCATTTAGTCGTGGGTTCAGTGAACGGCTGCTGAGTGCCTCCCAGGCTCCGTGCACCCACCAGGATCACACGGTGGCCACAGGACAGCAGGGATGACCGGGCATGTCAGCTGTGTCTCTACCAGGCGGGGGGGGGGGGGCAGGGCAGCGGGGGGCAGGCCAGAGTCCTGGGTTGAAGTGGCTGGTGAGTGAGTGCATGTCAGGACTCAGGGCGAAGGCCCACGTCCCTGGGCCCGGTCACTATCCCAGGCCCGGGCTGCTGAGTGCCCCCTGAGCTGAGAGAAGAATTGGCCACGTGGGTGTGCCCACCGGGGCTGAGGGCTGCACACACGTGGCCCAAACGTGAGCCCAGCAGAAAGGCCTTCTCGTTGCTAACGTCTTTGGGGAACTTTCCAAACCCTTTGGCCCATGACGCCCTCTTCCTCCTCCATTTCTAATTCTGTAGAACATCACAGTCACGGGGCTAGGACGCAACCTTCCCGTGATCTTCCCGTCGCCAGGCCCTCCGGGGTCCGACTCCCCTCCCTCAGCTCCTCCCAGGCCAGCTTCCTTGCGGATGCTCAAACCCCCCTGAGCTTCTGTCCGCTCGCTCAGGGCCTTTGCAGGCGCCTTCACCTCTGCCTGAGACACCCCTGCCCAGGACAGCCCCTCCCTCGATGCTCCATTCATGTAGCACCCCAGTGCGCTGGCTGCCCCCGGGCCTGGGCCGTGACCTCCCCGGCCTCCCATTTCTCTGGCCCTGCTTTGCTCCAACCTCATCGCCATGTGACACATTACATATTCGTTAGATGGTCATCTGCCCTCCAGCCCGAGAATGTAAGCTCTGGGGGCCAGGGACAGTCAGTGAGACTTTGCTCAGCGAATGAACGAACGAGGTAGGTGATTTGCTCAAGGTCACCCAAAACCGAATATTCCGGATGGAGGTGCCCCAGACGGTCATGAATAGGAGGCATGACCCTTCCTATCCCGGTCACAGAAGGTGTCCATGTGGCAGGTGGGGACGAGGGAGCAGGGGCGGCCACAGCGGGCAGGAAGAGGATGGCCGGCGGGCTTACACCGCACGGGAAAGCCTGCTACCTGTGCCCTGAGGTGGGGGCGGGGGGGGTGGCGGGGGCATCAGGAGCTGACACAGGGAGAGAGGTGGGCCCAGGAACAGGGCTCACCGCACAGGCCCATGGGCTTCCATCCGCTGCACCGGCACCAGGTGCGCCACCTCTTCCCCCTGCTCCTCACTGTCTCACATGCATGCCACATGCATGCAATGAGTGGTGAGATTCGGGCACCTTCATTCGGTCCAGACCCTTTTTGTCGGTGAGCTCTGGGCGCGCCTGTGCACCTGGGGGCTGCCAATGCATCAAGGGGCTCCCCATGGGAAGGTCTCACATCACCTCCTTCCACCACAGGGGGGGGGGGGTGCCCCAAGGGGCGTGCCTGAGGCTGGCCCGCCGGTCCCTCCCAGGGTGGCCCCGGCGGAGTGGGAAGGCATTTCCTCCCAGCGTGGTACATGGAGCCACAGAGTCGGGATTCATGGCCAATTAGGCTGCTGATTTGTACAATAAACAAGGTTAATTCCATCCATTAGCCAGAGACGTGTTCAAAGCGCCTGCACAAGCGCGAGGAGCAATTAGTGTCTTTGTATTAGTGGGTGTGGGCGTGACGCCAGGGTGTGCAGGGAGGGGTGCGATGCGTCCCCTTTATGATATCATCAGAAGTAAATGAATTATGAAAACAAAAGCGCCAATCTGAGGCTGCCAGTGCTAATTACTGGGTCGGACAGAGAGTTCACGGCTAGGGAGGCGGGAGCCAGGGAAGGACCTCCCCGAGAGGCTGCGGGTCCGTCTGGTCCCCGCTCTTCACACAAGATCACGGCCACCGCCACAGCTCCACCGGATCTCAGGGAAATGGCTCTGTTTTGGCATCAAATAAAGAGGCTTGATCATGAGAGGCAACTTTGTTTGCTGCTGTTTGGGTTTTTAATTTGCTCCTAGTCTGAGCCCCCACAACGCTGGCGGGCGCCGCACACCTGTTGGGAGAAGGTAACATGCAGCGCGGAGCCGGCTGCTCTGTGATGACGATGGTCATGGCATCATGTCCCCTCGAGAAAGAGCTTGCTGCTCCTTGCCTTGCACTGAGGGCCTTGACCTGGTGCCCCCCTAACTGGCAAGTCTAATGTCATGATTTCCCCTGTGTTTCCTTCTAAGAGGTTTAGCTCTTAAGTTTAGGTCTTGCATCCGTTGTGAATTACACTTGGCGTATGGTGTGAGGTAAGGGTCCAGCCTGGGGTCATGGAGGCCTGGGCTCACCCCCACGTGGAAGAGGCGACTGCGTGGTCGCCATGGTGCATGCGTGTGACATCAAAGAGCCAAGAGCTTCACTCACCCAAGGGAAAGCGTGCCCCTCCCCCTTTTCCTCAGGTTCCTCTGACTCTATCGAGAAAACGAGTTCAGTGCGGTGCCCACCTGTCCTTAACGCCTCTCTGAGCAGTCGCTACCTCGCTTTTCAATGGCAGTCTGGCAGGCAACAGTAATACCTAGAATGTAATAACTATTTGTATGTGTTGTCAATGTATCTATTTGTACAATTACCTCCTGTTAATGTTAAATGATCGCGGTTTCCAGCTATGGTGCAAAACCTAGGGCCCGTTTATATCTCGCAGAACTGCTGGGTCAGGTGTTTAACATTTCCGCTGGGCGAAAGCATGTGACAGACCAGGACAGCCATGGCGGCGGTGGGGCCCAGTCCCTCAGAAGGTCCTCGACGGCCACGCCAGCATTGGCGGGACGCAGTGTGATATACAAACGCCCGGCTCTTGTTCCAAGAGAGGGGAAGAGCGCCCCCTTCTGCCCGTGCTCGGTCTCAAATCAGTGCGGCGCTTTTCTCTGCTGTTGAACGCCGTGTTCTCTCGGGCACAGGGACACTTGTAGGTGAATGCAGACCCGAGAGATGCCAGGAGCCCACACCTCATCCCATGGGCGTGTGCCCCACACCTAACCTCTCCTGCGACTGTGCCAGGCCCTGCAGGTGCGGAGGGCGGCAGCCGGCGCTGGGGCGCGAGAATCCATCCCGGAGGCAGTGGGAGGCGGGACCAGGGATGAGCTCGAGCTCCACATCTCCAGCACATGCTCTGCTGTCCTATCAGACTTCACCACAAAACCTAGATTCAAAGATAAAATGATCGCATCGCCAGACGGTGGCCACAGGGCGTGAAAGCTTTGTGCGGGGCCTGGGGAGCAGCGTCTCTGCACAGGGCAGGCTGCGCTGTCCATTCCCAGCCCTGCAGAGGCGGCCAGCTCCTCCTCTCAGGAGATGGGGACTGGGATTCTGCACGAAGGAGCAGGGAGGTGGGGGGAGAGGGGAGGAAGCGGTGGAGGCGGCAGGCCCTCCCCCATGTCCTGCTGGAGGTGACTTCCTATGTGTCTGTCTCCCTGTTGGCTGTTGGCTCTGGGCTAGGGATGCTCATTGGGTGATGACGACCATGATGATGATGATGATGATAAGATGAGGTAGGAAGAGCGGGGAGAGGGGGAGGAGAACTGCCAATGTTTGTTGAGATCCTCCCTCACACCCACCACTTGGCACCTGCTTCCCCGTCAATCCTCCAACTCTGTTCCACGCATGTTAGAGTCTTCCTGGTCGAGATGAGGAAACTGAGGGTCAGAGAAGCCAGGGTTTAGGTGGACAGCCGAGCTGAGCTCTGAAGCAGGTGACTCTAATGCTAAAGACACACCCTCTTCACCACCGGACCCCAGAGAATCGACAGCCAGTGCGGCCAGGGAGGCGCAGCGCCCATGCCCAGGGCGCTCAGCACACACTCCAACTGAGCTGGTTTAAAGGGGGCATCTGGGATTGCTGGGCGCAGGGGACCAGGGGGAGCCCTTGGGCGTCCCTCTGGGTGCCCGGGGGTTGCGGGGAGAGAGGAGGTGGGCCTTGCAGCCCCGACCCAGGGCGCTGGCAGCTCCGGGCTCCGCCTGGACAGAGCGCCCTTTGTGTATTGTGCCTCCGCATCCTACTCAGTAATTAGCATTGGCAGCTTCATATTGAGCTTTTGTTTTCATAATTCATTTGCCTACGATGACATAATAAAAGGAATATTGATTCAATCCCAGCTCCTCTTGGCCGGAGGCCCACATCAACCAATAAAAAGGAATTGCTAATTGCCGAGCTTGCTTGCCCAGCGAGGCCTGAGAGCAGCCGTGTGGATGGGGGGTGGGGGGGCAGGAAGCAGGCACTGACCCCCTGCCTGGCGAGCTCCCCTGGGCGGGCACCCTCCTCCCACCGGCCCATCGGGCGGAGCCCGGGAGGAGCAGCCTGGCGGCCTGCTGACAGATGTGGTATCAAATGGATTGTTCTCCGCTTAGACACGCCTTTGATATTTATTGGTTCCAATTGCGAGGCTGGCTCAGTCCTCCCGGAGTCTCCGAGGCCCGTTTTAATCTTGCTGCCGGGGAGCCACACGGGGCGGGTAATGATGGGGTTTACCTGGGATCAGAATGGAAAGGGAGCAGGGGCTGGAGTAATTACAGTGGGCGAGGTGCACTTCTGGGGGATCTGGGAAGACGACTTATGAGGCTGATAAAAATGAGCACGTGATCCGGGTGGAGCGGAGGCGGATTAACGCAGGGAGCTTTCTGGGCAGGAAGTGAAGGGGCGGTGGGCAGGGGAGGGGGGAGGGCTGTTTATTAGACAAATAGTTGCTCAGGATTCATCTTTTTCCCACATCTCTCCTGAAATTACTGAAATAAGGAAGGCACATGCGTGTAGGGCTTGTGGTCCTCCTCCGGTTACTATTAATTAGGATCTGTTTCCAGGGGGTGGGGTTTGTGTTATTAAGACCAGAGGGCTGACTCCGGGGGAGGGGACCCCCAGACCCCATCCTGCTCTAGCTGTAGAATCAGCGAAGCCCGGCTGATGTGGGAGGAGCTTATATAACTCACGTCTCTCCAGTGCAGGCTCTGCTGACCCCACGTAAATGAGTCAGAACCACTGAGCCCCATCCGTCGGAATGGGAGGGCAACAGGAGGAGAAAAGGTACCCAAGTCTCTGCAAACTCCTTTGTCGCTGGTATCCTGCACCCCACCTGGGCCCCCTGGCCCCCTGGGCCCAAGTGGGGTGAGGACACCAGCGACAAAGGAGCCTACGTCCTCGAGATCCCACGGTGTCTCCCTCTGTAAGCCCCGGCCACCCCAGTTCCCGGCGTTGGAGACGGGAGCCCCACAGGCACTGTGGGCGCCACAGCGGGCAGTTACCCCCCGACCTCTCCCACTGCCCCCAAGCCGTCCCCAACCAAAACGAAACCCCGTACGATCAGGCGCCTGCGTAACAGCCCTGCTCCCAGGCCCTGCTCCCACCAGCAGGTCACCCGACCCTCTCCGGGGACACTCCCCTCTGTGGGGCCCGTGCTGGGTCCCGGGACCAGGTCAGTGGACCCCACACCACACATGTTCACGGCCAGGAGAGGACATAACAGGGAGCTGACGGGCTCTTTCGATGCTCTCTCACGCTCTCTCACGCTGTGGACCACACAGATGCCTCATCCGTCCCTTTCTACACGTTCACACGAGAAGCCGTCTTCGCTCACACAGACGCTGCTGACAGCGGTCTTTGGATCTGCAGCCCTCGGGTCTAGTTTTCACCGCCCCATTTTGACAGGGAAAGAGATATAAGACAGATTCCGCTTCCCTCTTCATCACAAGAAAAAGCTAACAGGTGTGATACAATAGGACAGAGGACCATGTGGCAGCTCAGGGCAGCACTAAGGGGCGGGGAGGCTGTGGCCCCAGGCCCCCAGCTCCCAGGGAGTCAGCACAGAGGCAGAGCTCGCCTCCCACCCTGTGCTGCCCAGTGGCAGAGCCTGGACAGGGCCTCGGAGGTTGACACTGACCCAGGGGGAGAGGGGACCTGTCTGGGTTCACACGGCCACGGCCCAGGAGAGCCCCACCCCACACACGAGGGGCTTCCCCACACGGCCCCGCCCTCTGGGTCCCCCACCCACGTCCCGAACAACTAACTGGGCTCCAGCCGGCGCGCTGCTATCAGTCAAGACATGACTCTCAAATGACAACATTGACCAGACGACAGGGGACGAGGCCAGGACTCTGTGTTAGTTCTGCCGTGCGAGGATCAGCTGCTCCTTCCCGGCGTTCATCGCCAGCGGCTGTTCCACAGATGGGGGACGGGAGTGGGCAGCGGAAGGAAGGGAGGAAGGAAGGAAGAAAGGAAGGGAGGGAGGGAGGGAGGGAGGAGAAAGGCCACTGCTCCCCAAACACTGTGCCAATGACACCCCATCTGCGTGGCTGCAGTGCGGTCCCCCGTGTGCCTGTGTCGCCGTACCCGCCTCGTACACACGTTAACTGTGTTTTCAACAATAGCAAACCCAGCCTCCGTGTGAGACAACCGCCCCGTCCTAGACAGACGGAATCAGGTTCTTGGGGCACTTTCCTCACTTCCATGACGGGGAGCCGGTGCATCGGAGGCTCCGGTCTCCCTGCCTCGCAGCCCTAGGAAGACGGACGCAGCAGGACGCACCCCGAATGCCGTCTCTAAGTGCTCGCTGGAGACACTGCAGTCAGGCCTCGTTTCGGCTCCTCCAGGGCAGCGTCATGACCTTGATGAAATGATGGGGCGGCCCTGGCGCCTGAGCCGTTGGGCGGCCTCAGCAGCGAAGACCTCCCAGGAGGACAACAGCTGAGCTGGGAGCAGGCAGAGAACCTGGCACCCGCCCCACGCCCGCCTCCCGCCGCTGGGCCTGCCCCGAGTCACGGAAACGCCCCGGCCAATTGGAAATGGGGCGCCCGGCAAGAGAGCTGGGCCCACAGAGCCGCAGAGCAGGCGGGCAGCTCGGGGGAATGCACCTCTTCACTATCCTCCTTGTCCAGCGGGGGAAACTGAGGCCCGAAGAGGCAAATGACCCCACCCAGGTCATGCAGTGGAGAGAGGGGCTAGCAGCCAGGGTGCTGTGTCCCGGCTGCTACGGGTCGTCTCAGCGGTGATGGGCCGCCCCGCAGGTGCCCTCACACCTGGATCCCCGCCTGTCCCCTGGGAGGTGACAGAGGTTAACATCCTCCCAAATGAAGGGGCAGGTCCTCCCTGTGATTTTCGGTGCCGCCTCTCCCCAGGCCACGCTGGGGCCCCGGAATCTGCATTTAGCGCCACCTCCTCTGGTCTGAGGGGCACAAGTGTGCCCTCGGTGTCGCCAGAGAACATGCTGAGTTACAGAAACGGCCCGTCTGCTGAGATCGGCACAGTAACAGCCTCTGCCACCAGCAGCCTCGCCCCGATGCCCGCCCTGCAAGGAGCTGCTGATCCCATTTCACAGATGAGGAGACTGAGGATAAAACGGTCGGAAACTTCAAAGGCACAGTCTCTGCGTCCAGGAGGCGAGGCCGTGTGAGATCTCAGCTGCTGTGCTGGGGGCCGTTCAAGGAGACCCCCAAGCTCCTTGGTATCAGACCCAATGCCTTTGTTCCCTGAAAGCACAGACAGGTGGGAGGGTACAGGAGACTCCCAGGGAAGGGCCCCATTGCTGTGTGGTACACACGGTCCTACGCAGCCACCGGCCCAGGGCAAAGGCCAGTGAGCCCCCGGGGCGGGCCGGGGCCTGGCCACCCCTCTCGTTAAGCAGCCCTGAGTCCCCAGAGGTGCCCGGACCCTTCCTCGCCGGTTGCCTCGGGTCCTGCAACAGCCTGTGTTCACCGAGGAAATAAGGACCAAGCTGCCAATTTAATCACTTCAACTACAATGAAACGTTGTTATTCACACGTATGATAATAACAGTACTTTGTGCTTTTGAGTTTACAAAACACTTTCCCGTCCACTCCAGCAGCTTCCTGGTCTTTTAGAATAAAATGCAAATTCCATCGCCTGAGGGAGCCCTGCGGCTGCTGGCTCCACCCGCCGTCAGCCCCACCTGCCCGCACCCACTGCCCGCAGCCACCGCACTCACCCACCGCCCTCACCCACCGCCTGCAGCCACCACCCGCACCCACCGCCCTCACCCACCGCCTGCAGCCACCACCCGCACCCACAGCCCGCACCCACCGCCCACTGCCCGCACCCACCGCCCGCAGCCACCGCCCTCACCCACTGCCCGCAGCCACCGCACTCACCCACCGCCCTCACCCACCGCCGGCAGCCACCGCCCGCACCCACCGCCCTCACCCACCGCCTGCAGCCACCACCCGCACCCACCGCCCTCACCCACCGCCTGCAGCCACCACCCGCACCCACCGCCCGCACCCACCGCCCACTGCCCGCACCCACTGCCCGCAGCCACCGCCCTCACCCACTGCCCGCAGCCACCACCCTCACCCACCGCCTGCAGCCACCACCCGCACCCACCGCCCTCACCCACCGCCCACTGCCCGCAGCCACCGCCCTCACCCACCGCCTGCAGCCACCACCCGCACCCACCGCCAGCACCCACCGCCCACTGCCCGCAGCCACCGCCCTCACCCACCGCCAGCACCCACCGCCCACTGCCCTCACCCACTGCCCGCACCCACTGCCCGCACCCAGTGCCCTCACCCACTGCCCGCACCCAGTGCCCTCACCCACTGCCCGCACCCACTGCCCGCACCCAGTGCCCTCACCCAGTGCCCGCACCCACTGCCCGCACCCAGTGCCCGCACTCACTGCCCGCACCCACTGCCCTCATTCACTGCCCGCACTCATGCTTCCAGCCTCATGGCCGCTACCCGCTCAGAGCCTGCAGCTCGCCCTCAGCCCCAGAGCACCCGTCCGTGTGCGTTTGCGGGAAGCCCCTTCTCTCCTCTGGCTCCAACGTCCTCTCTTCAAAGGAAGTTTCCTTGCACTGAATCCGTTGCTTCTCTGCCTGGAGTTACTGTCCAAACACTTGAATTCCCGTCAGTGACTCTCAGCTGTCTGCCCGCCGGCCCACTGCGGGGAGCGGAGATGCGGAGTCGTCCTGAACTGTCACCCTCGGGTGCACGTGAGTCCCTTCACACAAGCACACTGTCCGCCGCAGCCCCGGCTCCCAGGACGGAGGGCCGAGGTTCCAGACCTCCAGGCCGTTGTCCATGGCTTTGCCCCGCACCTTGTCCCTGGGCCTCTCTCCACGGAGCCACCCTGGCCCCGGGCTGGTGGACCGACCCACACACAGGGCGCCTGGCTGGTGGCCCTTTCCGGCAGCACCTCCCAGAGCAGCAAGCACGTCAGCACAGCCCTGCGGTCCGGCCTCGCACTCACAGAAGTCTGGTTCCAGAGGAAGCAACGTCAAAGTGAAGGACGCAACCCCGCGAACCATTTTCCAGGGAGTTTCCTCCGGTCAGTGCCCCGGCCCAGGCAGGGACGTTCTGGCCCAGGTGGCCTGTAGGCCGGGCTGCGCCTTCCCGAGGGCCCGGCTCCATCCATCGACGGCAAGATGCTCGCTGCCCGTGTTCACCCGCGTCCTGACGTCCTCTGATAAGCCCACTCCTGCCTTTGCACCGCAGTCTCTGGTACATTGTAACAGTCCCGGCTAATAGCACCAACTGTTCCAAGTAGCTCCGTGTCGCTGTATTTGTAACTCTGATTCAGCATTTCTACATCTTTTCAGTATGCCCAGTCTCCCCCCACCCAAAAATCACTGTTTCTAAGAGGCCCCAGAAGAAGACGACAGGGCAGACTCTGAAGTGATTTGGGATGCCGACCTCTGTTCGAGCAGAAGCCGGGAGTGTTTGGGGTTGGAGATGAGCGTGCGTGGTTCAGAGCAGGTGAGGGGCCACCTGCAGGGGCAGGGGTGGCAGGTAGGGCCGCATCAGAACTGGCCTGGCTTTCACCTTTCAGGGACCCGAGATCTCCTTCCGACAGAGCCAGGAGCCCAGCGGAGCTGAAAACAGAGCTGGGGGTGGCCCCTCCTGCCTGGTGGTCATGGTCGGCCTCTCCAGCTGATTCCCAGCACCTGCCTCTGGGAGAGAGCCCCAGAGAGGGGCGAGCAGGGGCCTAACTCTGCTCCCATCCTGACCCAGGCCCGCAGGTGACTCCCTGGAAGCTCGAAGGAGCCCTGCAGCAGGAGGGACCCCGGGGTGTGGGCGGCTGGAGGCCACAGCAGGGTTTTCAGCTGGTGGGTGAGAAGCATTGTCAGCGGGACGCACAAATGCGTGTGGGGGTGAGAATGCATCGTATTGTGTGCACTCCATGCACTGCACGGGTGCAAGAGAAAGAGGAACCAAAGGACCCGGGACCTGGAAAAGCCTGGGGGAGCCTCTGGGGCCAGCACCTCATCTAACAGATGGGGAAACTGAGGCCCAAACAAAGGAAAGGACTTGCCCAGAGCCGGCTCCTGGGAGATCCGCGTCCCAGTCACAGAGGAGCGTGGGATTTGTCCGGCATTACTCATGTGCCACTCAATCTGCTGGACCGATGGACGTGCCGGCCTCTCCCGGCAGATGTGCCCGCCTCTCCCGGCAGATGTGCCCGCCCTCGGGTTAGCCCTGCGCCTGAACCTTCCTGTCAGGGGTGCTGGGCCGTCAGCGCAGGCCAGGCAGGCGGCAGCCCTGGTAGAGCAGAGCGGCCGGCAGGGTGTGCGCGTCAGGGCCTGGTGGGGACTGCGGTTCACAGCAGGAATACCCCAGGCTGAGAGGGGGCGGCTGTCACTCAGCATGGGACAGGCGTGGCCACGGAGGCAGGACCAGGGCTGCCAACCGTGGGCTTGCACACTCTGAGGAGGAACCAGAGCCGGACGGGCCAGTGTCCACAGCTGTTCGTGGTGAGGCTGACCTTTATCCTCAGCACCTGCACGGCTACGCGGCCGTAAGAGTTCCCGTGCTTTTGCTCGCTCTTCCCGCAGTGGCTCAAGCGCCCACTGTCTCCCGCTGCATCAGAAAGCCCCCCATCGTTTCTCATTTGTAGCTCTGACCCTGGGACAGAGAGCACATCCGCCATATTAGTATCTCCATCAAACAGATAAGATGACTGAGGTCCAGAGTGGCACTGACCAGCTACAGCCACGCGGTCAGAGATGGGACTCGCACTCCAGCCCTCAGCGGGAGAAAGCCACCTGCCCCCCATCACGCCCCCACCCCAGGGCAGCCCGCATCTGATGAGCGATCCGCATGGGGTACGATAGCCCGGCCCCCTCCACCGGCTCAGCAAACCTCCGAAGGCTCATCCTGTCGTGGGAACGCCCCAGGGGGGCTGAGGAGGCTCCACGGAGGAGACAGCAGAGCAGCCCCTCGGCCCCTCCCTCATGCGCCTCCTGCCCGCTGCCCATGGCGGCCAGCCAGGTGACGGGAGCAGGTGGATGAATGAGTGAATGGCCAGCCAGGTGACGGGAGCAGGTGGATGAATGAGTGAATGAATGAATAAATGAATGACGACCAGGGAGTCTCCCAAGGAGACGGGTGAGGACATCCTTCGGGAGATGTTTTTAAAACAAACCTTTGTGTAACCTCCCCCGTGACCCTCAGAGAAAGGGCCCCCGAAGGACACCGGGTCCGGGTGCGTGAAGGACAGCTGCTTACGCGGTGCTCGCTCTGGTGGAACCGCTGTTTGCATTCACTTCGCCGCGGGCAATGGGCCTGGCACAGCATTTGCAGTGGGGCTCGTGGGGGATACAGCGTATACACCGATTTCAAAGTGTCTGTGCAAAAAAAGTCAACGTAACTCTCATCCACCCGTGTTTAGTCGGTGATGTTGAAACAGCTGGGGTCTTTTCTGTTAAATTCATTATCAAAATGAATTTATCCGCTCCCCCTGACTTCTTCATGCAGCTACTAGAACGCTGAAAGTGACCTGCGTGGCTCGCTCTGTGTTTCTCGCGGGCGGTGCGGACAGGCCTCCGGGCATTCGTCACACGGGCTCCTCCAGGGGCAGACCTTCCGTGTGAACCTGACCGCCACCAGCGCAGTCAGACCACAGTCAGACGGTTGGAAAGGAAGAGGAAGACCCCACTCGTGAGCTCCCGTTCCTCTCCCCACAGCTGCCTCCTGGTTTTTGTCGGTTTGCTGCAGGCCTTCGGCCGAAAACCTCGAAGGACATTTCCCACCCACCGTCCCCCCACTGCATGTGCAATGGCTGCGGGCTCTCGCTCATTATGTCTCTCTGTCCAGCATCCCTCTCGGCCCGGTGCGCACTGGCATTCGGAGTGTCAGGGCTGCCAGGGCCGCCAGGCCCCCGCGGGTGTTTGCAGGATGCCCGATACCTGGGCCGCGCGGAGCATTTGCCCCAGCGCTGAGTTCTCCTGTGTCAGCCCCCATCCAGCTGTGGGCCGGGGTGCTGCCCTATCGCCTGGGAAAGCTGTGGGAAAGCTGTCCGTACTCGGGGTTGGAAGGAGCCAGGGTGGGTTCCGGAGACGCCAACGGCTGGCTGGCCCAGACAAGCTGTGGGTTGCGATGACCCAGGGAAACTGAGGCCTGGGGAGCGCAAGCAGAGGCGCTCGGCCGGTGCTGGCCTCTGAGGGTGGCGGCGACTAGCTCTGCCGCGCTCCTCGGTGGCGGAGCTCCTGCCTGCAGCCTCAGCCTTGGCTCTGACTGTGCTCAGCCCTGGTGCCTGGGCGCAGGCCTGGCATCTTCCAGGACCCGGTAGGAAACGCGGGACCCGCCATTGCATGTCAGCCAGGGCGCTCTCGAAGACCAAACCCACCACCCCATGTGCCAGCCATCTCCACACACCCCTCTCCATCTTCAGCTCGCCCACAGGTGTGTATGTCAATGCCGTGTCGAAATAATAAGAGACTATTTTCTGTTACAGACACTATGGTATTAAAATTAATTTATCTGTGCTTTCTATGCTATTAAAATTAGAAATTGAAATGAAAATAGATTATTAAAATTTGCATGTTATCTACGTCTACATCAAGAGATTTCAAGGAGTTAGCTCATGCCAATTTGAGGGCTGGAGAGTCCAAAACCTGCAGGGTGGGTCAGCTAGAGCCCCAGGGGAGACCTGACGTTGCAACCTGAGTCTAAAGACAGTCTGGAGCCCTAGCCGGTTTGGCTCAATGGATAAAGCACTGGCATATGGACTGAAAGATCCCAGGTTCAATTCTAGGAAAGGGCACATGCCTGGGTTGCGGGCTTGATCCCCAGTGGGAGGCGTGCAGGAGGCAGCCTATCAATAATTCTCTGTCATCATTGATGTTTCTATCACTTCGTTCCTCTCTGAAATCAATAAAAATATATTAAAATAATAATAATAATAATAATAATAATAATAATAATAATAAAGACAGCCTGGAGGCAGACTCTCTTCCTCAGGGGACCTCAGCCTCTGCTCTTAAAGCCTTCCACTGATTGTGTGTGGCCCACCCTTGGTATGAAGGGCAATCTGCTTACTCAAAGGCCACCAGTTTCCATGTTAATCCATCTAACAAATACCTTCCCAGTGACATCTGGGCTGGTGTTTGACCAAACATGTGGGCACCATGGCCTCGCCAAGTTGACATGAAATTAACCATCACGCCTTGGCACACCCAACTACTAAACCAGCACCTTGCATTTCTCAAGATCCCCGGGAGAGTGGTGAGCACAGGCAGGTCTGAGAGGTGCCGCCTCAGGCATCTCTGAGCCTCTGGATATGCCAGACCCTCCCGGGGCTGCCAGCACATCCGCTACGCCCCAAACGTGGAGCCAGCCTCAGGGGGAAGGAGGCCGTGAGGTGCTCGGTCGCTCACACTGTGACATAGGGTCCCATCCACTGTGCTCTGACCCCAGAGAAAACCTAAGGCCCAGGGACACGGGCTCTTTTCTGTGAGCTCTTGAAAACTTCCTGGGAGCAGACCAGGCCACGAAAGGCAAGGGCCACATCTGTTTCATCTCCCTCTTTATCCCCAAATCCTTATGCCTGGCACGGAATAAGGATCCGATAAACAGTCCTGAACAAAGTCGTTGCCTAAGCCTAGTTTCCCATCCACACCATGTAGATCTCATTGGGTTATTAAAGGGTAAATCACCACAGGTGAGAGACACGTCCACATCTGGCACCCTACTATGAGCAGGGCACACAGTAGGTGCTCAGGAAGCCCTCCCCACGTGTGCTCAGTGCCTGCCCCTGAGTAAGCAAGGTCATGACTCATCGTGCAAACACTGAGTGGGGGGAGGGGAGCGGGAGGCGGGATCCCTGCCCTGAGTTGTACAACGGAGCCCCAACCAGGTGCCTTCCGGTTGGACAGGTTACAACCACCACCAACAAGCAGTGTGTGCGGGCTCCCGGCATTTCCTCCACCTGTTGTCCCTGGGAGCCTACAGCCTGCTGGGGTGTCATCGTTATTGCCACTGCTGCCCTTGTCACCTCACGGAGGAGGGGCTCCGAGG
This sequence comes from Myotis myotis, assembly GCF_014108235.1. Lineage (NCBI taxonomy): Eukaryota > Metazoa > Chordata > Mammalia > Chiroptera > Vespertilionidae > Myotis > Myotis myotis. Next base: position 4,338,607 of record NW_023416368.1, on the reverse strand, counting down.
CTCGGAAACTCCCAATGCTCCTGGGCAGACAAGCGGCTGACAACAGGAACACCTTTCCTACCTTCACTGTCTTCTACCACCCTTCCTCCTTGGAAGGAGAGAGGGAGAGACTGCACACCGGCTGAGTGTGTTCGAGAGTGGATGTGCGTGTGCCCGTATGTGGGGTGGGTGAAGGTGCCCGAGAGCAAAGGCAGCGCCGGGAGTGTGGGAGCAGCTTACTCTCATCCCAAGGGCCAGCAGCCGTCCTGGTGTCCCTCCCACCCAGCACCTTCCCGGTCACCCACGTTTACACTGGGGCAGAAACACATGCGTAATTAACTGCAGGCACACAATGAGTCTATCTGCAGGGACACGCTAGCTGGTGCCGAATCCTATTAAAGCGCATTTAATTAAAAATGCATTAAACCTCCCAGCTTGGGCCACACCCTGCCCGTCCTCAAAGCCTCCCCATTACCTCTCCCCGCTATTAACTGTGAGTCAGCCCGTGACCCTTGGGGCATGACGGGGAGGAGAAGAGGCTCTTCGATGCCTCAGCCAGTGGGTCACAGGCACTAATGGATTTCAATTGGGGGATTAGGCCCATTCACTCGGCGCCTCAGTTCAGAAGCGGCTGGCGCACTGAACCTAATTGTGGGAGATGGCGGAGGGCCTGGGAGGCCGGAGCCTCCTGGGGCTGGTTGGTGGCCAACCTCCGATGCTTTGGGCTCCTGTGGGGAGGTGCGGGTGACGAAAACCCACAGACAGCCTAGTGGCCCTGTTCACCAATAGTTCTGCCCTCTCGGTCGGCCATGTTTCGGCAGACCCAGCTACTCTTCCCAGCTACTCCTCCCGTGTGACACTCCTTCCGTGAGGCCCTCTTAGGATGCCTCTCTCCTCTTTACTGACCCCCCTGATGCTGCCTGAATGACACCTGAGGAAAGGGAGTGACTCGGGGTTTCCAAGAAGAGACGGAAACCTCGACACCGACACCGGCGAAATGCAAAGGGTGTGTCCGTGTGGAGTCACCCCCACCGGCTCCTCCCCCGTACTCTCCCCAGGGCAGGCGTCATTTTCAACCCCTTTTGCAAAGCAGGTTTCTAAGTCGCAAAAAGGGGACACGGAATGGCCAAACGCTGAGAGGTGAGGGGCAGAAGCTGGGATTCGAACCGCCATCTCTAGCCACCGGTTGGCACTGCCTCTGAGTAATCCCCCGGCATCTGGCTTTGTCGGCCCGATTCCGGAGGAGCTGGCAGAACCAGCTTCCTGCCCGGGCAGAGCAGAGAAAGCCCATCTCTGAGCAGCACCTGGGGGCAGGGAGAAGGAGGCGGCCTAGGCAGTGCCCATTGGCTGTGCAGAGGGAGCCTCAGTTCCCACCACAGGGACCCCAGTGCACAGGCCACCTCATGGGGTCGCGTCCTGAGCAGGTGTCAGAGGGCCCCACACTTGGCTCACGCTCGGCTGTCACCTGGAAATGCTTAGTCACTTTTGAACAAGGGCTTGACTTTTCATTCTGCACCAGGTCCTTCCTGGTGCTGAGGCCAGGTTGGGTGCAAGCCTGCCCAGCCCCCATGAGGATGCCCTGGCCCGGCTGCTTTCCGCTGGTGAGCCCCCAGCCCACCACGGACACTCGGCGCACGGAGGAGGCCAGGGGGCTAGGGGTTTACCGTTGCTGTATCGGCAGCCTGGTCCTCCTCTGACCCCGTGCAGACTGCTGCCCCGACGTGTCACTTTTGCTCTGTGGCAAATGCATGATCCAGGAAGGCACTTCCAGGTTCACACAGGGCCCTGTGGTCACAGGAGTTTGGGGAAGACGCTCATTGCATCCCCACTCAGAGTCACAGAGCACATTCATGGATTCGGGGCACTGAGAAGTCCTGCAGCAAAGGTACTGCTTTACCTTGCCGATCCCAGCCTGCCTCAGACAAATGTACGTGACTATGGACTCTCCCCGCCCACCGCCATTGTCGTGCTCGCATCCCGTGGGACATTCAGGAGGCAGTTACCTGGCTGTAAGACAGTGGAGACGAAGCTGTGGGAGGAGGGACAGGAGAGGAAGATGCAGGTTGTGACAGGGGACTTCACGCACCCAAACCCGTGTCCGTAACTAGTAACAAAACTGGCCACAGCACCGCTGCTTTTCCTTTCTTTGACTTTGGTTTTCTTAAGGAGAAGCCAGTAGCTCCTTCCTGACGCTGTCCAGCCCCCTGGGGGACTTCGCTGTCTGCAGGGAGCGTTGCCCAGAGGATGGGAGGGAGGGACGTCAGGGGGGCTGGGGACTTAACAACTGCATGTAAACAAATGAGGTCACTTTGAACAAAGTCATCAGAGTATCGGATGGTATAAACACGCCACGTCCAAGCACAGTGAGCGTGTGCTTGTGGTCAGACACGCACAGATGAGCTGCGAAGCAGCAACCCGATCCCGGCCTCGGCTCCAGGGGCTGGTGTGGAAGGAAGCCGTCACCACAGAAACTCTAGAAGCCGAGTCTGACGAGGCACGCCCGTGGCGAGCCGGCACGGTCTCCACGGAGCAGGGAGTGCCGCTCTTTCGGAGCAGATGGCCCACTGCGGGCTGGGGAGACTGAGGGACTCGCCTTGGCAGTAAGCGACAGGAGCCGGTGGCCTGTACATCTAATTCCAAACCAGTGCCCCTCCCGGTCCCCTCAGCATCCAGCATCAGACGAATTCTTCCTGCGAGCGCAGGGACCAGAGCACCAGGGATGCCACCCCAGCGCGGGTGGGATGCCCCCCATGCATCTTGGGGGGGCAGCACTGAGGCACGTGGCACACAATGTCCCCGAGGTCGGCTGTGGCTGGGGTTTGTGCACAATGTCCCCGAGGTCGGCTGTGACCACCTCAGGCGTCCAGTGCAGGATCCTGCCCTCCTTCCCAGGCCTCTCCTCCGCCCCCACCGTGCCTGCTGGGAACCTTCACAATCAGCTCCGTGCACTGGGATCCCTGCTCGGGGTGGCTCAGGGGGAATGCGCCTGCCACTGGCTTTCTCTTCACTGTCTGAACATGATTTGAGGAGCCCCCCCCCCTTGACAAGCTGGGCCCTCCAGTGGGCTGTGGGGACGACAGTGGTGTCGCTCCTTGAACAGATTCAGTGGATCGTTCCATTTTTGCCCCGTGGTGACCATGGCTGACAGGAGGTGCTGCACTCCGGCGGGGGCATGTGACTGGCTCTGGCCACTGCGATGCCAGCAGAAGTGTTCAACACTGTGTCCCAATACCCCGGTCTCTGGCACCTAGGTGTTCCATAGACCTTCTTGAATGAATGAATGAATGAATGAGTGAGTGAGTGAGTGAATTAATGAAGTGAATGAATGAGTGAATGAATGAATGAGTGAGTGAGTGAGTGAATGAATGAGCCTGTGTGAAATTTCATGTGAGACTGAACACTTTCATTAGAGAGAAACTCACTGGCTCGACCTGTGGCATGGACGGCCCCAGTACCGCCAGCCCCCGCCGCTGGCTGGACAAGCTCGGCCGTGTCACCGAAAGCGCGTGTGACCTGGGCTCCCAGGCCCCCAGTTTGCTCCCAGGACAAGGAGGGAGAAGGAAGGGGTCTGTCAGAATCCTCTCCCGTCTCTGACAACAGTGATCAGAATGAGGTATGGAGAGCTGATGGACTCAAAGGTCAGGCCCTCGGGGCGGGGAGAGGCCGGGGTGAGCTAACCTGTTGGACCAGCTGAACTGGAGGCCCTGTCTCTGGTTTATTCGGCAGCTTTTTCAAATTTCCTCTAGCAAGACCGCCTAGCTCCACCCAGGCCGACACCTGGGAGGGGTTCACCGCGGGGTGCAGGCATGCATTCATTTATTTTCCACTCAACAAGTATTTATGCCGGCCTCTCTGTCATGTGCCAGGCCCCGGGGACGGGTGAGTGAATAAATGCCCCCCACTTCCCTCTGGAGCTCCCGATGTAGGGTCGTGGCTCTCAGGTTGGGCTCCTGGCTCAGTAGCATCTACGTCACCTGAAAACTTCCTAGAAATACCCACTCACAAGCCCTGGCATCGGGATCCGGGGTCCCGGCATCCTGCGTGTTAACACGCACACCACCGGTGCGGAGCGGGACTCAGGCACTAGGCACCTAATCACCCAGCACAGTCCTTACTTAGCTCACGCCAACTCTGACCAGAGCGGCAGGAGTTAGGTGCCGAGCGTGCTCCTGGGGAGGGTGAGCCTCGGGTAACCGGCCACTGGGAACAAAGATGCGGAGGTGTGGGTCCTGGTGCCACACAGCAGCCAAGACAGCGGTCAACAATGAAAAGGAGCAGCGCGCAGGACATGTACACTGTGTCCTGCATGTGTATGCCCCATGTGCACTGTTCCTATGTGCGTGTCCTGTATACACTGTTCCTATGTGTGTGTCCCTGTGTACGCTGCTATGTGTTCCTGTGTACGCTGCTCCTATGTGTGTGTCCCTGTGTACGCTGTTCCTATGTGTGTGTGTCCCTGTGTACACTGTTCCTATGTGTTCCTGTGTACGCTGTTCCTATGTGTGTGTCCCTGTGTACACTGTTCCTATGTGTGTGTCCCTGTGTACGCTGTTCCTATGTGTGTGTCCCTGTGTACGCTGTTCCTATGTGTGTGTCCCTGTGTACACTGTTCCTATGTGTTCCTGTGTACGCTGTTCCTATGTGTGTGTCCCTGTGTACACTGTTCCTATGTGTGTGTCCCTGTGTACACTGTTCCTATGTGTGTGTCCCTGTGTACGCTGTTCCTATGTGTGTGTCCTATATACACTGTTTCTATGTGTGTGTCCTGTATACACTGTTCCTATGTGTGTGTCCCTGTGTATACTGTTCCTATATGTGTATCCCTGTGTACACTGTTCCTATGTGTGTGTGTGTCCCTGTGTACGCTGTTCCTATGTGTGTGTTCCTGTGTACACCGTTCCTATGTGTGTGTACTGTTCCTATGTGTGTGCGCCCCATGTACACTGTTCCTATGTGTGTGTCCCTGTGTACGCTGCTCCTATGTGTGTGTTCCTGTGCACATTGTTCCTATGTGTGTGTCCCTGTGTACACTGTTCCTATGTGTGTCCCTGTGTACGCTGCTATGTGTGTGTTCCTGTGTACACTGTTCCTATGTGTGTGTTCCTGTGTACACTGTTCCTACATGTGTGTCCCTGTGTACACTGTTCCTATGTGTGTGTGTGTCCGTGTACACTGTTCCTATGTGTGTGTCCCTGTGTACACTGTTCCTGTGTGTGTGCCCCTGTGTACACTGTTCCTATGTGTGTGTCCCTGTGTACAATGTTCGTGTATGTGTGTCCCTGTGTACACTGTTCCTGTGTGTGTGTCCCTGTGTACACTGTTCCTATGTGTGTGTCCCTGTGTACGCTGCTATGTGTGTGCCCCTGTGTACACTGTTCCTATGTGTGTGTCCCTGTGTACGCTGTTCCTGTGTGTGTGTCCCTGTGTACACTGTTCCTATGTGTGTGTCCCTGTGTATACTGTTCCTGTGTGTGTGTTCCTGTGCACACTGTTCCTGTGTGTGTGTCCCTGTGCACACTGTTCCTATGTGTGTGTCCCTGTGTACACTGTTCCTATGTGTGTGTTCCTGTGTACAATGTTCGTGTGTGTGTGTGTGTCCCTGTGTACAATCCGTCTCTAGAAGGATACACAAGGAATTGGTTAGTGGTGGTTGTACCAGGAAGGAGGTTGGGAGGAAGAAGGGGAGGGAGCCGTGTGCTTATGACCCTGTGCCTGCGTGTTTCGGAACAGGGCGGCTCTCTGTGCTGGCCTTGCCCTATCTAGGCATGTGGTGTGGTATGTGGTGTGGTCCCACGGGCAGGCAGCGGCGGGGTGGGCTGTCTCTCTGGCCTGTCGTCCAACCCTCTTTCTTCCTCCTCCGTTTGGCCGTCTTTGGCATCCTTTCCCTCAGAGCCCTGCCCTGGAGGAGCCTCCAGTCTGGGGGTGAGAAAGACGAGGGAGGAGGAGGCAATTACGGGGTGGAGGCTGGGCAGCCTGGAGTGGACGTGGCGGGGCACAGCGGAATCCCCATGCCCTGCGGAGGAGAGGGGGTCTGGTGATGGCTGCACAGAAAGGGTGCGAACCCGTGTTGAGGGACAGGGGGGTCAGGCAGGGAGTCGGCTGCTCCCGAGGCTGCAGCTGTGTGTGCTGAGCATGGGGGCGGCAGGGTGGGAGGCGACGACCTGCCCCACTTTCTCAGGACTGAGGGACTCCCGGGGACAGGGGGGTGCTGCTGGTCCTCGGCCACACGTGCCCCAGGAAAAGAGGCAGCTCAGGCGGATTGGGTGGAGGTGGTCTCGGGGAGGGTCCCTGACGGATGGCCTGGCTTGGCTGGGGCGGGTGGCCTCATGCAGTCACAGCCTCCCCTCCGCACAGGGGGCCACCCTGTGACCCAGCCTCAAAAAGCAACGCCGGGAAAAGCCCAGGCTTGCGGAAGCACCCTCAGGTGAGCTGCCCACCGCTCAGGTTTACACAAAACAGCAGGCCTATGTTCTCCCATCGGGCTGGCCTCTCCGTGTGCATAGTGGAGCTTGGTGTGCAAACATCTGGGGGTTGCTGCCCGGCACCAGTGGTCCCGAAACCCTGTCTCCCACTGTTCTGGTGAAGTCGGAGGGCCACTGTGATGGGAATCAGTGCAGGCAAAGCAACGCTCAGGGGACTGTGAGGCAGGCGCCCTCCTCCGCCGGGGCCACTGGCTGAGCTGGGGGCAGCCCAGCCAGTGACTACAGCCATGCCTGGCCCTCAGCTCTGTGATGACCTCAGAGGGAAGGTGAGCGACCTAACCCTCTCCCAGAGGCCTTGCCCAGCCCGGGGTCGTGCTGGGAATTGGTCCCCAGGGACGGGTCTGGATCCAAGCCTCTCAGCCCAGCTCAATAAGAGTGCTTGGTCAGGAGACGAGGGAGCTGTCGGACCTCCCAAGTGCACCGTGAGCACACGGCTGGGATGTGCGCCCGCGGCCTGATCTCCTCTGGAAGGCAGTCTCCTGCCCCGCTTGCCGTCTGCGAATGGCAGTCCATCAGGAGCTGTGTCCTGGCTGAGAGATGCTGGCCTGGTGCAGAGGACTTGGGTAACTGAGGTCTGAGGCGGAGCCAGCTGCCCAAGGTCACTGTTCAAGGCGGGATTGTGTGTGTGTGTCCCTCCCACTACCAAAGTCCTACGGCGGAGTCCCAACCCCAGAACCTCAGAATGGGACCGATTTGGAGAGCGGCCTGCGCAGAGGGAATGGAGTTAACACAAGACATTGAGGAAGGCCCTCGGTCAATAGGACCAGCGTCCTCATAGGAGGGGACATCTGGACACACACACACGGGGAAGAGGAGGCAGAGGGCAAAGTGAAGCCAAGGACGGCCAGAATCCCAGAGGCCAAGAGAGAGAGGAGGGCAGAGCCTCCCTCTCAGCCTCAGAGGAAGCAGCCCTGCTACCCCCCCCCACCCCCCCCCACCCCCGTTTCACCATGACGTCCAGCCTCCGGACATGAGGCCTTGCCCTTCTGTGTCTAAGCCACCTGGTGCGTGGTGCTCTGTGTACGGACAACACTCACATTGGGGTGGGGTGCCCTCATGTGCTGGGTTTAACTCCGGGACCTCCGCAAAGAGCCCGTCTCCAAATGCGGCCCCGGCCCGCGGCACTGGGGGCAGGGCCCCAAGATAGGGATTTGCCCGGGGGGGGGGGGGGAGGGAAAGGGGGACGATTCAACCCGTGACTGTCACCCCGAAAACTGTTTGAGTGGAGAAGGCAAGAGCCCTTCGCTACCCTGACTTCTCCTCGCGCCTCTCCCACCTGCACTCACGCCCCGGAGGCAGGGCTCTGTGGCTGCTCCCTCCCTTCAGACCTGTTCTGAGATGTGACGGGGCTCCTTGGCCTTCTCTATAAACAGCGTCTCATTTCCTCTCGATCTGGACAGCGAGGCCTGGCGGGCAGATCTCGGGGTGATGCCCCGACACCCCGCCCGCCCCGCCTCCGCCCCGGGTCCTTGGCAGGACACAGGAAGTCCTGGCTAGTCCCCGGCTCCCTTCAAAGCATTTTTCTGCTACCTTTGATTTTTATTGGTTTGTGTCTTAAACACTTTGTCTATAATTACAGTTTGCTGCACATCTTGCTTGGGAATGACTAATGCGGAGTGCGTGTCCCAGCAAAGGGCGCATCGCCCAGTGAGCACCGGACAATTAGTGTGCCGAGAGACAATGGCTTCAGTAAATCACTTGGTTAAACAGGACCATTTTGCCCTGATTTCAAAACAAAGCGACACCTGCTGGTCTAACACTGCGTCAGGAAGAGCCGGTGGGGGAGGGGTGACTCCAAGGCTGGGGCAGGGGCAGGGGCAGGGGCAGGAAGGGCCTGTGGGCTGCGGAGCAGAGGCAGAGGGGATAGGTGAAGGAGTCAGGAAAGTCCAACTTATTAAGTCGTTTGCATCCGTAACGAGAGCAAACATTTATGAAGGGTTCACTCAAGGCCAAGACCTTTGCCTGCAGAGTCATTATTATTGTTGCCCTTTTACAGATGAGGAAACTGAGGCTTGCCCAAGCTCACACAGCTGGGGAGCCGGGAGTGGAGCCAGAAGTTGAGCTCCTGCAGCCACGCCCCGGGACCTGCCCTCAGGCTCTCTCAGCTCCCAGGCCCTCACACGGTGGCGCTGGGAAGTGGGAGAAGCCAGTTCCTAGGACCTGCGAAAGGGCGAAGGGGCGGAGGACGCCGCTGGATCATGCCTGCAGGGTGTGGCTTGTTCAAGGTCAACCTTCGGGCGGTGATGAAGAACCTGGGCCTATGGCAAGGCTCTGGGTCTCACCCAGCACTGCCACCAGCTCACGGGGTGGCCTGAGACCAGCGTCTGAACTCCTGCCCGTTTCCTCCCAGGACCATGAGGGTTTCCAGCATTGAGACATCCAGGGATCCCCGACCCTCTTCCCCTAGCCCCGGGCTGCTGCCTCCTGAACACTCCTTTCCCTTCGTCCTCGGGAGGAATCCCTCCTGGGGCCGGGGCAGGACCTGGCCGGGCTGTATTTAGAGGACGTGTAGCCACGGTCCCAGGGCCAGTTCCTGCATGTGATCGCAGCCGCAGGCCGGGGACCTGACTCACAGGCCGCCCTGCCCAGATGTGAAGGGATTCAGGCGAGAGGCTGAGAGGCCGGTTGGTTTCATGGAGGAAAGAACAGTGTGGCCTCCTTAGGAGCACAGCTCACTGAGCTTCCCAACCTGGGGGTGCGCTGGCTGATGGGATGGCCGACCTGAGAGCTCAGGGGGGTGGTGAGGAGCAGACGCTCCCTCAGACCATTCAGTCGCTGCCCCTCTCGCTCGAACAGGCAGGCACGCCATCGATCGAGCCCAGCTGAGGGCCACTGCAGGGACTCAATGAGAAGGGGCTCAGTGTGGGAGAGCGGAGGAGCCCCAGCCTTCTCGGTCCGTGTCCTGAGCAGGAGACACCCAGCAGGTCCCTTTATACGAAGTCGGCTCCAAACTGCACGTTAGTAAGTATCTCTGTCCTAGCGACTTCGTACTCGGCGGGGAAAAATAGTCCACATGCATGGAAAGAAAAACAGTATTTGTTTCATTCTCAAACAGCCACGTGAGGGACGCGCCTGAGGGTCCTGCATGACGCCCGAGAGCCTAGGAGAGCCGCCCCGCGTCCCAGCCACAGGATCTCATGCTGCACGATGCCTGCGCTGCACACGGTACCTGCTGTGACCCGAGCCACGACGCTGTCAGAAGGAACAGAGCTCAGTCCAAGGCTGGGCCTGGGAACTGCCTCGAGCTGGGGGCCTGCGCCGTGTCCTCCATGGAGCTGGGGGCCTGCGCCGTGTCCTCCAGACACCGAACATCATGAAATTTAAAACAGGCCAGACAGCCCTTGAGTTTGCTGGACTCGGGCTGTGCTCACAGTCTGGGCCTTCGGGAATAAACAGTCAAAATGTTTGCTCCTCCTTCCCCTCTGCCTTTCCCCTCCCCGTCCTCTGTACACCCCTCCTCCCCCTCCTCTCCTTTGCATCTAGTAACTGCCAACTCCTAGAGGCGACACCAGGTCACCTGGGTCCCAGCATCCAGCAAGGCCAGAGCAGAGACCAGGCATCCTAACGGTGTGGACTGGAATGATGAAAACCTCGCTGTCTCCCGCCTCGTGATCCGCTTTCAATGCCGCACTGTCCTCCCCCGTCAAGTTAACTGCCTTCCAGGGAAACGGTCCCAGAGCCAACGTGTCTGCGTCATCAGCGGACAGGTGGGCTCCCAGCCATGAGCCCCTTCCAGCCGGTTCCTCCTGCCTCAGCTGCAAGAATGCTTCCACTTGGAAATTCCTTTTTTAGAAATATATTGATTGATTGATGTCAGAGAGGAAGGAAGAGGGAGAGAGAGAGAGAAACATCAATGATGAGGGAGAATCATTGATTGGCTGCCTCTTGCACTCCTCCCCCCCTGGGGATCAAGCATGTAACCGGGGCATGTGCCCTGACCAGAATCGAACCGTGACCTCCTGGTTCATAGGTCGATGCCCAACCACTGAGCACACTGGCCGGCCTACCTGATAATGCGATTAGGATTAGCCGAGCTCAGAGCCATGTTTTTCGGAGGGGCCCTCACACCATCCACATCAGAGCAGGCCTAACCACACCCTCACCTAGGGCTCTGACAGGGGCGGGGCGGGGAGGGGAGACTATGTCTTGCTGAGAACATCCGATTTGGGAGCTCTTGACCTTGTTCAGCTCCTCCTGGCTTTTGGCTTTGTGTATTTTTTCTATTTCCCCCATTAATTTGTCTTTCCTCTCCTGGGTTTACTAAGACGAGCATTAGCTGTAAGAAAGTGTTGGAGGCTGGATACCAGAACCGGCAGGTGACCACTAGGACTGTTCTCTTTGTCTAGTGGTTTAAAACACTGAATTGGTGAAAATCGGGAGATTGGATTTGGAGCCAAAAACTTGGCACATTTTTGAATATCGGGAGCCAGATTTCAGATTGTCTAAGGCAGTGGTTCTCAACCTTCCTAATGCCGCGACCCTTTAATACAGTTCCTCACGTTGTGGTGACCCCCAATTTCATTGTTACAAATTGAACATAATTAAAGCATAGTGATTAATCACAAAAACAATATGTGATTATATACGTGTTTTCCGATGGTCTTAGGCGACCCCTGTGAAAGGTTGAGAACCGCTGGTCTAAGGGTTGAACAAGAGAGCGCCCAGGGCTGGGCATGGAGCCTGGGCCCGCGAAGTCCTCTCGTGGCTGCCATGGTAACGCTGCCGCTGTCCCTACAGCCAGAGCCACACAGGTTCTGCCCCTTGGTGCCCGGCTCCGTGGGGAAGGACCCCTTATTCTTCTGAGGCACACGGGGGCGTTTCCTTACCAGCCACGCCGAGAAACGCGGACCTGTACACGGAGCGTGTGTGTGTTTAAAAGGAGCCCGTTGCACACCCGACCAGCATTTGGCAGGCCACGACTCATCCGTGGGGTCCCGGCTCCTCGCAGCCGCTTGCAGGAATGAGCCCGAGCAGCCTCACCAAGGAAACCTGTCAACAGTCAACACGGCATTTCCACGTGAGCACCCTGCAGACACAGCCGTGAATCACCTGCGAACTACTCGGCCGCCGGCTGCCAGAGTCGCTGTAGGGTAGGCCTCCTTCCCAAAACCCTTAAGGAGCTTTCAGAGGGAAGTGTGAAGGTCATTATCGTCAAATGAAAAGTTATCCCATCAGAAAAGGATCCATGCCGCCTTGCCTGACCGGTTCTTCTTCCGAATAGAACGCCAGCTTCCATCTCGCTGGTCACCCCCATCCTCTCCCAAGGATCTGGAAAGCGGTCACACTCGGAATTTTCTCAGCGACCTGGGGAGTCCTGCTGGGCAAGGCGACGCTATTAAGTCCACCACCTGGCGTCGCTTCTCGGGTCCCCTTCTTCACAGGGATGATTTGCTCCCAGAAACCAGCACAGCTCCGCTGGGGGCCCCGGTCCCCAGCAGCGGGCAGGCCCGTGTGTCCTGCTTCCTCTCTCCACCTGGCAGCGGGAGCTCAGGGCCGGGCTGGCCGCGTGCATCAGGAACAAAGCGGACACACAGCTCTCAGGGCCCCGGCCTGAAGGGAAGGAGCCAGACATTAGTCTTGTGGGGACGCAGCACCTACTAACAGGTGGACGTTTCAGGTTCGGGCTGGGGAGTACTCTAGTCGGGGTGTGGTGGTCTCAGGGCTGAGGGGTGACTCTTTAGAAAGAATGCTCGGTGCTCTCGGGATGAGAAAAGGCGGAAGAAAGTGGGGACCGGCCTGAAGCACTGGCACCACAGCTCTCCCCGGTGCACCAGACCCCCTTCCCCTCCCCTGTGAAGGCAGATGTGATCGAGGAACTCTCCTGTGAGCCCCTCCAAACCCCGTTGTCTGAGCCACGGCCAGAAGTGCGTGGGACCACGGGGGACCATCCGTCAGCACACAGGCATCTACGGCACCGTGGGAGGGTGGTGCCTGCGTGTAAAACCAGGAGCAAGGACTCGGGCGTCCTGGGGAAGGGGCGATGGAGGGGAGGATGGGCAGTCTCTGTCGGGTCTGAACAAAGGCATCTTGGAGCTGATCAATGGGCCCGCTCTCAGCGCGCTCCCACGAGAAGCCTCCAGCCCAGCTGTCCAACCTCCCACCAGGCCCCGGGCCCAGGACACGAGCTACGGCTCCCCGCCACTGCGCCCTTATCCGTGACGGTCTGGGAGGCCCGCCACGCCTTCCTAGAGGGACCCCACCTCCCACCCCAAAGCCTGTGCCACATGCCTCCTCCCCCAGAAGCCTCTGCACCTGCGCTGCTCCACCCTGACACCCCGAGGCATCCCCGCCTGCGTCCCGGCTGCGAGGGGACCTTCCTCAGGGTTCCCACCTGAGCACCAGCTCCTGAGATGAGGGCGGAGGGAGGCCTGTTTCACTCGATTTGTGTTCATCACACATCACTGTGTTCGCTAAGCACTGAGCTCGGTAGGTGCTGACGGGCAGGAGACCGGGTTAGAGTCAAACAATAAAAACAGATCAGTTATCCTGTTTGCATATAACCTGGCCTCCATCCTGCCCTCAGCACCGCCTGAGCTCACCTCGCGCTACTGCACCAGGCGTGGGAGCTGAGGATGGAGAGTGAAGGGCCATGGCCCCTGTGCGCAGAGAGACTGCGGTGGAGGGAGAGGCGAAGAGCCAGCACCTCAGACCGCCCGGGCGACCCACGACGCCGCCGTGCAGTTACCCCTCCGGCAGCCGCACTCGCTGACGCTCCCATGTGCCCGACTCGGCTGGGCTCTCCCCACGCGTGACCTCACCCCACCCTCGGAGCCACGCCTGGCGCCAGAGTCTCCTCTCTGAGGGAAGGGGGCTGAGCTTGCAGAGCCGCGCTGACTGGCCGGGTCCCAGCGAGGCCTGCGCTCCGTGTACGGGGCTGACGCCACCGCCAAGCACCTGGGGCAGGAGCCTGAGGCTGACCCGTGACTCGGTCTCTCCACTCAGCCCTGCTCAGTGTGTGACCCTTGTCCTGTCGCCGTCACCTGGTGGTGGAGATGTGGGGGTCACACCGTGATCTACACGGGAGCCGGGAGGTGCAGGGCGGGAAGGCGGTAAAGAGCTTCTGGAAGGCCTACCAGGAGGGCCATCCACAGCCCACCAGCGGAGCCTCTGCACTGCGGAGGCGGAGGGCGGTGTGTGAATGGGCTCACGGCCGCCGGACACAGCGCCAGTCCCTTAGGCCAGCGGTCGGCAAACTGCAGCTCCTGAGTGTGGCTCTTCCACAAAATACCACATGCGGGCGCGCATGTCCAGTGCGATTGAAACTTCGTGGCCACACTCGAGGGGCCAAAGAGCCACATGTGGCTCGCGAACCGCAGTTTGCCAACCACTGCCTTAGGGAGACGCGGGGGAGCGTGGCTCATGATGAGCAGCGCCTGCCCTCCTGCTTTCACACTTGGACCTGGACGAGTGGCGGCTGGCAAGCAGGAAACTGCCGGGGGCCCTGCAGGTGAGGGACAGGGCTGCTCTGAGTCCCACCCTCGTGGTGTCAAAGCCCTCGACGGTAATGCCACGCTACCGACGCGACTGCACATAGCACACGCCATTCCTCCCGATGTGGCAGCAGCCCACGAGCTGCAGGCCAACCCCAGACACCAGGGCTTGAACCTGCCGGCTCCAGGCACACGCTCTTTGCTACGATCCTTAGCTGATGCCACGGAGCACGAGGAAGGGGCGTGAAGTGCGGGCGGGGACCCTGCGTTCTTGAACTTGGGAAGTATGTCCGGGCAGTGAGGCCACCCGTGAGCTCAGGGGCACCAGGTGCTAAGGGGTCAGAGACCGTTGGGAGTACCCCCTTCCCAGGCCCATGTGGGCAGACAGGTCTGAGCCCTGGGAGCAAAGGGGGGCCAAGCTGTGACACCCCAAAGGCTCCCCCTTCCTCCTGAGGAGCTGGGGGTACGTGGGAGCCTCAAGGTGGAAGCCCGACCTGGGCACCTGGTGCCTGAAGCTGAGAGGAAAGGGCCAATGCCCTGAAAGCCGTTTTTCCTGCATTTGCCAGGAGGGCTCTCAGCCAGGGCGACCTGCCCGGGACCTTTGGCGATGTCTGCAGATATTCCTGATTGTCACAGCCGGAGTGTGGGGCGTGGTGGGCCGACCAACATCCCCTGGGGTTCAGCTCCACCCCTACACGCCCCCCCCCAACACACACACACACACACACACACACACACACAGGTTACCCGGCCCCAGTGTCAGCGCCAAGGCTGAGCGATGAGCCGGCAAATGTTGCCTCCAGGAGTCTGTGAGCCTCGGAAAAGACTGCCTGCCTCATCATTTTGTGAGGTTTTTGTCCTGGTGGTAGGGGAGGCGGTGGAGGAGGAAAGCGGCTGTTTATTATTCCACTCCCGCTTCCACGGCGGGGAAAACACTGTTTATACGGAACATCAAAGGTCGCTGCCCAGATATCAATTCCATATTGCGTGAGCCTTTGCCAAATCAAATTAGCTTATTTTCCTTGATATTAAGTTTGACAAGCAGAGAGCCTGTGAAAACCAGAATTCCAACTGGGTGTGCCCTGTGGCTCGGGCGGCTGTTTTTCAGCGTGGAGAGCCCAACAGTAGCTCATTCTTCGCGCAGGACTGTGTGACTGTCTGTATTTATCTTGTCTGGAAATTCACCTCATTGTATCCTCCACTCCGCTAACACCCAGATTCGGCAGGAATGTGACGGAGGCAGCGGCGCTGTTGGGACTGGCAGGGGTGCCCGGGCGGCCGGCCGGGCGGTGCCGGGAGCACGGAGGCCCTGCGCAGCGGGAAACCCTCTATTACCGACCTGGTGCGGGCGGCAGTGTGTCAGCATTTCTGTCAGTCAAAGGAGCAAGAAAGAAAGAAAACAGCCCCAGGCCCGTCACTCTTAATGGTTTTCGTCCCGGGAGCTTTGAGAACTCGGATGAAAGCCATGGTCTCTCCTCTGCACAGAGACCGGCCATTCGGTGGGAGTGAGAGAGCCCCCAGCTTCCCTGCCCGGATCCAGGCTCTCCTACAGGTCAAAGTCCATAGTAAAAAGACTCCAAATGGCCCTGGCCGGTTTGGCTCAGTGGATAGAGCATCAGCCTGCAGGCTGAAGGGTCCCGGGTTCGATTCCAGTCAAGGGCACATGCCCAGGTTGCGGGCTCGATCCCCAATAGGGGGCATGCAGGAAGCAGCCAACCAATGATTCTCTCGCATCATTGATGTTTCTCTCTCTCTCTCTCTCTCTCTCTCTCTCCCATCTCCCTTCTTCTCTGAAATCAATAAAAGAAAGATTTAAAAAAGACACCGAACGTGGCACCGACAGACCCAAAGACCCATCATGTCCCAGCTCTTCCATGGCGTGACCTCCCCCGTGACCTCAGGCCTGAGAATGAACGCCACCCTCTCAGCCCCAGGTGGCCCTCTCCGGACACCTCACTCCAAGTCCCAGTGGAGATGGACTGGTGGGAAGCAGAGGGGAGCAGCGGAGCTGCTGGTGCATGGAATTCCTGTTTTGGGGGGGCACTGGATCTCTGCAGAGGGCCGGGCACTCAGGTGATCAGGACCAAGTCCCTGTTCCCTAGGCCACAGCTCTGCGGTCGGGGAGGCGCAGGCCGGCGCTGCAGCCTGGGACGGGCGAGGGGTAGGAATTCGGGAGGCGAAGGCGAGGGCTGGTGAGTGGACTGCGTGGCGCTGAGGGAGGGGGCTGGGGGCTGAACCCGAGTGTCACCTCCTGCTGCACCAGAGGCCTGAGCCCGGAGCCTGCATTTTAACACAAGCCCAGAGCGGAAACATCCTCCCGGCTGGTGGCAGCGCCCAGACCCACGCCCAGGGCTGAGGCTCAAGCGGAGTCGCCCATACACAACTGCTTTTGCACATCGGTGTCTGCGATGTCAGTGGCCCAGTGATCCCCGCCTTGCAACTGGAGCCACAGAATGTGGGGCACCGCTTCTGAGCAACAAGACGCCTGCGTATCCGTGGCTCTCCCCCAGCAGGCAGAATGGCGCCTGATGTTCATGCACAAGAATGACCATGGCTCACCTGGCGGGGCACAGACCTGATCGGAGGGCGGAAAGCTGGACCGAGGAGGCTGCCTTGGATACGGGGCCTTGGGGACAGGCCTGGGGGCCGTGGCCGAGGGGGTGCGGCTTGAGTAAGAGCTACTGAGATGAAGGGGGAAGACGAGGAAAGCCCACGGAAGGCCTGATGCAGGCAGGACGGTCCGGGCCGTGGGGCTGGGGCACTGAGGATGCGAGGGAGGGACTGGGTGGCCGGAGGGCAGGTCACACGGGCCTTCCTTGCAGCTTGTGGTTAAGACTCTGTCTGTCCCCAGAGCAGGGGGAAGCCCTTGACCGGCTCGGACAATCTCTTCCTTCCTCTGCTTCTCCATCTGGAAGTGACAGGGAGGCCGCCGCTCTGTGCGTTTGTCACTTGCCTGCCCAGCCCTCCTCTCTCTTTTCCTCCTGGGAACAGTGCCCCGAATGGCCTTGGCAACCTCCACCGCCCCCCTCAGTCAGGAGGCCCGAGTGGGCTGTCCCCACCCAGCTCCAGAGGGACCCTGTCCTTCACTGCCTCGAGCCAGTGACTAGAGAGCCTCCGGGTGACCATAGGAATCGGTTGGATGGTGGTCACAAAACTCAATCAACACAGAGGAGGCGAGAGGAGACGCTGGCCTTGGGCTTCCAGGATGTGAGGCTCTCTCTTCCACGGGAACTACTAGAAGTGTCTCTCCTTTTTCCACGGGATGGTGTGGCACGAACCCCCTCCCGCACCAGGAAGTATAGCCGGGGAGGAGTCTGCAACTCCCCGAGGCCACCAGGGGGGACTTGAAGGTGGAGCTGGCATCTTGAAAGACAGAGCCAAGAAACATAGCCACACTGAGCCTCGATGATACTGTGTGAGCACCTGGATCAAGCCTCACCTGATGCCAACCACTTCTGGACCTTTCAGCTTTCTGAGCCAATCACTCCTTTATGTTTTTATGTCTTGTTTGTTTGTCGTTTGTTGTTTTTAAACATGTTTTTTATTGACTTCAGAGAGGAAGGGAAAGGGAGAGATAGAAACATCAATGATGAGAGACGATCATAAAGCCCTTTTGAGTTGGGTTTTGGACATAAAGTCACTTAATTGATTCAGGAGGCAGAGCCCGTGATCTAATGCTGCTGATGCTGCAGAAGAGCTTTCACAAAGACTTGTCGAAAGACGGGCCTGTGGGCGGGGGAAGCGCTGTGGAAACTGCCATCCGGAAGCATGGAATCTCACATTCTGCCCAAGTGTGCGGATGTCCGAGAGGCCGAGGCTTCAGAGCACCGGCCGGCCCCGCAGGGAGCGGCCTGAAAGGCATGTGGACGCGGTGGCAACGCTTCGGGGGCCGGTTTCCATCTGGAGGAGAGCCTAGGGTTTTTGGATGTCTCCCCGCGGACTCAAGCTGGTGGCACTGAAAGGCCGGCGGGGGGTCTCCGGAGAGACGCTGTCAGGGCCGGGACACTTCCGAGGACGGGCAGGCGGTCTCTCCGGCGCCTCGGGCCCTTCCACGCGGGAAGCTGGCTGGCAGTCAGGAGGGATGAGTCATGAGGAAAAGCTCCTCGGCTTCAAAGAGCAGCATTTGGTGGGGGCCGGGCTCCAGTGCCCAGTGGAAGGCCTGGTGGGTGGGTTCGCGGTGTCAGGGCCCATCAGGTCCCCCGGCGACCGACCGGGCCTGCTCGGCCCGCTCCTCCTTTGAACTCGAGGCAGATGATAAAAGGCGAGTCGCAAGCCTGCTGGGCCGCAGCCCAGGTCTCGGCTGGCAGGACCGACCCTGCGGAGTCAGCCTGACCTCTGGGCTCCCTCCTGGGCAACCTGCTCAGAGACTTTTCCAGAAAGGAGATGGAGAGTGGAGAGAGCATCTGCCCTGCCTCGCGCGGTCTGTCAGCGCCGGGCTTTTTCGGCCGTTATTTCTAGCCCCTCCAGGACTCGGACAGTGACCTAATCTCTCTGGAATTCCATTTCTTCTTTGGGTCAAGGAGGACCACACCACCTATTCCGATAAGTTGTTCTAAAAGGAAACAAATAGCCCGTGGAAACTGTCCCGCACGTTCAACACACTAACGAGCTCAGTAAGTATCGGCTGCAATAGGCACATTCCACCCTGGGCCACTACAGAAAGAGCGAGCGGTGGCCCGTGTCACGCGATGGCATGTCGCCACGAAGACGAAGAATGAAAATCCGAGGGAATACAAGCTAACTGCTCCCCAGCGCTGCTCACAAGAAAACACCGGGACGCCGGCTCCGCCGTGGAGGGGTCGGGGGTGAGCCACACGGCGGCTCGGAGCTTGCGGTTTCTCCCCAATGAATCAGCCGTGATGGGAGAAGTGACTTATTCGAGCAGAGCGATGTCAGTGTCACTCGGAGGAAGGTGCTGGTACAATGTGCAGTCGCTGCAGACGCCCGGCGTGGGGAGACTAAATAATGTTTCTAGGGGGCCTGCTGACATGCCGTTCGCATTTAAACCCTGATGTTAATCTAAAACATTTTGGGTTGACATTGGGGGAGGGGAAGGCAGGAGGCAGGGTGGGGGATGGGTATGTTCCTGTCCATAACAACTAGGCGGGGCCCGAGGGACCCTGGTTTAGGGTGACTCATTCCACCAAGTGCCCAGTGGCCTGGGAGGTGGACAAAGCCAACGCGGGGTCCCTCCTGCCACACTGGTCTGATTGGATGGGGAGCCCAGCCCATCCACCAGCCCCACAGCCCTTGGCCCCGAACGCAGTTTGCGCGCGGACTGCTCTTTCTCCTGCTTCTAATAAGACACTTCCTCTCCCAGAGGGGATCTCGGGCGACGACTGCTCGCTGCTCTTTGGGGAATCGTCTGAGCTGGAGAAGCAAGTGCAGCTGAAAGCAGGCGACGTCAGCAGGCTTCTCGCGGACCCGCTAACAGCCTCCATTGGCTTCGGTGGTTTGGAGGGAGCTCGCATTTTTCCAGACCAGCTCCTCCATTACCATAGCAGCCGGGTCGGCTGGGGAAACCGCTGTCTTTTCGCAGGGTTATTACGCTAAGAGAGAGATTTAAAATAATAGGAAGGGGTCAGACACTCTCTTGCTCTGAGCCAAGAAAGGAAAGAGTGAGGAGTGACGTTCGTCCTGGGGGAGCTGGCCCCACCCCCGAGGGTGGCTTTGGTTCCTGTCACAGCCTGCAGGCTTGTTAACCATTCTGAGAACAATGCTCCCGGCAGGGGTTCATCAACAAGGTGGGAGCTGGAAGAGGGGATTGAGGAGAGAAGGAAAATCCCGCCACAAGGACACGTTACAAGCTGTAGATCTGGTGGTTCATGTCAAGCCATCAAAAGCTTCTTCTATCTCCAGCCCAAGACAACCACGGATGGCCCTGGGCGCACAGGGGACCCACCAGGGCCAGGCCAGCCGCCGCCTTTCCCCGGCAGATAAAATATGACCTTCATTAGAAGGCGACTCGCTCTCATTAGGAGCGGGGGAGGAGGCGGCCGGCAGGACTGGTTGAGAAACGCGGGCGGGGCCCGGGGAGCAGAAATGTGCATGCAATTTGCAACAGGAAGAGAGTGAGGCTGACGGTTATAAAAGACGTGCCAGGAACACTTCAGGCTCCAGGAGAGACGGGAGCCCGGAGCAGCGCGGCCACGCTGATTACAGAGCGAGAGCCTGCCCCGCCGTGCGTCCCCGCGGCTCCCTTCTCTCTGTGAAAGGTTCACTTTACGGTTTTACAACCGAAATTTCTCATAACTGTCCTGTCTAATTACAGTGGGAGGAGCCGTCGTTTCACTGCCCACCCTCCAGGGGGAGCAAGGGGGAGCAGTCCCTTCACATAGGGTCATATCTATGGCCTCTTTTCCTGGGACGGCTGACGTTACTGTGCAATCCTTCTGTGCTGCGTTAATTACAATAAGGTAAATATTGTTATTGTCCCCACTGCACAGCTACGGGAACTGGAGTGTGGTGAGTTGCACAAACACATAGCTGGTATACATTTAAATCAGGATTTGAACCCAGATTGGCATGGCCCCAATGCCTTCGTTTATTTTCCCAAACCCATTTAACAGGTGAGAAAACTGAGGCAAAGAGAAGAGAAAGGAGTCGCCCAGAATGACTCACGCCCTGAGTGCTGAGGCTGGAATTCTGCAACATTCCCCCCAAAAGGGCTGGTATTTCAGAAGCCAAACGTGGACCCGTCCGACCTACGAACCAACAAGAGGCCGTCTGTGCAACAGCATTTCAGGCATCGTTAACAACCTACTGACCACAGCTGCCGTTGGGCCAACGGAGCCAGCTCGAAAGCACCGTCCTCGGGCCGCTCTGCGGACGTCACGAGGAAGGAATCCGTCAGTCCGCCCCACCTTGCACAAGGAATTCCTTGTTCATAGATTTTAAATAGGAACCTCTTGACTTATCCTGAAACGTTAATGCAAATGCCACGGGAGGTGAGAACCGGGGACAGACGCGGCCCTGTGTGGTCAGTAAATAACCCAGGTGACCCGACTGTCCCGCGCGCTGTCCCTGAGGGAGCGAGGAGGCGAGTGAGGCGGTCCCCTTTGTGCTTGCGCAGCGACACCGGCCACACAGTTCCGTTCGGCCTGCTCGCCGCGTGCTGACGACACATACTGCCCTCTGCCTCAGGACCTGAAGAAAAGACCATCCTCCCTGACTGTCAAGATTTCCAAGTCCATCAGAGATCTGAGAAGTTAAATTCAAGTTACCCTTCAAAAATAGCACGACCTCTAATGATGGGAAAGCTCTCCGGAAAACACCCTTTTAGACGTCGCATCGGTCATTTCAGTAGAATAATACTGTAGCTTGTGTAATTTAGGGAAGGACCAAAGTTACAAAACTCAACCCTTTTTATGAAGACATTGGTTATTATAGTCAATTGAACTGAACATACAGAATCACGTTTGTGATTTTACACATGTATGAAAGCATTATTAGCTTAAGACGGGTGTGAGAGATTTAGAAAATTCAGATTAAATGAGCTTTCTGGCCTGAACTAGAATATTATACTCACATTTTTATACTGTGATGAAATCAGAGAGAAGTCCTCGTCGGAACAGGCTCTCAGATTCGCCTTGATTATAAACATGCTTCCCACTTACACTCCGTAGCAATGAACACGTTACATTGTTTCCAAGTGCCCCATGAGCTGCATTTGACCTTAGCCAGCAACCTTGGGGCCAGCCGTGAGCTCCCCGCCACACCTTCCTCCTCAGAGCTTGCAAGATCTGAAGCGTTCAAAGCATTGGCAGTTAAGTTGTTTTGCCTTTTGGACATTCTTGAGCTCTCTAATTTTAAATTTATACAAGTGCTTTTAACTCCCTATAAACCAAGGAACTTAAGGACTCCGGAGAATTTGAGGACGTCTGATCCGACTCGTTCACTTTCTCCTCCCTGAGCCACTTCCACGAAATGTGACCTAAAAACCGAGTTTACAGTCCACCAGGAGACCGGCCCCGCCGAACTGAAAGGTTTATGTTGGGTGGGGGGCACCCTGTTAACTGTTTTTGAACTTGGCAGTCCCTATGTTTAACCAAAAACAGACATAGAAGGGAGCCCTTCTTTAGCCGAAAGACAGACTTACATAAGCTCAAGGGAAGACGGTATTTCTTCTCTTCTCCAGACAAATCGTAGACAAAGAAACACACAACACACGAGGCCGAACGTGCCACGGACAAGACTCCAAGTGAGAACCACGGCGGGCAGGAGGCAGGATGGAGCGGGCGAGTGGACAGCAACTCCTCGGTCACACAGTCCACCAGCGAGGAATCCACAGACACAGCCACACCGTCGGGCTGACCACACGGCAGCCCCCCCACACACACACACACACAGTACAGGGAGCCCCAACCCCAGCATGAGAGGGCCTGTTTTCTAGTTCACAAACCCGGGGTACCTGTGAGGGAGGCCGGTCAAGGCATTCTTGGTGGAAACCCCATTGCTTATGCCTAAGAGTAGAATGAGACCACCAGAGCCGAAAACGAACATAAAACAAAAGCTACAAGAAACAAACAAACAAACAAAAGTGAGTCTATTCGAGCACGGGGAAGGCCTGGGCAGAAAGGGATCAAATGGGAGACATCTGTAATAAAATAATACTACTACTAAAATAATAAAATTCACTTGCCAAGCCAGGGAACCCAGGCCAGCGGGGAATGTACTGAGTAGTTTTCCAAGGAGGAGAACTGGGGTCTTCCCGTTCTGAAAAGGGGACAGTTCATGATTGTGGTGCTAATGGAGCGTTAAAAACTAGCCCTCTGGACAGAAGGGCATGCTCACAGGGCTGCACACAGTTGGTTGGAGAAGGCCCATTAATTACTGGTTCGGTCCTGGGTTCCTCAAGTCCCTGAACAGCTTTGGTGGCTCAGAGCCAGTTGAGATGGAATAGAACATTTCATCTTGGTAGCCCCTGGGAAAGTGCTATAAAAGATTGTCCTTTTACCCGGCTGGCATGGCTCAGTGGTTGAGCATGGACCTATGAACCAGGAGGTCAAGTTCGATTCCCGGTCAGGGCACATGCCCGTGTTGCCGGCTTAATCCTCACTGTGGGGAGTGCAGGAGGCAGGAGATCAATGATTCTCTCTCATCGTTTTTTACTTATTTATTTTTAAATATATTTTATTCACTTTTTTACAGAGAGGAAGGGAGAGGGATAGAGAGTTAGAAACACGGATGAGAGAGAAACATCGATCAGCTGCCTCCTGCACACTCCCTACTGGGGATGTACCGGCAACCAAGGTACATGCCCTGAACGGAATCGAACCTGGGACCCTTCAGTCCACAGGCCGACGCTCTATCCACTGAGCCAAACTGGTTAGGGCTCTCTCTCCCTCTCCTTTCCTCTCTGAAATCAATAAAAATATATTTAATAAATAAATAAAAAAGATTGTCCTTTTATGAAAAGAAGGGACTGGGAACCGCAGTCCTTCCACATCCACGCCCACGAGTGGCCCACGGGCTCTGTCCTTCGCGGCTAGAGACGGGAGGTGCGAAGAACCTGGGACCACAGGGGGCACTCCTGCTGTGCATCTGTTGCGAGGACCCACGGAGGAAGCAGGATTATCCCTGGCGTCGGCGCTTGTTTTTGGTTTGAGTCTGTTGCGGTGTCGTTGCGCGTGTAGTAGTTACTGGGAAAACATCACGTTGTCATTAACGAAGTCATTTTCATTTGGATTGATCACGGTCTCGATGGGAGCTTGCTTGGGGTTTGTTAGTAATGAACCCCGTAATAACCAGGCTTCACCGAGGCCTTTTATTATGGCCGTTTGGAATGAAAGCATCAATCTAAAGTCAGTCGCTCTAAACAATACTTGATGCTAATAAATCTATTCCTGGGCGGCGTGTGCCCCAGCCAATCAGGCTGCTGGGCTCCCAAGTCATGGCTGTGGTGAAGGGGACCCCGAGAGAGGATTCTTCCTCTTCTTTCGCGTGGAGGTCAAGATGGAGAGCAAAGCGCTTCCTATAGTCTTTGATCTGTTTATGCTGAAGTGTCTTTTCTTAAGTTGAGAGAGGAACGCTGAACGATTGTCAAAAACTTTGGGTTTGTCAAAGCTCAGAACTGTACCCTAAAAAGGGTTCACTTTATTGTCTGTAGATGTTATCTTAATAAATCTCCTCCACGAAGAAGAATTTGGATTACTCCCCCACAAAGAGAGAGCCAAGGAGTCGATAAGCATCACCTATTATTGGGGCTTCTGTGTTGGAAAGGCCTTAAACTTGATTTTCCAATCACCCTAGGCCTGCTGCCCGCCCGCCCCCACTCCCCTGCTCAGAGGACTCCCCTCCCCGCCCCCTCCCCCGGCCTCGGAGGCTCAGGGCTCTGGTGGGTCCCAGGAAGGCCCAGCAGACACCTCGACCACGTCCCGGTGGGATGTTCCCTATGGGCTACCAGTATTAGGTGTGTTCTCTCGGCGACTTTTCAAAATAGAGTAAAACAGCTCGGGCTTCATTTTGAAACGAGCCTCGCCCTCCGCCTCCCCTCCCAGTCTGACCTGTGTGTCTGCATGTAATGAACTGGGCTTGTTGCTGATAGATCGTCTGATTTGCACAAACAATTAAACGCAATTACTTGGGTACACTCATCAGGGCTCCTAATCTGTTATGCTTGGCAGGTTTTGCCAAACAAACTCAGAGATGCCGTTCCCAAAGCTGGCTCTTCCCCGTGTGCTGTCGCCCCCGCCCGCCCCTCGCTCGGGCCTGTGCAATGCACAGCCGGGTTACACAGCAGCCTTTCTGGCGCTCAGGCGTGTTGCCATCTCTTGGGCACGAGACCCGGACTCAGAGCTTGGAGAACCACTGAGACCCTCTCCCATCGCATCTGGCCCGAGGCCCCTCGGCATGCACACAGGCGCCACCGAGGGCAGGTGTCTCACCTGGCGAACCCCTTCCCCGACCTCCCTGTGAGCCTGGCACACACATATCCCTCCTCTTGTTCCAGCTTGACCACTCCCAGAGCTTACTGCCCAGGAAATACATGTCAGCTCTGTCGCCTTTGAAATGCGCATACAGACGCTTTGCAAGAAAGCCTTTTGCGGTTGCTGCTGTGGGTCCTGCTGTTTAATCCCATGGGCTCTGCTCGCCTTCCCACACGAATCCCGTGCGGTTTCTGTGGAGGGAGCAAGAATCACACAAAGTGAGAGGCCCCGGCCCGCAGAGGCCGGGCCAGCCCTGCGCCAAGCGAGTGGGTGACGGGCTCGGGGTGATGGTGAGGCTGAGAACTCGGGGAGGAACTATGAGTTTCCCCCTCTGGGCTATCGCTCATCATATCAGGGAGAGGGTCAGAGACCTAAGTTTATTGGAAGCAGATGAAAGGGAAGGTGTTGCCCTCCGGGAAAAAGGAAACTGTTATGTCCCCATGTCTTAGGGAAGGGGGTCCTAGAACAGAGGACAAAAGCCTACTTTTAGAGAAGGATCAATGCCGATCAGATGCAGGCGTATTGGGACAGGTCGGCCTGGCCACACCTACCTGGTGGGGAGGAGGGTCCGGCCCTGTCTCGTCCCCCATCAGGGACCACTCCCCATTCAGACAGCCTGTGCTCCCTTTGGTAACTATGGACTCGAGACAGATCACTTGTCACTTATCCTCTGCTAGTCTCAGTCGAGTCATCTGTAAAATGGGAACTTGGTGGTACAGTTCCCCAAACCCCTGATACTCCCACATCTCCTAGTCTGGTCGTGTGGATTGTTCTTGCCCCACTTTATTTTATTTTTTTAATTTGCATTTACTATTATTATGTTTTAAAACTACTGTGAATTTTATAATTGTACAAATAATACATACGTATATTCTCCACGTTTAAAAAAATACAGACAACCCTAAATGTCCCTTGGTCACATCATTATTCCACATGTCCGCCCAGTCCTTTCTGCACACACTAACTATAGGCGTGCTTATGTTAGCGCATACAGCACCAAGGGGCACACGTGTTGCTCACGTCCCGGAGGCCTCTCCGTGGCAATAATTCCGTATTTATCTCGTTTCCTTGAAAAGCTGCCACGCAGAAGCCTACAGCATGAGTGTGCGTGGGCTTTTTATTCCTCCGGGCAGACGGTTTCCTACTGTTTCCGGTGATGTTACAACGAAGACTGTCGGTGTCCCCTCACAGGGCTGTGAGTGCCTCTGGCGGGTCTCCATGGGGCCTGGAACTCGGCGTCCTCAGGGTTCTCGAATGCAGCACCTGGGAAGGCGAGTGGCCGCCTTTGGGAAGCACGGACTTTCAGGCTCAGAGTCCGGGAAGTGCGCTTGCTAAACCCGTTCAGCCCTCAGAATAAAC
Organism: Myotis myotis; assembly: GCF_014108235.1. Classification (NCBI taxonomy): domain Eukaryota; kingdom Metazoa; phylum Chordata; class Mammalia; order Chiroptera; family Vespertilionidae; genus Myotis; species Myotis myotis. The sequence continues at coordinate 4,312,429 of NW_023416368.1, read as the reverse complement.
GACACCACGGAGGACGCACTCGCTCCGCGCATCCTGCTGTAGCGAAGGCGGTGGAGGCCGTGGGGGCTGCAGATGAGCTGGGGGCCCTGCCCTCGAGCGGCTTACCTTCCACGGAAGGCAGAAGGTGACCAGGGAGATAAGGGAGGAGACAGGTGTCTGCAAGAAGGGACTGAGGAATGTGGGCCTCCCTCAGAGCAGCACATGCAAATGTGCAAGGCTGGGGGTGGGGAGAGAGTGAATGAAGGCCTGGGCGTCTGGGAGAGATTCCTGAGAGGGGAAAGCGGTGTGAGCACGTCCCCAACTGGACCCTGCACCCCAGTGACCAGGGGTCTTGTTCCCACGTTGACTCAGTCGGGCGGGGGTGGGGCCCGGATCCTGCATTTCTATGAGCTGCCCCTGAGGGGGTGCCCTGGTCAGGTGGGAAGCAGAGTCCCAGGTAGAGCGGGAGAAAGTCCTGGACACATTCAGGGGCCTCGGGCTAGAGCTAATAATGGTAGGAATTTGGCATTTAAACCCCGATTAGATTCCAGAGGGGTTTAAACATCCACACGACTTGATAGCATGGCTTGTTTTGAGCATTTTCTACAAATTGAGCACATGGTGGGTGTGTTTACGTGACAACAGCCAGGAATTGTGACTGAGCTACGGTGAGGCCCAGGGACCTCTCAGAGCCGGGAAACAGCAGTGACCAGGCAGACCCACACCCTCCCCTCTGGTGGGGGTGACGTTCTAGGGAGGCCAGAAAGCAAACCAAGGAAAACAATAAAGAAGGAGGAAAGGATTTAGCCTCGATGGTGATGACTACCATGCGAAAGCTAGAGCGAGGAAAGGGAAGGACGTGAGCAAGGGGGGCCTGGTGATCTGCATAACTGTGGGTGTGGGGAGAGCGTTCACAGTGAGGACGACACTGGAGCCCAGAGGGCTCAGGTCACCAACCCAAGTCTCCCAGGATGAGAACGGGTCTAACCGGGGCCTGATCTGATCCGCGGCTCCCTGCCCTTCCTCAGTCGTGCAGCACGTCGTCCGTGGAGACACCGCTCAGCTTCCTGGACTCACAAAACAGTTGTGTTTTTAATATATTGGTGTAGCCCTGACCGGTTTGCTCAGTGGATAGAGCGTCAGCCTGCGGACTCAAGGGTCCCGGGTTCAACTTCAGTCAAGGGCATGTATCTTGGTTGCGGGCACATCCCCAGTAGGGAGTGTGCAGGAGGCGGCTGATCGATGTTTCTCTTTCATCGATGTTTCTAACTCTCTATGCCTCACCTTTTCTCTCTGTAAAAAATCAATAAAATATATTTTTTAAAAAATAAACAATATATTGGTGTAATATTGGTGTTATTGCTTCCTTGAATGTGATAGAATTCACCAGTTAAGCCATTTAGGCCTGACATTGTTGTGTGGCATTGTTTTAATAACAAATCTGATTTCTTTAGTAGGCATAGGGCTGTTTAGATTGTCTATTTCTTGTGTCAATTTTGGTTAGTTCTAATTTTCAAAACATTTGTCCATTTCATCTAGTTTATTACACGTATTGACATAAAGGTGTTCATGGTATTTTCTTAATCCTTTTCATGTCTATGGGATCTGCGCTGATAACCCGTTTTCATTTCTGATATTGGTAATTGTTATTCTTTTTTTTCTTCTTGGATCAATTTAGTTAGAAGCTTGTCAGTTTTGTTGATTATTTTTGAAGAACCAGATTTGGACTTTGCTAATTTCCTGTATTCTCTCTGTCTTGCATTTAATCAGCTTTTGCTCTTATAATTTCCTTGTTTATATTTAGTTGTGATTTGCTTTGCTCTTTTTAATCATTTCCTAAAGGCAGAAGCTTAGCTCACTGACTTTTGGTATTTCTTCTTTTCTAATATAAGCATTTAATGTAGCTATACTTTTCCTACACACTGCTTTAGCTTGATCTCACAAATTTTGATATGTTGTATTTTGTTGTATTTTAGTTTAAAATACTTCCTAATATTGAATGTTAACTGTAACTAAAAATTTTGTAATAAATGAATAAAATGAGAAAAGAAAAAATATATATTTTCTAATTTCTCCTGTAACCTGATCGTCAGTTCATTAATTACTTAGCGGTGTGTCATTTAATTGTAAGATATTTGGGGATTTTCCCAGCTCTCTCATTATTATTGGCTTCTCATTTAAGTCCACTGCGATCAGAAAACACCTTTTGTGTGACTTTGGTCCTTTTACATGTATTGTGACTTGGTTTATGGCCCAGGGCGTGGTCTATCTGGATAAATGTGCCACGGGCACTTAACTTGCTGGACGGTTACCTAATCTCTGGCCTCAGTTTCCGCATCTTTAAAAGGAGGATGACAGCAACAGCACTCGCCTCAGAGGCCTGTTATAAGGACTCCAATAGGTGACATACAAGAGTGCTAAGCACAGAGGCCGATACATAGTGAAGTGGTAACTCATTATCATCGTCACTGCTCTCACTCAAAAGGCCAAACTCTGCGAGAGGCTGAGTGTGGCTTTATTCTGGGCTCCTCAGGGTGTCCTTAGGGTTCTCTGGGAAAAAAGTTCCTCTGGCCCCCGCATCTCCCCACTGAGTCTGACAAACCCCTCTCCGTGCCCCTGAGGCCCCGTGTGCGCCTGCCTCTGCCCGTCTCACCGGCCACGTCTCTTCTCCTCCTTCCTGCCCAGCGCCCACCAGCCACACCATCCAGGCCGTGAACTCCAGGCGAGACTTTCCCACGCTGGACCTTTGCACGTGCCACTCCCTCTGCCTGGCACCTTCTGACCCTCACACTCTCACCTGCTAACGCCCAGGCTGCTCTATCAAAATACCATCGACTGGTGGCTTCGAAACGACAGAAATCTCTTTCTCGCAATTCAGGGGGCTGGAAGGCCAAGATCAGAGAGCCGGCAGAGGTGATGTCAGGTGAGGACCCACTTCCTGTCCCTGACTGCAAGCTGATGTGGCCAAAGGGGCAAGGGAGCTCTCAGGGGTCTCTGACTCCCAATCGCCTCCCAGAGGCCCTGCTTCCAAATGCCATCACCCTGGCCATCGGGTTTCAACGAACAAACTGGGGGACGGAGGGAGACACGAAGGCTCACTCTGCAACAGCAGCTCAGGGTGAATGTGGCTTCCCTGACCGAAATCCGTGTTCACCCACGGCCGCTCGCTCCTGGCACCCGGTTTCCGTCAATGCCCTCAGCACAGTGTGAGCGTGGGAGCTCCCCCACCAGCCTGGAGGCGGGGGCTTACCCAGTGTCCAGCACTGTGCCGGAAAGGACAGTTTTCTATTGATTTTTAGAGAGAGAGGAAGGGAGGGGGAGAGACAGAAAGAGAGAAATATCAATGTGAGACACACACATTGATTAGTTGCCTCCTGCATGAGCCCCGACCAAGGCCAGGGATCAAGCCTGAAACTGAGGTACCTGCCCTTGACCGGAATCAAACCCGCGACCCTTCCGTCTGCAGACCAGCGCTCTATCCACTGAGCCAAACCAGCTAGGGCGCCATCACACATTTAAATGACATCCAGAAAACTCGAATTTGTGCAATGCCGTGGAGTATACAGACATCCATTGTCGCTTGGTAATAAAAGTGAACGCTGAGAGCAATCACAGAGGTCAGCCCCAGAGAACCGGCCACACCACAGCCCATCCGAACGAGAGACTGCCAGCAGCTGCTTCCACACCTAGAATCCAGAGGTGGACAGACGTGCTTGAAGGAAGTGGAGACCGTGGACCTAGTAGGTGCTCATTTAGAAAATACCTGCATGCCTTCTAGCTCCAGATGAGACTGGGAATGGGGAGGTAGTTACTTTTCGTCTTAAGCCTGCTTGAAACTGTTACCATTAGCACGTCTTACTTTTATAAGTAACTCATTCATTCCCGTTGAAAACGTGACAAGAGCGGTGAGCAGAGCAGGGCTCCTAAGTGTCTGGATGCTCAGCTCTGATCTCCAGACCCGAGGCAGCACCGTGCCGGCCTCAGGGCACGTGCCCACACATCACTCAGCACGCTCTGCAGCCTGGTCCATGCCCCACGCCTTCAGCAGACCTGCACCAGGGCCCCACCTGCTCCGAAAAAATAAAACAAGCAGAAGCGCCCTTTGGGGCAGCAAGGGCAGCCACGCGGCAGTAGCTGGCAGCTGGCAGCACGATGTCCCACCTCACGCTCCCCGATGCCCGCTGGGAGGGTTCTCCAGACAGCCCGGCTGGTGCCACGGGTGCCAGGCCTAAGCACCGGGTAATAAATCATTAGCAGATCGGCCCACAGATCGCTTGCCCTTTGGGGAGTTGCCGGGTGCTTTCCAAGAGGAAGAGATTTATCAGCGCTTGGCCGGCTGCCCTGCCCTTGCGCAATCGCAGGTTCCCAGCAGGTCGAGCCCTGGCAGGTGGAGCGTCCTCCTCACACGCAGGGCTGTGCCCGGGGAGGCCCAGGAAACCAAAGCAGAGGCTGCGAGCAGGAGACACGGAGACACACTTACTTAGCACGGGTCCTGCCAGGAAGCCGGGCTCCTGATGATCCCAGAGCAAGCCCAGGAAGGGACAGCCGCGGCATCTGAGGGGACAGCCCCAGGCCTTCCCTGCAGCAGAGCAGGCCCAGCGCTTCTCCCTGTAACCAAGGGGTGGCCCACTTTGATCTCCACTCCCTGTTTGCACGGGGAAGGCGCCTTCCAGAGCTATCCCAGGGCGATTCTCCACCTTTGAAGTCCCAGGAAAGCCCTGCCAAGAGCTGCTCTGGTGTGAGGAGGCTGCCGGGGCAGGCAGCCGGCCGCGGTCTCACCGGTGCCAGAACTGGAACGGCGAGACATCAAAGGGGAAGGAGGCGCAGAGAGATGAGTAAGCCCAGAGCTCTGCCTCAGCCCAGGGCCTTCTCCTGGCCTCAGAGGAGGAGCGGGCGGTGGAGCCGGCTGGGAGCCTAGTGCAGACCTGCTGACCTGCTGGACGAGCTGGGTGTTCCCAGGGCCTGGCCCTGCCTCCTCGCACCCGCACCCAGGAGAGGATGCTGATCACAGGCGCCTAGCACAGTCCCGTCCTGGCTGGAGAGCCCAGGGGCAGAGCCTTCAGCCTCCGCCCTCGCCTTCCTGGTCCCCAATTTCTTCTTCTGTCAGAGGAGAGGGGGCTCAGCCCCGGGATGACAATGGCCAACCGCAGGCCCACAGACACGTGTTGTTTGGCCAACACGCGTGTGAAACAAAGTTAGTTGTACATTATTTCCCATGTTTTTTAGATGAGGCGGTTGGATGACAGTGTCTATGTTTTGGAAATTCTTTGGCAGAAGCAGAAAATGTGGCTGGGCCTGCGTGGGAGATGTAGATGCTGACAGGAGATGAGGAACAGCTGTCGCCTCTGCAGGAAACCGAGGCTCCAGCTGTTGACAGTGCCATGCGGCCTGCTGCCTTCGGGCCATGTGACAGTGTATGTGGGGCCCTGGACCAGACAACTCACTTGGTTTCATTTCAGGAGGGGTGTCCGGGAGCCTCCCCCAGTCCACAAACTCCCCGAGGAAGCAGGGAAGCGGCAGACAGGATGTGGCCTATTCGCAGTCACTGATGAACTGTCCCTGGAGGTTTCTCAAAGTGTGTTCCCTGGACACCTCATCACAGCATCATGTGAGGGCATCACATGGGGATGCTGGTTAATATGCAGAAATGCCTGGGTCCCGACCTGAATCTGCTAAATCAGACTGTCTGGGGTAGAATCTGGAAATCTCCATTTTTAGCAAACAGTCCAGCTTTTGGAGCAGTGAAGGAGAGGATGCGCCTGGAGATGGGCAGCTGAGTCCCCCGTGTGCTCATGGGGGAAGGGAACCCACCCCGTCTCCCAAGCACCTGCTAAGCCCTTTCCACCCATCGTTCAAGCTCATCTGCAGAGCAGCCACCTTTTAGCACGTGGGGAACGGCAGCCCAAGGGGGTCGGGAAATGCATGACAGATCCACAGCCCATGGCGGCGGGGCCGAAAGTCATGCCTGGGCCCGACTCCAAAGTTATTGCATCAGCACGACTGCTGTTACCTTCCCTTCCCAGCTGAGACTGAGGAGGAGGATGTGATTGACAGCCAACCAGGGGAGGGGCGCCACACAGGCGCTGGCGTGTAGCAGGTACATCTGGGCACCAGATCGTCAGGACGAGGTGGGAGCCTGGTACACACCATGTCCCAGAATCTTCTCCTTGGAGGCACCTCCCGTCGCCCCCAGGACTCGTGGCTCTGGGAGTGCTGCCCAGCGCCAGGTGACAGGAAGGTTTGGCAGAGCAAGTTGTAATAGGACTGCATCGCTGGGCCCTCCCGCTGGCCGGTGGGTGGCCTCGCGTGGTCTCTGTCCAGGTGCGCAGAGGTGGAACCACTGGTCCAGAGAATCTGAGATCAGAAACCGAGATGTATCCGCATTTGCCGCTAACCTCAGAGGGTTTCCCCGGTTGCTGCTGCCATCTCTCTCTTCGGCAGCTGTGTAATGAATCTCATGGCCGCTGGCCCCTCTGCCGCCTTGACTCCAGGTCTGCACCACATGGACCACAAAAGTCCTTGTCCTTTCAAAGAGCGTCTTATTTCCAATGAGATAAACAGACAAGAAACAGAAAAACAAAGCCAGAGTCTTTAAAAGCTGAGCCAGAAGCCAATCCATAGACCAGATGGTCATTTGGGGGGACCGTGGAGAGGATGGAGCGGGGAGCGTGCCATGGCTTTTCTTCACAGCAAAACCCAGTATGGGTTCCACATCCCAAAGATGCAGGGGCACGCAGCCGGCCATGAAGCAGCCCCGAGGCCTGGGGCTCAGTCAGCTCTGTCGTTCTCAAAGCTGTGCTTCTGCAGGTGGCTGCTTCCCTCCTCTGAGCCTCAGTTTCCCTATGTGGGAGCCTTGTCAGATCTCCTGGAAGACCATTCATGGTCCAGCAGCCTGTCACTGCAGGACCTGGCAAGCAGGAAGTGGGAGGGGAGGGGGGGGCGATCAGTCTCTGTGGAATGCATGCGTTTTCCTAGAGACAGGAATGCGTGTCTGTCCTGTCATCCCCTCCCTCCAAGGATCCTGCCTGTCTCCAATCAGTACTCACTCTGAATTAAACTGCTGATTGTGTAACACGCCTGCCTCATGCCCCCACTTCGATGCCACTCTTCGGCCTGCGTTGCCACAGAAGAAAGCACGTCTATTGGAGGACTTGCCAAGAGAGCCAACCTGCAGTCTTCCAACCGAGCTACCTGGCCAGGGCCCAAACTCTTTTAAACATTTCTTTCTAAGCAAAGCTATTCTCTCCCTAATATTAGGAACTATTAAGAAAATTGTTTTCAATTTCATCAAAGCAAGAAAGATACTGCTCACATTAGTCTTCTATTGTCACGTAACAAATCACCACAAACTTAACAGCTTAAAACAACTCGGGAGCCACCTCAAGGTCTGTCTGTACACAATGGGCCAGACACCATTGGCTGTTCCCCAGCATCCATCCCACCCCCAGCTCCAGGGAAGGAGCCTGATTGGCCCAAAAACAACCCTTTGCCTTGATTGGTTTGAATGAGAGCATGTGACCCACTCTGGCTACTGTGATGGGATCCTCTACTGAGCAACTTCTTCGGGCATTTCCTTACTCCTGGGATGGGCTAGGGAAGCGGTGGTCCCTTTTCCTCCCCAACATGTGTCCACGTCTAGACAGAACCTTGATCTGAAGCAGCCACCTTGCTACCAGCTTGAGGGATCACTAGGGCCAAGGATGGCAGGTTGGACGGATAGAAAAGAACCTGGGTCTTGGATGTTATCATTTGGCGGCCACATCAACCACCCCTAAAGCCCACTCCATGTCTGCTAAAACTTGAATTGGATTTGCTATTATTTGCAGCCAAAAGCATCTTCAAAGTTAACATTGTGATTCCCAGGGCAAAACTGCACTGGGACCTGCAGTGCCATTTACATGGGAACCCCCAGTTCCACCCGTGAGTTCTAGATTGATTTGGCTGAGTCTTTAAGGAATAATGGTATTTGATGGGCAGGAACTGGAAAATAACATCTGTAATTTACAGACGCCGCCTGCAATCCTGGTTGACCAGATGTAGCCAGGGAGACAGCACCCTCATGTGTGAACGGGCTGGTCACTGTCCACCGATCCAAGGGTGGTCACTGGAACAGCATGGAATCTATAGTACGCAGGGGTCCTCAAACTTTTTAAACAGGGGGCCAGTTCACTGTTCCTCAGACCGTTGGAGGGCCGGACTATAGTTTAAAAAGAAACTATGAACAAATTCCTATGCACACAGCGGCGGCAAAACACCCGGCGGGCCGGATAAATGTTTTCGGCGGGCCGTAGTTTGAGGACCCCTGGTACAGAGTGACACAGGAAAGCTACTGTCATCGGCCCAGAATAATCTTTTCCCAATGCTTAAGAGAAAGGGAGAAAAACGAATGCTTGGTGAGTGCTTACGAAGCACCTACTATTATGCGCTGGGCCCCTTACAGAGGCTCCCGGTGAGTCCTGGCCACACTCCCCAGAGGTCATCTTGCCTGTTCTTCTGATGAGGGCACTGGGGCCTGAGGATGATACACACATCAGTGGGCTCTGCCGCTCCGTTCAGAACGTGCCACTCTGCTCTGGGACATGACAGCCCAGAAGGGTTCGCCCTGGTTGGCACCACCCAGACCTGGGGTGGAGGGAGAGGGCTTCCCACCACTGGCAGAAGCAGCAGAGTCTCCTTTTTTATGCATATACACATGTAGTCGTGTGTGTGTGATATTATTGATTTCAGAGAGGAAGGAAGAGGGAGAGAAAGATAGAAACATCAATGAGAGAATCATCAATCGCCTGCCTCCTGCACGCCCCACACAGGATCAAGCCCACAACCTGGGGATGTGCCCCGACTGGGAATCAAACCGTGACCTCCTGGTTCATAGAGCCACGCACAACCAACCACAGAGCCACACCGGCCGGGCCTGGGTCTTCTGAAGGAACATTTAAAGGCCACCAGAGTTCAGTGATCGTGTCCAGGTGCCTCATCCCACCCATTATCGTTTCAGTTGGACGGTGGAGGCTTGGCAATGCTACGGCACATGTTCGAAAGCACTTGGCTCTAGGGACTGGTTCATCCAGGGTGGACTCCGACCCCGGCCTCCCATCCCAGTGCCCGCCCCCCCACCCCACCCCCCAATGGCCCCTTTCTCCCTTCAGAGAGCTGCCAGCAGAGCACAGCTGTCAGATTCACCCAGCGGAGTCGTGTTCACACGGGGAGCTGAGCGAACGTGCTGGGCTGGGCTCACACATTCCAGGTCCCAGGGAGGGTCCCGGAGAGCAGGGGCATCTCTCACTGCTGCTGGCTCCAGAGCAATGTCCTCTCTGCGGGCGGGCGGAGGGAGGCCTTCCCGTGTCAGAAAATGCCAGCTATGCGGCAGGACCTGTTTGCTGCTGTCCTGGCCCGGGCAGCCGACAGACAGCGAGATTTACTGCAGGTCCCATAAAACCGGCCGCGCAGGCCCAGAGCCCTCTGCTGCTGTTTGCCTGCAATGGTTTCTGTGTGTTTATTTGATTTTAAGGTCTACTGAGGGTCTGGCTGGCAAATGACAGTGCCAGTCCTACGACAAATTGCAGATGAGAGCTGTGGGTCGCTGTTGTTTTTTAATGGTTGTTGATGTTGTCTTGTTTATCTTTTATTTGAGTGGGGCTTTTAGGTCTTCACGTACTTTTTCTTCAGGTATTTATTTTTCTATGACTCATGCATGCATGTAGGAAAAAATTTACCTGTAATGTAGAGCGATGAATAAATCTTCCTCTGGCTTCTGAGCCCAGGCATCCAGCCACCCTCCCAGGGCCATCCTTGGGACCAGCTCCCAGCGTGTGCGCACAGGGGCCTGTCCGTCCTCAGGCTCCCACCCAGAGGAGCGGACTCTCCGTGCCACCCCCCCCCCCGCCCCCCAGAGGCTGGCCTGCCTTTGGGCAGCTGCATGCAGTGTCTGACCCCTTCTGCATGCATGGACTTTGAGCAGCTTCCCTGGGTTTCTCTACATAAATCCTGCGACCCGTGTTCTTGCGTGGATGCTCTGTGGCAAGGAGACGTGGGGAGTGTACGCCCAGGGCTGTGGGGTCCAAGGACAGCGCGTGTGAATGGCTCTAGCCTGTGGCCTCCCTCAGAGGCGATGAGTGGGCCTGCGTCCCCCGCTCGCCAGCCCGGTGTCATCAGGCCGCCCGCCTCTGCCAGTCTGCGGGGGGCAAAGGGCATCTCGGGAGTTTCGATTGCACTTTTCTCATTATGAGATTGAGCAGCAGACAATCCCTTTAAAAACCTTTTTCCACTCTGGGTTCTAATCTTAAAACGCCCTAAATCCTCTTAGAAGTAGGCCGAGTCAGATCTTAAGTCTGGACGGATTTATGTAATGGATCAATGAAAGTAAGTCAAAACTTGCTAAGTCAGAGCCCTCTCCACGGGGCCCCAGCCACCCGGGTCCCACACCTCTCTGTCAGGTGTGTCCAGAGCTGCCCTGGGCATCCACCCCACGCCCTGGGCACACCTCGGCCTGGGCAGTCAGGCCTCCGACCTCCTGAGGCCCGAAGGCCAGAGAGCAGGTTGGTAATGGTGCTGAGTGTGGCCCAGAGCACTGTGTGCCGAGTAAATGGGTCACAGGGTCCCACACCAACCGCCCCGCCCCCCTCAGTGTGGTACTAGGTGGACTCCCCAGCGCCCCCTGATTCGGCCGAACAACACGGCCCCTCCAGTCCGGCGAGTCCAGGAGCAAACATCTGGCTTTTGCATACTTTTCTAATCGCAATGTGCTCTCTCATCTGCAATTCCATCGGCCCCTCTGCAGCCAGCCAGTGAGGTGGGATTATTACCACACCCTCCACAGGTGGGACACCTGAAGCCCAGAGAGGTCTGGCAACCCGCCACAGGTCACACAGCCAGTGATGAGATGCCTGAATTCAAACCCACGCCTGTTTGACCCCCAGGCACTGCCCTGTGCCTACCTCCTGAGGGCAGGTCCGGGACCCAGCTGGTCTGCAGCCTGCGGCTAAGATGCTGGGCCACGTGAGGCCGCCTGACCCAGGTGGGGCCTGGACATCCTTCGGGCCAGGTCTTCCCACACCCCTGGCCTCTCCCGGTACCTGGAAATGGGACGCCTGCCACCTCTTTGCTGGCGCTGGCTCGCAGGCTGACTCCGAATCCTGTGCTCCTTCTCCCCGCCCCTCCCCAGGAGAGCCAGGCGCTTCCTCATAAATGGGGGTCCTTTCCCACAACCCGTGTCCTGCGAGGCTGGCCGCTCTGCCTCTCTCCCCAGAGAAAGGGTTCTCCAGAGAGGCCCGGGCTTATCGGGGCAGAGAAAGTGAGTCTGAGGGCTTGCTCCATCTGGACTTTATCAGAGCCTTTCCTGGGTAGGGTTACCGGCAGGGATTATCTGTGGATCAGGAGCCAGCAGGGACTTCGAAGGCCCCAATTGCCAAGGGGGCAGGGCGCTGGGGGAGGCCCGAGAGGAGATGAAACAGCAGCCCCGGCCTCTTATCTTCCTCCTGAAATCAGCAGGCTGAGCCTGCACGGGGCGCAGAGTCGGCGAGTCTGCGAGGCAGACAGGCCCAGCCCTCTGGCCACAGAGATGGAGGGGGGACCCCAGGAAGCCCCTCCGGCCTTCTCCTCTTCCTCCTTCTCACTTCCTCCGTGCTCACTTGCCTCCCTCCCTCCCTCCCTCCCTGCGAGTTCTAATGGCTGATGTGTTGGAGCTTGCCGTCTCAGCCAAGGGCCCATCTCTCATCTGATCCTCACAGAGGCCCTCCGGGACAGGTGCCAACATTCGCCCCATTTTACGCAGGAGGACACTGAGGCCCCGAGAGAGGGAGGACCAGGTAAATGGTAGAGGGAGGATTCTCCTAGGACCGAGGTCTTTATGCTTCCATCCTTCCATTCTCAGTCCCCAGAGACGACATTCATGAATTTTTGCAGTTTTCTGCTACTGGTCCCTTTTTATGCATTCTTTTTAAATATATATATCTATATATAGGTAGGTAGATATAGATATATAGATAGATTTACTGATTTCAGAGAGGAAGGAAGAGGGAGAGATAGAAACATCAGTGATGAGAGAGAATCGATCCGCTGCCCCCCACTGAGGATCAAGCCCACAACCCGGGCATGTGTCCTGACTGGGAATTAAACTGTGAGCTCCTGGTCCACAGGTGATGCTCAACCACTGAGCCACGCCGGACAGGCTCTATGCATTCTTTCTAACTGTCCCTTCCTCCCTCCTGTCTCTTTCTCCCTTCCACAGCCATTTACTGAACACCTGCTGGGCGCCAGGCCACCCCTCCATCAGGCCATGTGGGTCCGGACAGGAGGCTCACCCACGACCAGCCTCATGCCTGCTGTGCCTGCTACATCCCAGAGTCGGCCCCGCTCTATGCTTGCATAGTCTGGTCCCGGAGGCATCTTGGCCGAACGCATCCTGAGACTGACCTGGTGTGGGAGTCCACGTGGCATGGGGAGCAGGGCGATTTCAGGTGCCAGGTTTTTAGCCAGCACCAGTGAGGACTCGCTCCCCAGCCCCCTCCTCAGGCACCCCGGCGGTCCCCCACCCCTCCAGCTGTCCCTGCCCTCATGCCTCCTCCCCTCTAGTCCATTCCCAGGGACGGGAATTGGGCATTAAAGACTCTACATTCACAACTTGGGACCAGTGACCCTGGAATCAGTCTCCCGGCTTCTCGGGGCCTAAGGCGGAACCCAGCATAGACGGACCACTTGTGCACACGGGACTGAGGGCCTCGGAGCGCCACTCCCTGCAGCACCCACCCCCCGCACCCCGCCACACACACACACACACACACACACACACACACACTCACTGCCGTGGACGATGCCATGGATCCCACCTCCCTTTCACTCAGGGCACCCCGCTCCCCTCCTGGTGGGGCCACTGCGTGGCCGTCACCCGGGCCCCTTGCCTCGCAGTCTCAGGTCTGCGTGGGATCTGGGCCGGGACAGTCATGCTCTCTCTCTCTCTGGACTTGGGACCTTCAGCAAGTGACACAGAGACAGGAACAGCGAAGACAGCTTGGGCTGAAATACGTGGATGAGGCGACTGTGCACTGGGTCTGGCTCTCAGGACCCCAAAGCAAAGTGTCCGTCCGTCGCTTTGCAAGCTGACCTCCCATCCACTCTGAGCTGCTTCCCGTCCTCCACCGCCTTCCTTCTCTTTGCCAAGAGCAAGTCCTGAGTGATGCCTCCAGGCAGCCACTGGGCCCCGACCAGGAGCCCCACTCTGCTCCTCCGTGGCCAGCCTGGGTCTCTTCCGGAACCGCTGACCTGTCCCCTTCCTGTCCCAGCAGCACGGCTTCTCCCCGTCTCCCTGTCTGGCAGCCTCGTTGCCTAACCCGTCTGTCCTCCCCCGTAAGACCAGGGCCACCACACACCCTCCTCCATCTCGGGGTCCGCTGGCCTTGGGGTGCTGAGTGGTATGTGAGGACTTGATCCTCTTGCTCCACTTGCACCTGGATCCCCAGCTGAGGAGCACCTGTTATCCTAACACTTAGAGAAGACTTTTTTAAAAGAGTGAAGAGGTCTTCAGACGGATTCTAAATGTAACTCCCATTTCCACGTTTGCCCAGCGCTCAGAATTTCAGTCTAACACTGCGTGTGGCATGTGTTCTTCTCTCTGCATCCTCCCACCTCGTACGTACTATGGACTTTGACATGTTTGTTTGGCTGCAAAGAAGAAAGGGGGACGGTAAGGAAGTGAGAGGGGTCGGTGGCTCGGGTTGGGCGGCGGCTGTAGCGAGGCGCCTCTGCTGAGCCTGCGTGTCCCACGTGCCAGAAACGTTGTTTCTAAGAACTTCCCATTATCCCATTAACCCTCACCACAAGCCTTGGGGTTGATAGATTATCAGCCCCATTTCCCAGATTAGGACACTGAGGTTCAGAAGAAAGTGGTCCGAAGACGGCCTGCTCATGGGCCAGTTTTAACCCCCAACAGTCCTTGCACATGGGCATGTCCAGGGCAGGCCGAGGGCAGGGGGATGAGACGAGGCGGGCAGAAAGCCAACTGTGATGTAAGGAGAACCTACTGTGTGCCAGGCCCAGTGTTAAACATCGTATTTCACATAAGCCTCCCAGCAGCCCCGTTCTACAGATGAGGAAACTGAGGCTCGGGGAGATGGAGAGGCTTGCCCAGGGCACATGGTGAGGCGATCCACAGGCCCAGGCCCACCTGCATCTGCTCCACTCCTCGGGGACCGACCACCGCCCAGTCAGGGGACTGCAGTCATTGTGCTCCATCACCAACACCAAGTTGTCACATCCACATCCACTTGCACGATTATTCACTAAATATTCTTTAGGATAAATCCTTTCCTTTAAAAAAAAAAAAAAAAGGCTAAACTAAACTAAACTAAAACGAAAACGCATCTATTCCGAAAGGAAAGCATTTACTATTGATGGAAATGGACACCTCCCTGCCGTCAGCAGAGACTAATTGTCAAAAGGAATGAGGTTTAAGTCCCAGGCGACTTGCAGCCCCACAGACTCCGAGCCCAGGTGCTACGATAGCAAATTTCAGCAGCTCCGCCGACGTGCTAGCAACAGGCGCATGTTCCCCTGCGGAAAGAGAACACTGAGAAGGGGCCAACCACATCCAATGGCGCCAGGAAAACTGGGGCTCAAGGGGTGAGGAGGAGGAAGAGGGGATGGGTTAGTTGGGGCCCTGGCCTTCCTCAGGGCGCCCCTCCCCACTCCCTCCTTCACCCCAGCCTCTGCCTCTCAGCTGACCTGCCGCCTCTGGGAGGGGTAAGCTGCTTAGAGGGCGACCCTGCGTGTCTGATTCCATCTGTGCTCTGGGAGGTCTTGTCTCGCGCCCTAGCAGCTTCTCAAACAGTGACATTCACTGGGTGAAAGAGCAGGAGCCAGCCCAGCCGCGAGCCCTCCCTCGGGAGTCCCAGCATCGGCCTCCTGCTCGGCTCTCCGGGGACCACTTCCAAAACCCTGGCTCCACGGTGTGGCTCCCGGTCTCAAACAGCGAGCTTCCTTCCTTCTTCCATTCGACAGATCCCCCCTGAGGGCCTACTGTGTGCCGAGCCAGTTCTAGGTGCGGACAAGGCAGCAGGAAGAAGAGCGGCGAGGGCCTGCTCTACTCGGATGACAGGCAGCAACTCCGAACCAAGCAGATCCGGGGGTCACAGTGAGAGTGCTGAGGGGGCGCAGGGAGGATGACTCACAGGGGAGGCTGTCTAAGCAGATGACCTGAGATCTGAGGCCTGATGACCAGAGTGAGCGTTCCATGGGAGGTTCTGGAAGCAGAGCCTTTTTCAGGACAACAGCCAGAAGGAAGGTGTTTCAGAGGGAGCAGCGAGGGAATGGCGCCCTGAGGGGACAGTGGGACCAGCACCCGCAGCCGGAGCTGGAAATGAAAGTCCATGGGGGATGTGTTTGATGTGTGGGTCAATGAGACTTACAAGTGTATTCATGCTCCTCTCAGCAAACCAGGAGGGAAGGTTATTCGTGTTTCCCATTTGACAGACAGGAAAACTGAGGCGTGGGAAGCTGCACTGCTGGAAGGTGCGAAGCTGGATGGGAGGCGTGTTTCTCGGTGGCAGCCAGGCCTCCCGCAGCTCCCAGGCTGTCTCGAGAGGTTTCCACGCAGCAGCCCAGGCGGCAACTCCAGCACCCAGGTGTGTTTTACTTGTTGTTGCGTGGGTTTTGAAAAGTCCCTTTGAGCTAGTGGTCAACCCCTGAAGATAAAGACTTCACCCCAAAGCCTGGTCCTCTGGCTTCTGAAGGGACCCGAAGACCTGGTCACAGGCCACGGGTCGGATGGTCTGTGGCAGCACAGGCCCCCCGCTCTCCACGCCCCCTCCCTGTTACCCTGCCCTCACCTCATGTCTGAACTCCCAGCCTTTCGGCTCTGGGACCACGGCTCCATGGCACACGCAGGAAGACAGGAAGCCCTGCGGAGGCGGCCCGGGGATTCCATTTCAAGTCCCCCTCCAACACCGCCCTGCCATGCCGTGCGATCTCTTTGTGCCGCCGTCGGAAGTGTTTGTGAGGCTGGGACACGGCCGCGGTGAGAGGTCACGTCTGGGTTTCAGTCCCAGCTCCCAGGCCTCATTGCGGGCCTCAGGGCCAGTTCTCAAACCTCAGTGTCCTCATCCGAAAAGTGGGGGAAAGATAAAACCTTTTTGCAAATAGGAGGGAAAATAATAATTTAGGTAACGTGCATGGGACGATGCTGCTTCGTGGTGAGTCTCCAAACAGGCAGCCAGGCCGTGTCCCGGGCCAGCGGCCCCACTGGGTGAGCCACCCGGCCGGGCTGCCGTGCGCAGGGTGTGCCTGCGCGTGCTCCGCGGAGAACCACCCAGAACTGCTTTTCAGGGCGAGCCTTAAAGGGCTTATGTGCCTTGACATCCAGTGCTTGTAATTGGAGGTCACACCCCGGGAAGAATCGCTAAGTCTGCGTAACCGCCTCTGCCCCTTTTCTTGCGGATTCTGTCAGATTAGCTCCTTAAGAACCCAAAGCCACGCTGTTTGAGGTGGTTTTAGGCTAATGGACGTCCCCAAACATCTCTTTGTTGTTGGAAAAAAAGCCACTGAGAGAGGTTCTCCATCAAAGGAGACACTTTGTAAGAGCTCAGCACAAAGCCGCCCTCTTTCCCGAGGACTGGTTTTGAGAGAGGGGAAAGCGAGTTTGATTTAAGTGATCCGCTCACAAGCGGCGGCATTAGCTGCGGGCCTGCCTGGGCCCGGCATTGCCCCTGTGTCTCCCCCTCCCCCCCCCCTCCTCCTCCGGGCGGTGACAGGAGGCCCCAGGGGCAGAGGAGATGACCAGGGCAGCCCAGACCGCACAGGGCTGGGCCCGGGTCTGCTGCCCTCCACCCCACTGGGCGGCGGCGTTGATTTATTCTGCACAGTGAGGCCCCCACTGGGCTGTGGGTGCACAGAATCAGACAAGCCGGTCCCTGTGCTCAGGGACCTCAGGCCTGCTGAGAGGAGGGGAGACGGGCCTGAGGTCCAAGGTGGAGGTGCTCAAATGGAGGTGTGTCCAGGCCCTAGGCACCCGGGAGGGGAACTGACTGACCATCAGGGCAGGCTTCACAGAGGAGGTGTTCCTGAGGAAGAAGGAATGTGGAGCAAAGGTCGAGGCAGGAAGACAGGGTGCTTGGGAAGTGGTGGGCAGCAGGAGGCTGGGAGAAACAGAGATCACTGGGTGGATGGGGAGGCCTCTGGGAGGGTCTCTCTCTCTCTCTCTCTCTCTCTCTCTCTCTCACACACACACACACACACACACACACACACACACGCTTCCAAAATATCCCGCAGACACTGGGTCAGGGGACCCTCCCAAACCTCTTTGTGAGTGAGCACATGTTCCCCGATGGGTGGCTGCCGGTGCCCCCCACATACCTCCTAGAGCAGTGACGGCGAACCTATGACACACGCGTGTCCGAGGTGACACGCGAACTCATTTTTTTGGTTGATTTTTCTTTGTTAAATGGCATTTAAATATATAAAATAAATATCAAAAAGATAAGTCTTTGTTTTACTATGGTTGCAAATATCAAAAAATTTCTATATGTGACACGGCACCAGAGTTAAGTTAGGGTTTTTCAAAATGCTGACACGCTGAGCTCAAAAGGTTCGCCATCACTGTCCTAGAGACAGGACGCATTCCGGACTGGGACACCCCAGAGGGAGCCATGTGGGAACAGCCTGGTTTTCCCCTAGAAGCAACCTGACCCACAGAGCAGCCCCAATTTGCCCTATTTCTCCCACTGCACCCCCACACTGACCCCAGTGTGAGAGAGGTCTCCTCAGGCTGGATGGACGCACGGACAAGCACGCACGGGGCTGACCAAGTCCACCCCACGGGAAGCTCACGCTGTGGCAGGAGACACAGGCTCCAATAAGCAGACGTACCGATGTGGACACTGTAACTGTCACAGGAAAGCAAGGCCAGAGGGTCGGGAAAGGCCTCGCTGAGGGGTGACCACTGAGCTGAGAGCTTGGTCACAGAGAAGGAGCCAGGCGCATCCAGGACAAGGGGAGGGACGTGCAAAGGCCCTGAGACAGAGCCTGTGCTGGGGAACAGCCAGGAGGCCAGAGGGGGGTCCACAGTGCACGCACGAGACAAGGTGGGAAATGGGCCGGAGGACAGTCCAGGCCTGATGGCCCCAGTCAGGCCTCGGCTACTCCCTGGGCACAACAGGAAGCCCCTGGCATCCTAAGAACCAATGTGACTCGGTTCAGGTCCTGAAGGAACAGTGCTGGCTGCTGTGTGAAGGTGGGGGAGGCCTGGGGTAGGGGAGGAGAGAGGCTGGCAAGGACGCTGTCACTGTGCTGCCAGGGCAGGTGATGCCAGAACGCCCTTCCTGTCCCCGAGAGGAATTCACCGTGACACTGTCAGCAAAAGAGACCAACAGAACTAACTGTGCAACAACGCAGACTTGGTAGAACATGCCCGAAACCCACAGGAAAGAGGCCGTTGATGATCGCTTATTGAGGACCTACTACGTGCCAGGACTAAGCAAGCATCTCACTTCACCCTTCTTGTCAGCATTTGATGCAAATGCTACCATCCCCGTTGCACAGACCGGGGAACAACGTTCACTTCCATGTGTGCAAACACTGGAAAATGTCAAAAACGGCAGAATTGGCCTGAAACAAAGGGGATAAATTTTCTTTTTTTTAATCAAAAGACCGAAAAATATTTTGAGCTTTTTCTTTTGGTTTCTTTCTTAGTATAAATGTAACGCGTTCTCATCTCAGAAATAGTAAACTATTTCTATTGGCGCATCGGCCAGTTCACCACAGGGACACAGGCTCGGTTTAACGAGGGCACAGACCTCGGTCGCAGGTCCGATCCCGGCTCTGATGGGGGGCACGTGCTGGAGGCAACCGATTGATGTGTCTCTCAGATCGCTGACTCTCCCTCCCTCCATTCCACTCTAACAGTCAATGGAGAAAGTATCCTCTGGTGAGGATTAACCAAAAAAGGCACCCACTGTCCGCCCCTACCCCCACCCCCAACTCCTAACTGTGTTCAGACACAGCCATGGCCTTTTACGCAGACACAGTCTACAGAATGAGCTCATGCCATAGGTACTGCTTGTAACATTCCATAATTCATTCAAATCACCCTCGCATTAGAGGTCATCTCAGCTATTTCCTCTTTTCTTGGCCGTGTAGGTTGTTCTCTCCTAATGAATATTTATTGCCCCGACTTCCTCCGTCACAGAGCGAGAGGACAATGTTGGAACTAAAGGAGAAAGAAAACAAAGTCCCGGGACGTAAGTGCGGGAACGCTTTGCTCGGGGAAGTGGAATTTGCTGATGACGCTTCAGATGCTGGCGATTGGAGAGATTCATTTCCAACCAAACTTTTCGTTCTGCCCAAGTTATTCTGTGAGCCGCGTCGCTTTCTCCCGAACTGCTTTGCCCCAATGGCTCATTTGTGCAAATGTGTGGCAAACGGTTTCTCAGCTGAAACACACGAGGACCTCTAATACTATCGTTCCTTATGAGTCACAACTGCTGGTTTTGCTGTGAACATGTGGGACCAGCCCCATTGCCGACCTTATTGTTGTTAAACCTCCCAGCAGCACTGCCCGCTCAGGACAGCCTTCCCATCTGATGGACGTGCACTCCGGGGGTTCAGAGGGGGTGCGGCCATCGCCTAGGCTGCCAGGCTGGGACGTGGCAGAGGCGGAATCTGAGCTCACACCAGCCTGGTGGCCCGCCTCTGTGACTTCGTCACCGCCACACAATGAGATGTGCGGCAAGCCCCGCACACAGTGGGTCCTCAGAAAACACTGGTTGCTCCCATGGCCTCTCCTCCCGAGAACATTCTTGCCAGGAAGGGAGAGCTAATACAAGGCTTATAATAAAATCTTTGCTGAGTCCAAAGCCTTTCCTTCCTCAAATACAAAGGGGTTTCCAGAGTGTAACTCCGGTTTCTGAATCTAGAGCCAATCTGTCTGCATTGGGAGGTCCTTACGGTAACGCATGGAGACTCAGCTCTCCAACCGGCAGAGCTTCCTCTGGGGGAAGAGCTACTCCCGGCTCTGACATCCCTGGGCAGGGGCCCGAGCTGAGGCCGCAGATGCCTGAAGGAGATGGGGATGGCCAGCGGGCATCACCACACACAGTTGGTGCTCACTAATGCCACTTCCTCCTCCCTCTCTTCCTCTCAGGGTTTCCTGTGGGTTGCAATGTCCAAACTAGATATACTCAAAATCAACCCTCCGAACCTCTCCCCGAGATGGCCTGGCTTTGGCCGTGGGGCACATCCAGGGCCACATGGGGTAGGGGCGGGACAAGAGGCCAGGCCTCGGCCCCTCTGAGGAAAAGGGTGCCCCGGGTGGTCCTGTGTGTCTGCCCAGACTTTCCTGACCGTGTGTGTTCTCTGCGGGACAGATCGAGGAATGTTGATCGACTGGCTAATTGCGACGTGTCCTGAACAGGCCATTCCAGGCTTCTCAACACCTGGCACCTCCACCAGCCACTCTGGCCCCGAATCCTTCATCTCGCAGAGCTCTGGCCCTGGGACCCTGCCACCAGGGATGTCTGCCAGGGCCTCCTGAATGACGCCATCACACAGGCTTCGGCTGGACCATGTTCCTGGGCACATCTGCCATCCAGGAGGCAGATACAGGAGGCGGATCCAGGCTGCCCACCACCCATGTCCCGCTCCCTAACACCCAGCTCAGACATTTCTGCTTTGGTGGCGAACATTTAACAGGCACCTTAGGTGCAACAGTTTCTCCCGTGTTAATTTCCTCCTCGGGAGGGCCAGAGGCTCAGCAGACCCTGCATTGCACGTGCAGAGTTCTCCCTCCATGGCCATGGACCCCCTCGCCTATCAGCCAGTGCCTGGATGGAGCACTTCCTACATCAGGAGCAATGCGGCTCCCAAACCTGTCCCCGCACATTCCCACGTTCCAGGGCATCACCAAGACGGGATGTGAGGGCCTGGCTTCCAGCCCGGCTGGTGGGCTGTGTCCCCTGAGAGACTGCGGTGTGAGTCCGACGTCCCCATTCCTGCTGCGGGAACTAGGGAGACACCAGTCCTGCCCTAAGCTTCATGTGCCCCCCCCCCCCCCCCCCAGTGAAGACCACATCCCAGCCTCAGGGCTGCTGAGGTGCAGCGGGTGGGGGGAGGGGCAGGGGGAGGCGTGAGGGCCTGGGTGCAGGGCGGTCCGGCTGCCGCTGTCACGCACGAGGGTTCATTTCGGCACCGGCACCACCCCGGCCAGTCCGCACCTCCAGTTCTGAACCCTGCCAAGCAGGTGACCACACACTCCATCTCGTTACAGGGACATGGGGGAGAGGCCCATGCTCCTCTGACTCCCGGGTGGGACTCGGGCCCTTCCCCAGGTGCCCAAGGGTAAGAGCCGTGGCTCCTGGGTGCCAAGCACAGGCATCCGCACAGCTCCTTGTTGATGCCCCAGCAGCCCTAGGCGTGGTGGCATCCCTGCTTTGCAGATGGAGACAGGGCTCCGTGTGGCTGCCGCTGGTCTCAGGTTACACAGCAAGAAGGGATTAGACTGAGTCCATCTGCTTTAAAAGGCCTTGCACTCGCCCCAGCCCGGCTTTCAGTCAACACTCAGGGTGCACACGGGGAGCCACTACTCTTAAGGGGTCCCCCAAAGTCCCGATGCCCTGAGCTTCCTTCTGAGCTGGGGCGGTCACATTTAGCAAATAAAAAGGATATGCCCAGTTTCGTTCGAACTGTAGATTTTTCCAAAGGAATAATTGTTAAGTATACGTATGTCCCGTGCAGCGTGGTGGACGACTGAATTGGATTCCATCGGACCTACCTGCTCCAAGCCGGCACCTGGGTGACGCTGGGTAAAGGCTTGGGGGGCTGAGGGGAGGTGTGTCTGTGAGTCTTTGTCCAGCTCTGAAGACCAAGGCGGGTCCACACCTTCTTCCGGCGAGAAAATGTGAGCAGATCCCTCCGTCTGAGAGATCTCCGCCTTTTCCAAGCTTCCCCTCCCTCTCAGGGGAGCAATGAACCCGGGAGTGGCCAGCAGTTTCCCCAGAGACCGGATACAGAACACAGAACGGAGGGGATGGCATCCAGGCTCAGCCAGGGATTGACAGGTGGGAGGAGCTTTCTTGGAAGAGGCCTGGAAGGGCCAGTCCAGACACCGGGACCAGTGTGTGCAAAGTCTCAGGATGTGATAGGAGCCTCAGTCGGTGTTCAGGGAAGTGTCTGGAGAGAGGCCCCCAAAGAGAGAGGCCTGCATGTCGGGCGTGGATTCCTGATTCCATCTCTAGGACAACGAGGTGTCACTGAAGGATTTCCCCCGGGAAGTAACCTAATGATACGAGTCACATTTTGCTTTCACTGGATGGCGAGGGAGGCTGGGCTGTTGGAATTTTCTGTTTTTCTCATCGATGGGTAATAACCTTAACCATAGAAGGGTCTTACCCCTTGTTTTTTTTTATAATGTTCCTCATTTCTCCCTTTTAATTTTATGATTTTTAAACTAAAAAAATAGGTTGAATTTTTTATAATCACACTTTTATGTGCAGGTTCTTTCACTGTCATCGTCTTAAGGAAGGTATTTCTGACTCTGGGGGCAGAATGATCCAGATGAATTATGGAGATAACCATGAAAAACAAACACGCCTACTTCCCTCCTCACTTTTTTCCCTTAAACAAAACCACGTAAGTGTGTGTTGTTTATTACATTTAACTCTGTCATCCATCTGGAGTTTATTTGGAAGTACAGTGTGAGGTGATGATCTCTCTTTTTTCCTCAAATACCCAGTTTCCCCAAAGCCTTTTAGTGATTAAACCACGTCTCGCCCTCCGTTGGGTGGTACCTCCTTCACAGCGCGGGTCTCAGGTGCCAGGAACAGGTTTCAGACGGCCTGTCCATCCCCATAAGCCATCTGTCCATCCCCATTCAAATGCAACACCATTCTAGCCACTATACCTGACAGACACATTCTAACATCGGACAGGAATTCTCATGCAATGATTCTCCTTTGACCAATCATCCCTTTGTGGATATTCTGAGTCACTTTGAAAACTTAGAATCACTCTTGTCCAGTCCTAGGCAACATCCCACTGAGATTTCCCGCTAAATTAATTGTAAGGAGTCGCCATCTTTCCAGAACGTCTCTCTGACTTTGATGTCATTATCCTCATTTTACAAAAGAGGAAATGAAGGCTCAGAGCAGTCAGTCCCCGGACTCCTGGAGTCCCCTCCAAATTGGTCTGAGATGCAGGTCCACCGCCCCATTCTGGCGGCTCAAATGCTTCTCCCAGCAGCAAGCCAAGTGCATTGAAAAATAAAGGCATTTGGGGATTTCTTACATTTAGCGAACATTCATGCAGCACCTGCTCAGTGCCAGATGAATGGGACACAATCCCTGCTCTGAAGGTGCTCCTAGTCTTGGGGGAAGGAAGAGAAATACACAAATAGTTACCATACAGATTAATTAATGTTATATCAAAACCATAGGTTCTTGTGTTGTGTGCTCATCACGGGCCAGGCATGGTTCTAAGCTCTTGGCCTACATCTTCCCATTTAATACTACAAAGGTTGAGTCACAGGTGCATCCATTGGGGCGACGATGCCGAGGCACAGAGAGGGTAAGGGACTTGCCCAAGAGGCAGACCTGGGATGGGTGCCTGACTGCTGGGCCGGAGCATGGACCCTGCATGGGGCACCACAGAGATGAGCATGGGCACCTCACAGCCTGGCAGGCTTCCTGGTGGTGACAAGGTTGGCCTGGGTCTCGGAGGATCCCCAGGATGAAGGGGCAGCACAGAAGGGGGGAATGGACTTCCAGGCACAGAGAGCAGCACCTGCAAAGCCTGGGCCACATGACTGGGGTGCAGGGGGCAGGGACAATGAGATCAAAATATCATAAGGACTCGTCTATGTTGGTTCAGTGAGCATCTACTAGACCTGGGTGCTCCCCTCAGCTCACCCCATGCAGCAGCAGATTTCATCCTCACCACAAGCCTCTGACACACGGGGCGTTATCCCCCTTTACAGAGAGGGCAAGGGCCTGGGCCCTGATCACACAGCTGGAGGGCAGCAGGCTGAAGCAATGGTGAAACATCTGGAGAACCAAACAGTCTGGACTTAACGCTGTAAAGCTGGAGAGTCATGAAAGGGCTCTGAGCAAGAGGCGTGGTCAGATGTACAACGAACTGAACATGGAGACCATATTCTCCCTCATCTCAGCCCTTCGCCACTGCCATGGTCTCATTAAACACCTCCCCCAGCCCGCCGAAGGGGGTGCCGTTCTTCCCATTTTACAGGTGAGAAAACTGAGGCTCTATGGGCACAAGTGACTCCACCATCACTCGAGGGCGGTGGAGAGAGAATGGAAACTCCAACGCATCTGCGTGGAAGGCCATCTCCCCGCACCCACACCGCAGGCCAGGCAGGGCCAGGCAGCAGAGACGTGGAACAGCGGGAGCAGGAGCGTCCCTGGGGTCAGGACACTTGCCCACACGGAGGCCGAAAGTTCCCTGCGAGCATGTAGGTCACCTCCTGACAATAATTAGAACGGAGAGTTGCAGGGAGATAAAAGTTTACAAAGCATTCCTGGCATTCCTGCCTGTGGTGGGAGCAATATTAACTTTCATTGGTGGGGGCGTCGCTGGGCAGTTTGCATCAGGGTTCCAGGAACCCCTTCCGTCTTCCCTTGGCCCTGGAAAGCCTCTCCCTTCCCGCCCGGGACACCGTGCCGAGGGGCAGCCAGAGCTGAAGCCACCATGCGGCGGCGCCCATCTGGAACGCATTTGGGCACCAAAGGGCCATAGTCGTCTGCGATCCTGAGAACACGCACCAGAGACGGTTCACGGGGAACTTTAAAGGGAAACCAGAAAAGACAGGCAGCGCCAACTATGTAAACACGCACAGAGTCTACCCGGGGGCGGGGTGGGGAGAAGCCACTGGCATAACAGGCTAAAGAGGGGACTGGAAAAGAAAGCCAGCCCCAGGCGGAGCAGACACCGTTGTCTCCATTTTGCAGATAAGAAGACTGAGGCTCGGGAATGCTGAGGAACTTGCTGGAGACGGTGGGGCGGTTCAATTCAGATTTGAATCCGTATCTGTTTCACTTCAAACCATGAGCTATTATTACTCCCTAAACTACTCCACATCTGGAATAACATGAAGAGATTTGAAAAGTTTTTTTTTTTTATTGTAATAAATGTTAGAAAAAATCAATACCTATTTGGATATAGAAAGTGCATTTGACTCGATGAGAAAAATAAAATAAAATAAAAATCAGACCCTAATACATAGGGTGTCCCCCCAAAAAATGTACACACACTTTAACAGCTGGTAGCTCGATTTTGAAAATGGAAAGTATTTAAATGAGCACTGCCTTTCTCATTATTCAAAGTGTGTGTGTACAGTTTTAGGGACGCCCTATCTGAGTGAGCTAGGAACAGCTCCCGCGTGCAAGTTAAGGACAAATGTGAAAAGCTCACCGACCATTGAGAACACTCAAAAAGATGCCACCACGGGTTTGCTGTTTGCTATGAAATAAATCCGGGGGAAATGGTGACGGCACCTAGTGCTCCTGTGAGGAGGAACCGGAACGCGCCAGCCCCGCGTCGGGCAGCTCTCATTGGTCAGCCTTGTTGAAAAGCCATTTGGCAACGCCTGCTGAACATCACGCACATTTTCATGGGATTGACCGAGGAAGGCCAGGCTTGGGCCTTCCCCAAGTAAACACTCCACAGGGGGCGGGCTCTCCTGCCCCGCAGCCACAGTCATGAAAAAACGGGAGCCCTCCAAAATGCTCCACGGTGGAGCCACTGCTGTGTTGGTTATGGGACATCCATTCAAAAGACGTTGACACGGTCTCTTAAAAAAACTTTTCGGAAAATGCTTTTGCTAGAATATCCATTGCAAAGAGAGTTGACGAAATGGCCTTTAGCTGCGACTGAGATGATAAAAAAAAAAGTCTCCTCGTACAGGACAGACGGGACAGGGTCTGGGGACGGTGGTGGGATGGGGGCCATGCTTGATGTCACTGTGGAGGCTCCTAAAAACAACAGCTCTGTGACTGCCATGGGCCACATTCCTCCAGGCCTAAAAATAGGCTAGAACTTCTAGAAGCTACATTCACTCTCAAAATTGCCACCGTGGGACCAGTGAATGCTAGAATAATAATAATAGAAGCAAAGGAAAAGAGGCCAGTACGTCACTGCTGCGTCCAAGTTAACTGCCAGGACATAGCTCAGGCATCGAGACAGCTCGTCCAACAAGCCCAAATATAGCCGCGTCCGAGGTGACACCATGGCCACGGCCACGTCTGACGACCACAGACCACCACGTGCAGGTCAGCCGCTCTGCGTTCCCAACTCTCACCAGGTTTCCCACAGCCAAGCCTGCCCTCTGGCGAGGGCACCCGCCTCCTCACGTCTACGGCTGAGGTTCCTCAGCGAACCCTACAACATCTACTTCAATGCCAATGCCTCCGCACTGTTCTCACCGTGTCTCACTCGAGATGAACTTGTCTCCATGGGGGGACGCTGAACCCTCGGAGGAACCAGCTGTGTCCCTCACCTATGACCTGCCCTCGTGGGACCTGGCGTCCTCTCAGCCACGAGGAACACGGGCTGCAGGCGTGAGTGCCCTGTGGCCCCTGGGACACACTGCCCTGGGGCCTCCTTCCGCGGGCCTCTTGCACACGCCTCTCCCGCTGCCCCTGCAGAGGCAGCTCCTGCGGCCGGAGCTGCCTGACCGGCATCACACCCTCCACCTCCCCGCGGGGTCATTGAGGTGAAGGGTGACCCCTGGGCTAACTGGGTGGCCCCTCTGAGATGCAGTGTCCTCTCTGTAAGAGGACAATAACAATGGTGCTCTGTTGTGCTGTGAGGGTTAGTGATGAGGCGCTCAGGAGGCCAGCACAGTGCGGGGCCGGGGACGGACTCACGAAGTGCGGGCTGTGAATGCCATTAGGTAGCTGCACATCTAGCCGTGTCATTTCCACGGTGATGAGTGCATGAGAGGGATGGGACACGGCAGGTTCTGAGAAGAGGTCCTGGGACCTGACCTCACCGAGGGGGTCAGGAGGGCGCCCCTAGAGGGCCACCTGGAGGTGAGGATGGGGGAGTGGGTTCCAGGGAGAATCCCCAGCACGGAAGCTCTACAGCAGGGAAAGCGGAGCAGAGGGATCCCCTGATTCTCAGTCCCTGACGGTAGGAAGGATAGCGTCTAAGCACAGCATTTTTCACTGTTAAATTCTCCAAGAAATGACTTCTGCCCCGTGCTGCCCTGAGCGTTAAACCGATGCGACGGAGCCCAGACCATGGACGGCCCTCAGTGGTGGTGTGTCCGGCTCCGGGCGAAGAAGAGACAAGAACACGCAGTTCTCCAGGGGCTGAGCCTAGCTGCCCGCGCTTGACCTTCCAGCAGCCCCGAAGGCCCCCGGGCGTGCCCAGGCCTCTGGCTGGCATCTGGTTTTCCTCTTCAGACCATTCAGGGAACCTGGCCAGCAGGTGGGCTGGGCTTGCCTCCTTGGACCAAGGGCTGGAGTTGGATCTGAGCTTCTGCCTCACAGGGGATCCGGTGACTAAGCAACTGGGAGAGGGCGAGACTGTCACCCCCCGGGAGGCCCTCGCCAGGCAGAGGGGCTGGGCCACCAAGTGGAGCCCTCACATCCCCATCAAATTGACCGTCTCCTAGAAACCTATGGTGTGAGGGCTCTTTCTAATGTTCTTTATTTTCCCATTTTAAATGTGCAATTCTGTATGTGTCTTCTAGGAAAACTAGGAAATACAGGTTAACTAAAAGAAATGGAGGGAGGGAGGGAGGGAGGGAGGGAGGGAGGGAGGGAGGGAGGGAGGGAAGAAGGAAAGAGGGAAGGAAGGAAGGGGGGAGGGAAGACGGGAGGAAGGGAGGAAGGAAGGAACACATCCTTTGAATTCCCCACCAGCTATCACACTGGCAGGTGCAATCAGGCCTTCCTAAGTGAATCTGCATGTTGTAGACGGGCAGGCTGCTGCCTCCCTGAACAGGCCTCTGAGCAAATGAATACGTATGTAAATACTGTGTGCGCTGCCCTGCAGGGAATACATCATGACCCACGGAATGGGCCCCTGGCCTGGAGCTGCTGGGCTCCGGCCGAGCTTCCCCAGTAGCAAACATGCCATCTGGGAGGTGGGCGAGAACAACACTGATGCGTTAGGACGAGGCTCCTGTGACCCAATGAACCGCTCCTCCTCCCCTTCTCACGGGGTAGACATCACCCCCAGGGAGTGAAGATGGGCTCTCGGAGGCGGGAGAGTGAAAAATCTTCCTCTTTGAATAAATAAAGCACAAATACACATGCAGTACAGAAAACAGATGCAGAGTATGTCTGTGACATTCAAACTGCATGAGGGTGCTGAGGAGGACTGGAGATTAGAGAGAAAAAAATCTAGCCCTGGCTGGTTTGGCTCAGTGGATAGTGTCAGACTGTGGACTGAAGGGTCTTGGGTTCGATTCCAGTCAAGGGCACATGCCCAGGTTGCAGGCTCAATCCCCAGTAGGGGGCATTCAGGAGGCAGCTGGTCAGTGATTCTCTCTCACATTGATATTCCTCTCTCTCCTTCTCCCTTCCTCTCTGAAATCAATAAAATATATGAATACTAGAGGCCTGTTGCATGAAAAGATTCGTGCAATAGGCCTTCCCTTCCCCTGGCTGCCGGCACCGGTTTTCCTCCGGCATCCGGGACCCAGGCCTTCGCTCTGGCCGGAGCCACCTTCAAGCCTTTGCTGCTCCGGCTGGAGCCGCCTTCAGTCTTCACTCCGCTGCTTCGCACCTACGTATGCAAATTAACCGCCATCTTTGTTGGCGGTTAATTTGCACATCTTGCTGATTAGCCAATGGGAGGCATAGCGAAGGTATGGTCAATTACCATGTTTGTCTGTTATTAGATAGGATATCTTTAAATAATTATACAGAAAAAGAAAAAAATATCTTAATGTCTCCTTAGGGGATGAGAATGAATGGAAGGCTATGGCTGTGGGGTGTGAACTTCACTCCACCAGACAGAGCCCCTGAGCGGCCCTCAGATTTCAGGGGACCAGCCTCCAAGTGCCATGGGGGTGGGGGCACATTCCTAAGGGAAGCGGCGTGTCACTTCTGCCATCACTTAACAACGAAGGACGGAGCAAGGCTACAGACATAAGTCTAACCCTTCCCTGAACAAGCCCTGGGGTACAGGGCCCCGCTCTAGAGCAGCCCCTCCCGGCCAGCACCAGGGCTTTGAACGAGGCCCAGGCACTGGCACCCGCACACCCCGCCGGACCTGACGGGCAGGTGCCTGCCTCCTCTGACACGGATCCGTGAACAAGCCATGGAGGTGGCGCATCTACACTCATCACGTCCCCATTCGCCTCTGAGTGATGATGATGATGATGATGTCCTGTTTGGATTCCCCCACAGATGACAGAAGTCTTAACAGGCCAATAGAACGCCTCTGAAGAGACTTTATAAACATGAGCTCATTAAGCCTGTGCTTGCCCGAGACGTCATGTCACGTCCTATTACCCCTTCAGACAGGAGAGAGACTGAGATGAGTGATGAAAGGCTGCGGGAGGGAGAGTGACCTTGTCCCTGACCTTGTCCAGCTCACTGACCCTGCCAGGGAGGGGGAGGAGAATGAAATGTGTGAGGCACCTACTATGTGCCAGGCGCTGCCTTGCAGGCGTCAATGTTTCATCTCTTTCTCATCCCATTTTAGCTTCCCAAAACCCCGTGAGCGGCACAAGCGATTCGCCCTGCGTGGCCCCCACAAGAGCGGGACTCAGCCCGGGCCTGTTCCCAGGTGCCAGTCGCTCCGTCTCAAGCTGCTGTTTTGAACACACAAGTGCCGACTCTCCTTTTACTGCATGTGCTTCCCGTGGGGCGGGGCCGTGCGGGGAGGCAGGCAGACGTCCCACCGGCACGAGGCTGCCCCACTTTGGCTCCTGAAGTGAATGAGGCACCTGTCATTGCGTCTCAGGGAGCTCCCGGGAGGGTCGGCAGGAGGAAACCTCCAGCTTCGAGGCGCCATGTGCCCTCTGCTCACGTGGCAGAGGTGCCAGCCCCTTTCTCGGAAGGACTGTCACTATGTTACTGTTATCACTGTGAGAGGAGGATAATGACGCTGCTTCTGCATAACTGTCACTCACCCTGCTCCCTGCAAAAGGCCTCTCCCACCTGCTCTCAGGGAAAGGGGGGAGGGTCCCCACCAGGTGCCCCAGGTGAGCGTGAGCAGCTCCCAGCTCAGGACATGCCTCGAGCGCCCATATAAACCAATCACCTGCCTCCCCTGGGTTTCGTCTATAGAGTTTTCTATTATGTATGACTAATTTCGCACAAAGTCATTATTGAAAGCAATTTGTCTCCGTGTGAGAGGCAACACCTCCCCTTCCTGAGAGGTGGGCGGGAGCATGTCATAATCCACCCGCTTCGGTGTGAGTGATTAAGCGGTCACAGGAGTTCAAAGGAGAGAAATAATGAACAGGTAAGTCATCACATGTAAAAATTCCTCCTCTATATTATCAAAATACAAATTAATTATAGATAAGATCAAACGAGTTCTCTGTAATGGATGGCTTTCCCAGAGGAGGAATGGGAGCGCCGCCTGTGGGAGGGGCGCCGAGGGACGGGGAGAGGGATCTTTCATGAACTGCGTCGAGTTTCACTGGAGACACGGGGCCTGTGAGGCCGCAGGGGCCTCTGGAGAGCTCTGGGACATGCACGCACACCTGCTTTATTGCAGAAGGTGTGAGCTCCGTGTGAGCTCAGCCCCAAAGGGTCCCCCTCGCTCGGGGTGACAGCAAAACCACCCGTCTGTGCAATGGACAGGTTGAGAAGGGGTGGTCAACAGTCTCCCGGTGGAGCTCGGCCCAGGCCAGGGATCTGTGGTCATGGCCATCCAGGGTCCTCATTCTTTTTTTTTTTTTTTAATATATTTTTATTGATTTCAAAGAGGAAGGGAGATGGAGAGAGGGAGAGAAACATCAATGATGAGAGAGCCTCCTACACACCCCCTACTGGGGCTCAAGCCCACATCCTAGGCATGTGCCCTGACCGGGAAATCCAACCATGACCTTCTGGTTCATAGGTCGACGCTTAACCACTGAGCCATGCCAGACAGGCGGCTCTCATTCTCGATCTTCCAAGCAAGGACCAGAGCTGAGGCAAGCCGCTGACCTCCTGCCTTGGGCGGAGGGGAGAGAAGAGCAGAGCAGAGAGGACCTCCTCCCTCCACCTTCCGCCCCTCCCAGTGTGTGTAATGCTAATATTCACATGACGGCGAACATTTTCAAAATAATAGTCCTCTAGACTTAAGGTTAATCAGAACGGGCGCCATCCAACTTGCCAAGGTAGCAATTTTCCTTCATTAAAGCCAAATCAAGAAAGAGAACTTCGGGATTCCTTAGGGCTAATTACAAGGTGTTAATAATAACAATATAATGGCAGCAATTTTCCAGCTTTGCTCAGACCCATAATCTGCTTGAGTGCCTTATAGGATTGTCTGTGAGTTTATATAAAGCCGAGTGGTAATCCAAAAATGTTTTCAGTAATTTCATTTTTACATCATGTCTCTCCCGAGTGTTTATGATGATGTGGTAATTGTTGGTGAAGACGGTTCTCTTGGGGGAAGGACAAGTCGTAACTTGACACCTCCCGACCCTCCTTTTGTTCCCCTGGCAGTGCACCCTGGGAGGAGGATGCGTCAGCAGCGAGGAACCCCTCCCCCACACACCGAGAAACTCCAGGACGCGTGGATGCTGACGTGGCCCCCTCGGTCACCCAGACTGCCCCCCGCACTGTGACCCTGAGAAAGACAGAAGGGCCAACATGATCACTGGAGATGAGCAAGCAGGAGATGGGGCGGGCAGCGGGTGGGCAGGGACATGCCACAGGGT
This sequence comes from Myotis myotis, assembly GCF_014108235.1. Classification (NCBI taxonomy): domain Eukaryota; kingdom Metazoa; phylum Chordata; class Mammalia; order Chiroptera; family Vespertilionidae; genus Myotis; species Myotis myotis. The sequence goes on along the minus strand of NW_023416368.1, from coordinate 4,280,622 downwards.
TTCAAGGTGATGGCATTTCCCCAGAGCCCAGCTGCCGTGGGGAGGGGATGGGTTGCTCCAGAAAAGATAAGAAATGCTCACCTTTGCTCAGCATAACCCCTTTCTTCTCAGGGTTTCAACCCTGTAGACGTGGGACTCGGGGGGGAGAGGGGGGCGCTTTGTTTTCTCCTTCTGCTCATTTAGTTGCTCCTCTCAATACCCTGGGCATGACCGCATCCTTATTTAAGCGAAAGGCCTTTCAAGGCCCAGAGACACACATCTTGCTCTCTCTCTCTCTTTAGGCCGCCGGGGGGAGGGGGGAGATGCTACGTTCTGGACGGGAAAGTGCTGGCTTCCCTGGTGCTGCCAAGTTGGGATCTGAAGCCAGGTCTTTACAATTTTTAAATCTGATCATGAAAGTTGCTGATGGAAAAGCTGAAACCATCTGAAGTCCGTGTGGTTTTGGTTAACTGTTTAAGGGTGCCCAGGAGACACACCAAACCAAAGGAATGATCATGTGTCCTAATTGGGGTAGAACCACAGATGAACAGGCACCATGTGGAGTCCTGCTCGTGGGGAGTGAAGAGCAGGGTCCATGGGACCTACACTATCTTGGAGCGTCTGACTTTCTTCTCTCTGGTCGTCCAGGGTGCAGGGCAGAGGTGACGCGGGGCAGACGGGACACAGGGGACAAAGGGAGACACAGGGGTGCCCATGTCCTCCTCCGGGAAATGGAGCCTACGAGATGCTACAGGGTCCTCCTCTTCATAAACACAGACCATGTGACCCATGAAATGCGACGCCCCTTGCCCGGCCGGCGGGGCTCAGTGGTTGAGCACTGACCTATGAACCAAGAGGTCACGGTTCGATTCCTGGTTAGGGCACATGCCAGGTTTTGGGCTCGGTCCCCACTAGGGGGCATGCAGGAGGCAGCTGATCCATGATTCTCACTCATCATTGATGTTTCTATCTCCCTCTCCCTTCCTCCCTGAAATCAAAAAAAATATACAAAAACAAACAAAAAAACCACACAACACCTGGAAAGACCAGAGAGAGCCTCTTGTCTCGCTTGGTCAGTTTGAGGGGAGGCAGCTGGGAAAGCTACGAGCCAGAGAGGGAAAGAGACCACTCAAGTCACAATTCACAAGGAAGAAAGGGGACGGCATTGTTCGTCTCCATGTCTAGAACAGCCTGGTTTGTTTGTGAGGTGGCGGAGATGCCTGAGAGGGAAGGGTCAGGGATCTGTAGGCAATGGCAGTCATGGAGAAAAAGACACAGGCCTTCAGAAAAGGGGGTGTCCAACCACTGACACCCTCAGCTCCCTCCTAACACCCACCCTCTGCTTTCCTTGTTCACAGAACCCTAGTTTTGTTTGAATGGCAATATGTTTATCTCCAGGGGATGTATCACGAATGGTCTAAGCCAAGGATCAGCAAACTAGTGACCACAAGCCAAATCTGGCCCATGGCCTGTATTTTCATAGCCTATGAGCTAAAAAATGTGTTGTTTCTAAAAAATACTTTGAAATGGTTGGAAAATATCAAAAGAAGAAAAATTGTGAAATAAATGTGAAAATGGATGAAATTCAAATTGCAAAAGTAGGGTGACCAACTGTCCCTGTCTGCCAGGGACTAGAGTGCCTCCTGTACTCTGGACACAGTGCTAAAAGCAGGAATGCTTCCAGACCAACACCAGGAGGTTGCCATGGCAGCCACCCCTCTGGGTGCCAGGTAAGACACAGGATGTATTAAATCTAAATCTCAGATGAACACGGAGTACTTCTTTTTCTATCAGTATGTCCCAGATATGGCATCAGACATACTTACACTAAAACAGCCTGTGCTGTTGGTATGGAGTTCAGGTTCAACCGAGGGTCTGAGTGCTTGTTTGAGAACCCGAGGCTCCACCTCCTGTGTGTTTGTGTACTGTCGGCCATGGCTGCTTTCCTGCTACGACAGCAACTTGTGCAGTTGCCGCACAGACATGTGGCCCACAGAGCTCAAAATACTTACTATCCGTCCCTTTACAAAGAGCTGTGCCGGCCTGTGCTCTAAGCCAATCACAGCGAGTTAATTCTCTTTTGCCAGCAGTCACATACCAGGTGACCCCGTGATCAAAAGACAAAACAGGAGGTTGGCTAGGTGCTTCCAGGAAAGCTCTGCCCCGGGTGGCAGGTAGGAGCGCCCACGGGAAAGTCTTTTACGTCCTAGAAGTCACCTCCACCCGCCTCTGTACCTCCCTCTCCCAGAGCACTCAATCCTCCCACTGTGGTGTAAGAATGTGTTTGACTTTCCTCCTGGACCATGAACCCTTTGGGGGTAGGAATAATGCTTCTCATTCATTCCACAAATCTGTGTCAAGTTACTGCAATGTGTAAGCCCAACGATGTGTCTAAATTTTGGTTAATGTCTCAGAAGTATCAAAAGATCAGAGTTGCCCGGCCGGCATGGCTCAATGGTTGAGCGTCGACCCATGAACCAAGGGGTCAGGGGTTTGATTCCTGGCCAGGGCACATGCCCGGGCTGCGGGCTCGATTCCCAGTAGGAGGCGTGCAGGAGGCAGCTGGTCGATGTTTCTCTCCCAGAGACGTTTCTATCTCTCTATTCCTCTCCCTTCCTCTCCTTCTAAAAATCAATAAAATATATATATTAATCCTTACCCACGGATACTTTTTCACTGATTTTTAGAGAGAGTGGAAGACAAAGGGAGAACCAGAGAGCAATATCGATGTGAGAGAAACACATCGATTGGTTGCCTCCTTCCTGCACGAGCCCCAACCAGGGCCCGGGACAGAGAGGAGCCTCCAAGTGCCCTTGACGGGAATCGAACCCGGGACCCTTCGGTCTGCAGGCCAATGCTCTATCCACTGAACCAAACCAGCTAGAGTAATAAAAAACATAATTGAAGAAAAAAAAAGATCAGAGTATATAGTGAAACAAAGGGGTCTTTGAAAAGATTAAGTATGTGACTGATGGATCCCCTCAGCTATCACCGCAGAAGCCAGGAATAAAGATGGGATTATCCCAGAAGAATCACTGGAGGAGTCTCTTCTCCAAGGGAGTGAATTCCCATCGCATACACAGGAGACCCACAAGGTTCTGGAAGCTTTTCTACCAGCAGAAACACTGTGAGCTCAGAGCGGCAGTTGAGGTTAAAGGCCACGAGACTAGTGGCATAGAATTGATTCCATCAGAAAATAGCAGACCAGGTGCCATTTTAAACAGTGACATGATCAGCTTTGGATTCTAGGAAGATCGCTCTAAGAGCGGTGTGGGGCGGGCAGAAAGGGGGCGTTGACAAGGAGCCCAAGGCAAGACAAACAGCTACTGCCGTAGTGTAGCTGATGAAAGGAGAGCTCTGATAACAGCACTGGATATGGACAGAAGAGAGCTAGTATGAAGCCTATTTAGGAGGCAGAATAGAAAGGAGAAGTCGGGGGGTGAGGGGAGGGGGTTGGAGTGGGGGCTGGTCATGCTTCTCCTCCTGGAAGGTGAGTCCCAGGGAGCTAATTCCCTGCTTAGCCCCATTCTCTATTGCAGCCCCAACCCCTAGAAGCGGGCACTCCATCGGCATTTGTCAGTTTCACGAATGAGTCTGATCCGGTGGCCAGATGGATGGTGGTGGCAACCATTGAGATGGGGGATGCCGGAGACAGAGATGATGAACTCGCAGCTGGCGATGCCCAGGAAGCAGCTGGAGGAGTTAGGAGAGATCAGATCTGCACAGATATGCTTTTGAATCCCATGGTTGTGGGTGACACGGCCTTTGTTTCTCGTCTCTCTGGGCCTCGGGGGCTGCCGGGTAGAAATAGGACTAATGCTCCATCTTCTTCCAGAGCCGGTGGGGACAGTGATGGGCTGAGCACTGCCGATGGCATCAAGATAAAGCTCCCAGGCCAAGGGCCAGCACAGCAACGTTTCCCTGGGACCCGTGGACCAATACATCCTCTACTCCAGCGCACTTGGCTCAGAACAGCTCAGAACACTCCTCACGGAACCAACCTTGAGGGGACTATGCCTGGCCTTGATTGACATTCCCCAAAGCCCAGAACTATGTATGCACAGGAGGAATTGGGAATTGCCCTCGGATCAATCCGCAAACCTTCAATGAACACCTACAACGTGTGAACACGGCGGCCGGCCCCGGCCCCGGCCCCAAAGTGGTGCTGGCGACTGTCCTCCTGGCCGGGAGGGGGACGTGGTCATGTTGGTGCCCGCCTCCCGCCAACGGTACCCAGGGCTGGGCGCTGTGTGGACTTCCTTTCTTTTTATTCCTCACACGGAGATATTTTTCCAGCGATTTTAGAGAGAGTTGGAGAGCAAGGGAAAGACAGAGAGAAATATCGATGTGAGACAAACATCCATTGGTTGCTTCCTGCACGCACTCAGACCAGGGCCTGGGCCAGGGAGGAGCTTGCAACCGAGGTACTGTACGTGCCCTTGACCAGAATCAAACCCGGGACCCTTCAGTCTTCAGGCCAACGCTCTACCCACTGGGCAACACTGGCTAGGGCTCTACAGACTTTCTTAAGGAACAAGAAACCCTGCAGATTCCTACCACTCGTGCTCTCCAGACACTCTGAGCCCCGGGGGATGCAGAGATGTCCTGAGGGCACACAGGCAGGAAGCTGCCAGGGCTGGAATCGTCAGCTTTCTCCAAAGCCCAGCCTCCCGCAATGCCACCTTCTTCCCCTCGGTTCTTCTGATGGAGCTTCATTGCCTCTGGAGTCTGTGATCTAAGCCGTCAGTTCTCTGACATCATCCCTCCCTCTGGCCTCCCTCCCCTGTTAGACCTGGTCGCCATCTCTTTCTTGCCCATCAACACCTGATCCCGCCCTTGGTTGGTGCTCCCTCCATGGGGGCAGCTGGGCCTGGCCACCAGCACCGCTAAAAGCCTTCCTTAACCGCGTCTCCTCCTCACGGGGCTTTGGGAGAAAACCACACAGAAGCAGAGCCCCTCACGGCCCCGTCCTGATTCCCCCCTTCCGGTCGGCGCCAGGAGCCTAAGAAGCTCCGCCTTAGCACCAGGCCTGGAAATCAGAGGAAGCTGTTTGTGGCCCCGACTTCAGTTGCTTTCCCTTGGAATCCTCTCAAGGCCAAGAAAGCAAATAACGCGATTCGATTGAAACAATCCCAGAAACCCGTCTGTTTCTGCACCACGGCACCATTTTTGACAAGGGCATGAGAGGATCCACGGGCTTGGCCAGGGGTGGGAAGGGCCCAGGGCTCCTGCTGAGGGGGAACCTCCATGGCAAGGCCACCCTCTCCTCACCCGCTGGGACCTGACTTGGGTGCGGAGGCCCAGCATCCGGCCCAGCTGCCGCCACCATCTGGGCAACATGCACCTCCCACGTGGGAGTCGGTCAGGCCTCTGCTAACCTGCCATCCCCTCCCGCCGCCCCGCTTCGGTGCTCACGGGGTGCATAAGGCCTTGGAAAGGTCCAGAAAGCGCCCCTCTTTCCACTCCCCCTGCAGCTGCCACGGCGCTGGGCCCACTTCTCGAGCCCAAACCACTGCCAGGGCTTCCTCTACGCGGCCTCGGGCTCTCTCCCTTCCCTGCTGCCTGCAGGGAACCCCTTCCCGCTGGGGCCACGCTCCTTCCTAAAGGCTGTGTCTGCTGAAGCCGGGAGAGGAATAGGCCTGGGCAGGGGGAGGCCTGGGCACTGAAGCCGCACGGAGACCCCTGCCCACCTGTCCGGCCGGGTCCCCTGGTTCTCCCAGGAGAACCTGAACTTCACACTGAGTTCTCTCCCGCAGACCCCGGTGCCACGCCTGTGCTCAGCAGGCCTTGCTCTGCTGGGGAAAGTGTGTAAAACACAGTAAATCCGTCAAGAATCGTGGGGAACCTCCCAGGCCCCACACATCACCTGTGGGGTTTGCTGCCGGCCCTTCTCTGACAAGAAATCCGTCATTACAGATGCGACTCAACTCCACACAGCACCCACCCCCAGCTCCGGCCCCCGGCCCCCGCCCTTCTCCCGGAAACAACGTGTGAACCCGCGCGCATGCGCACAGCCTCTCACCGCGCAGACACACGGGCCGCACGTGCGCAGGTGACGCGCGGCTGGAGGCACAGGCGGCGGCAGGGCGCCCAACACCGAAGACACAATGGCGAGGAGTAGCGAGGTGAGGAGTCCCCGCCAGCCCCAGCCTCCCGCAGCTGCCCCCCCTCCCCCAGCCCTCACTCCCCGCTGACGCAGCCTCCTGTGTCCGTGCACCCGCCCCGCCAGCCCCCACCGGAGCCCCTTCAAGGGCCCCCCCCCCCCCAGCCGCGGGCGCCAGGCACACAGGTGCCCTTACCTTCCCGCCTCCCGGTCCGCTCCGGGCCTGAGGCCACTGTCCTCTTCCTGGCGCCCCTGCTCCTCGGACGCGCCTCCAACTCCCCTTCGCCCAGGGGCTCCCCACCTACTCCGCGTGGCTCCTGACGGAGGGAAAGAAAATGGCGTCTCCCGTCCCGTGAGCCTCAGTGGTTGAGCGCCGACCTCTGAACCGGAAGGTCACGGTTCATTTCCGGTCGGGGAACATGCGCGGGTGGTGTGCTCGATCCCCAGTGTTTGGTGTGCAGGAGGCTGCCTGTCAGTGACTCATCATTAATGTTTCCCTCTCACTCCCTCCCCTTCCTCTCTGAAATCAATAAAAATATATTTTTTAAATGACATCTCATAAAAAAAGATAAAGAAAATGGGGCGTCACTCGCACGCGGCTGCCCGGCATCTGACCCTCACTGTTGGCTTCCAGAGGCGTCAGCTTCGGGGTCGGATGCGGAGCCGCTCCCCGCGGGCCCGAGAGACCCGGGGTTGAGGCGGGAAGATGGGCCCGAGGAGGCGGGCTTGCTGGTGAGAAAGCAGCCCCAGCCCAGGTTTGTCGCGCGTTGGGGTCCCGCACACACTGCCCAGAGGCCCCGCTCCTACACGGGAGAGTAACCCAGCCTCTGGCCTGACAGCCATTTACGCATGTGAGCCGGCGGGGTCCTCCCCGCCCCACCCCAGAAGGTAACTGCGGGGTCCTCTCCGCCTGCACCCCAGAAGGTAACCTGCGTCAGGATGGCTGCGTGGGGTCATCCCTGGAGGAAGGGGGCGGGGATCTGAGGGTAGCGGCACAGTGACGGGGATGGAGTGATTACCGGTGACTCTGATTAAGGTGGACGGTGGGGGACCCGGGGGGGGGGGGGGGGCGGACACAGCAGCTGGAAGGGACCTCACTCCTGGACACCTCCCCTGGGAGCCTCTGGAAATTGTTTCTTTGTTACTAATGTTGTGGCCCCACCCCATAACAAAGAAACAGAATTTCTGGAGGATGAGGTCCGGAAATCAGGATTTTAAAAAGATTCCCAGGTGATTCTAATGTGCAGCCAAGGTTGAGAACCGCTGCACTAGACTGTTTTATGGGGATACATAAAGGATAAAGGCTAAGGTACGAACTGGCCACAGTTGAACACACGCTGTGACATGGTGTGTGCATCCCCACCTTTTCCACAAATGGCAACAGCTCTTCTATCTCTTGCATTTTCAAAAGCAGGTTATTATAGAAACTTGCCAAACCCAGATAAAGGTGAGCAGACTAGGACCAGGCGTCCCCAGGTCCCCGGCAGCTTCAGCAAACATCTCGCCAGGCCGGTCTTGCTTATTCTATACCTCCGTCACCTCCCACCGGCCCCGCCCTGCCCTGGACTGTTTGGAAGCAAATATCAAACATATTTTAACAGTAAACAGTTCAAGTTGTATATCTAACAGATAGAGCTGCTTTGTAAAGTGTGCACATCATGCAATTATCATGCCTTTAAAGAAACAGCCCTCGCGTGTCTTGCAGGTAAGGCTTCAGCCCCCACACTTTGCATAGCGCTGGCTCCTTCAAGTGGAGGCTGCAGGGACCCATTTCCTGGGGACCAGCATTTAGGTCGTGGCCAATCTTCAGTGACTATGAAGGTGAACCATATAAAATCATCAATATGTGACCATTTTGACCACAAAAGAAACCCAAAGCAATTTCAAATGGTTCATCAAATACAGGCCACACTGCAAGGCGCATTGTAATCAAACCCAGCGTGCACCTCTCCAATGGGAATCTGGGGATGAGAGGCCTCAAAGCAGGAGGTCCTTGCCAGCACCCCAACTCTCCCAACAGGGACTTGGGGAACTCGGAACACACAACAGAAAACACTCAGTGTTCTTTGCCTGGGCTTCCTCCACCTTCCTGTTTGCACGGCAATCTGCCCCAATGTGACCATCTCCACAAGCACATCTAACTATGTCACTTTTCCTGCTTGCAACCTTCTGTGGCTCCTCTCTGCCCTCAGGATAAAAACCAAATCTCCTTCACCTTCTAGCACTTTCACAACCTGGCCCAACCTGTCTTTCTAGCCTCTTTCCGTCACTTCTCTTTATCTCAGCCATGCTGTTGACTCACCATTACTCAAGCATTCCATCTGCTTGAAATTCCCTTCCTCTCGTCTCCAGCTAGAAAACTCCTATTCAACCTTCAAAACCCAACTCCACTGTGCCCTCCTCTGTGGAACCTGTTCTGAACCTCCCAGGCAGAGTCAGTGGGCACATCCCTCTCCATGTATAACTCTGTAGTCAGGAGATGACTCCCATTAGGTTTTAGGTTGGCTGGTCTGTGATAGCCAGCAAAGCATTGCTCTCTCTCCTGACCAGCAACCCATGCACCCAGCATCTGCCGCCCGACAGTTAAAGAATTGTGTGACTTGGATTCAAACAGCTCCAAAGTCCGGTGCTTGGTTCAGCTGCACTTTCAAATTCTAATCAAACCCAGAAAACTGAAGGCAGTTGCACAAGGTAGTTGGTAGTAAACATTATTTAAGAAGAACAGAGAGTGATTGAGTCTCAGGGTCCCCGAGCACCTAATGGGGCCTCCTGTGCTTTGAGATGTAAAAAGGGGATAGAGAGCAATGAAAGGCAGGGAAGGCCCGCCCCTGCCCCTCCCGCCACAAATGAGGATGCGATGGCCCTCTGCGCTGTAATCTCTGATGAGGACATTTAATCAATTAGTGGTGCTGTTGTCAAAACTTGCTTCCCACCGAGCAGGAAAGCCGCCCGGGGCACTGCTGGTCCTGCCGCCCCCTCCCTGCCTGGGATTCACCGGCAAGAAACATCACGTTTCCCGTTTCCCTCCCAGGGATGTTCCTGCAGCCCAGATGTAAAACCAGAGGCTCTTATCTGACATTACTTATCTCTGTGCTAATAAAATGTCAGTCCCCAAGGGAAAACTTAAAAGAAGCCTGCCTTTTCCTCTGCCCCCTCCACCCACCACCACCCCCACCCCCCACCACCCCACCCCCCACCCCCCCCCACCCCCCACCCCCCACCCCCACCCCCCACCCCCCCCCCCCCCCGCAGCCTACCCTCCCTTCCCTGTCTCCTCTGCTCCCCCGAGGGTGGGCACCTCCTCTCCTCTCTCTGAGCTCCTCACTCCACTCTGCTGGCCAGGCAGGAACTCCAGGCGCCTCCGCAGTGGGCCAGGCCAAGCCGGCTTTCCCTCTGAGGGGGGCTCTCTGGGGTTCCCAGTAGGAAGGAGGGGGAGTTGGTAGTTCTGCAACAGCTAGGACACTTTCCTCACCACTGGGGAGCCCCAGTCCTCCTGGGGTCCAGGCAGGGCGTGTCCGCACACCCATTTCAACGATGAAGAAATTGAGGCCCCAAGACTGGCTGGCATTCGTGAACTCCTGCTCAGTACAGTGTCCCGCTCATGCCTCACCCAGGCCCTCGGAGGAAACACTGCCACTGCCCACGTGACGGGGAACACCAAGCCGGTGGCGCCGGCCCTGTTCTTGGCAGCTGTGTCCTCACCATGTCTGAGCAGAGCCGGAGGAGACACACTGCTTTTTGATGCCCCTTGTTTTGTGATTTTAAAAAAATCAGATAAATGAATGTCTACGTCCTCCAGCGCAGATGCACAGCAAGGAGAGGTGAAGATGCTGAGGCAGCGTTCACTTCAGATCGACGCCTGCATTGTCTGGGCCAGCAAATACCCGTCCTCCTGCACATCAGGTTCTTTTTGAAAAGATGTTTTTATTGATGTTTAGAGAGAGAGAGAAGGGAGAAGGGAAGAGAGAGAGAGAAACATCAATCTGTTGCCTCCCAGGGACTGAGCCCACAGGAATCGAACCCGCGACCTTTCAGTGCATGAGATGATGCTCAACCACTGAGCCACACGGGCCAGGGCCTGCAGACCTTACTCTGTGTGACATAAGTAGCCCAGGTGGGTAAAATGAAACCATCGTCAGAACAGCTAATTATCATCATAAAAATAAGACATGGACTCAACACCAGTACCAAAAATATATACATTATCATAAGAGATGAAATAATAAACAGTAATAAAATAAAAATAACAAACAGGATTGGAGAACAAAAACAATAATTAAAAGCAGCCTGGAACCAGCCATGACTTCTGGGCCAGGCTCTCTCCCAAGCACTTTGCACTGGCTCCTCCTTCCCTTCTCACAGCAGCTCCATGAGGTCGGAAGCATCGAAAAGCCCACCTTATAGACAGGGAAACTGAGGCATCAGGAAACCAGGGTCGGTTTGTGGGCAGGCAAACCAGTTTCTCAGGCCAGGAGAAGTCCTGAATGCCTGCAGTGTGGCCGGGGCCTGGGGGTGGGGGTGCTCTGGGGCGTGGCCGGGGCCTGGGGGTGGGGGTCCTCGGCCTCCAGGCAGACCCTGCAGAAGCTGGGAGGGGTGCAGAGAAGGGAGAGCCGGCACCCCGCCATCCCCCACTTCCCACCCTCTCCTACCCCCCACCCCCATTTATAAGCTCTGGCCAGGCTCCTCTTCCATAGCCTGCTCTGTGCCAGGGCCAGGACAGGAGGCAGCCCTGCTCCCTCCAGGAATTCCTCCCCTGGAGGGAGGGGCCATGGTCTTGGAGGCCCTGCCTGGAGCGCTCCACTGGGCTCAGAGTCTGCCCCCCCCACACACACACCTCCTTCCTCACCCCCCCGCACTGCAGGCTGGTTCCCTGTCATCCCACTGAGCTGTGCAGCCGCGCTGCCGGTCTGTGCTCACGGGCTGCTCTCCAATGAGACACATGGGATGTGGGAGTGTCAGTGCACATGGGGCTGAACAACCCAGCGCTCCGTGATGATGTGTGGGAAATGGTGACTGTGGAGGTCACAGTACAAGGGCATCTAACTCACTCAGGCTCGATTTTAACCGGAGAGACTTAAACAGGGTGCATCTCTCTCTGCCGGGCCTGTTTCACTTAGCGTGCTGCTCTCCGGGCCCATCCTTGCTGTCTCAAAGGCAAGACTCCCTTCCTTTTTACGGCTGAGTAATACTCCACGGTGTGAATGCCCCACAGCCTTTTTACCCACTCGTCTACCGACAGGCACCCGGCTACGGTAAATAACGCTGCAATGGACACAGGGTGCATATATGCTTCTGAATTTGTGTTTTGGGTTTCTTCAGATATATTCCCAGAAGCGGAAATACCGTATGATCTCACCCATATGTGGAATCTAATGAACAAAATAAACCGACAAACAAAGTAGAAACAGACCCATAGATACAGAGACAAGACTGGCAGCTGTCAGAGGGGAGGGGCTGAGGGGGGAGTGGAAAAGGTGAAGGAATTAAGAAAAAACAACAACTCATAGTCAGACACAGTAAGGTGCTTGCCAGAGGGAGGGGGGTGGGGGGAGGTAGAAGAGGGTAAAGTGGGGACAAATGGTGATGGGAGGAGACTTGGCTTGGGGTGTGAACATACTGCATTCAGGGCAGGCTGCAGGGCTGGCCTGGGGGGGGTCAGTGGGGGGGGGAGAAGGGGGACATATGTAATACTTTCAACAATAATTACTTTTAAAAATACTATATACAGCCGAAACCGGTTTGGCTCAGTGGATAGAGCGTCGGCCTGCGGACTGAAAGGTCCCAGGTTCGATTCCGGTCAAGGGCATATACCTGGGTTGCGGGCACATCCCCAGTAGGAGATGTGCAGGAGGCAGCTGATCGATGTTTCTCTCTCATCGATGTTTCTAACTCTCTATCTCTCTCCCTTCCTCTCTGTAAAAAATCAATAAAATATATTTTTAAAAAAAAAACTTTAAAAAAAAATACTATATACAGATGATGTATTATAGAATTGTACACCTGAAACATATATAATTTTGTTAACCAATGTCATCCCAACTAATTCATTAAATTTTTTTTAAAGGAACTGTGAATGCATCGCAGAGATCCCTTGCCATTTGATGAATCAGACCTGATCCCAATAAAATGGCTGCACTCGCCTCTACAATAACTAACACGGAGATAGGATAGACAGTGGCACCTCCGAGCACCTTGCGGCGGGAGCAGGATTGCAGGGTGCAAGGAGCTGAAGCCCGGCCTCTAACGCCCAGCCACGCCCCTCCCTGATGCCCAAAGTGGTAGGAGTTTGACCCTGTGCCGGGCACCCCTGCCTTCCTTCAGCCTGAGCAAGTTTTTCACTATAAACACACAGGCCCCACGCACAGGGCTGTGTGCGAGCTCAGGACTTGTCCAGGGTCATTGTGACACCAGGTGGTTCTGGCTTTCCCTGCTAATGCGTGTGCATGATGTTACACACACACTCCCCACACGCGTGTTCACGCGCACACACACACACGCACACGCGCGTCCAGACTTGCCTTTGCAATTGGCATTTTCCGATGAGGTATGACGTGGCCCCTTAATTACTTCACAGGATGTACATCAAACTCCCTATAAACCCAGGAATGCCATCGCAGCGATCCCTGGCTGATGGAAGAAAGGTTAGCGTGTTTGCAACCACATGTTGGCCGCGGCTGTAACTGCTGGGCTCAGCGATCAGAAAGGAAGTAAGACGGCTCTCCCATGAGAGGAAGGGCCGGCGATGGCTCTGACGTGTTCTCGGCCCTAAGGAGGCCAGCCGGCCCCTCCCTCGGGGCCTGGACGCCGCCCGGCCTGCACGGAGAGGAAACTGAGTCACCGAGTGGAAGGAACGTTGCCGGAGCTCGCTGAGAGCAGCGTCCCACCGTCTCTACAGAGGCCCCCGGCCTTGGCCACACGGAGGACAGACAGGCCCCGGCAACTGCTAGGAACACGGAGAAGGGTTTTGAGATGAGGATGGAACAAGACGCGCTCATGGGACCGGATCTCCGGACTTAGAGCCAGGGCTTCCGGAGACACGGCCTCAACGGGGAGGCACGGTCCCGGCCTTTTCTTCTCCCAAAGCGTGAACTCCCGGGTCCAGGCCCGCTCCCGGGCTCGGGCGGTGGGAGCAGAAGGAGAAGCCAGAACACGGTCTGCGGGCTGGACACCGACAGGGCCCTCCCCTTTGTGGGTGACTTTGAAGGGGCGGCCGGGGGACACTGACTAATGACACGTGACCTCTGGATTCTCCACGAGGCAGCAGGCGCGGGCCCGGGCCCAGCGGGGACCCCCTCGGCCAGTTCGGGGTCACTCTCTCCATTCAATGCTTCATTAGCTGGGCCCGGGCTCAGGGCGGAGCCCCGCTGCTCAAGGAGGTCCAGGGCTTTGATGGAGGAGAGCCATTCAGGCCCGAGAGGCCCTGTTTGTTTTCAGGAGGAAGCCCTGGGAGCTGCCCCTCCCACTGTGGCTCCAGAGCCGCTGGAGAGATAAAAGCCATCCCTCCGCTGACCCTCATTGGACAGTAGGGCCCTGCTCAGCGTGGAGTAATAAAGGCATATCATGCTGCATGAATTATCTGGTGATTGACGCCTTTCCCCAGCTCCCGGAGAGGGGCGGGAAGCGTGAGGAGGAGCTCAGCGCTAGCCAAGCACCTACTATGCGCTGGGGTCCTGGGGGGACGTGCGCCTGACACATTTCACTCTTACAAATGGTCCCATGGGTCAGTGCTCTTTATCCCTGGGACGTGTACAATGACGCGCAGGAAGGCACCATCTTCTGCTGCAGGACTATTTTAACAAAGGCTCAGAAGGCAGCTTTTTAAAAATTGCCAAGTTCCCAAGTGGTCACCGTCACAGGCCCCTGCTCCAGACTGACCCCCGGAGAGGGGTGGAGGAGGAGAGAAGCAGGTGCAGGACCAGGAGGGCACAAGGCCCCCCAGCCCAGCCCCCAGCCCACATGTTTCCCCGATGGCGGTCACCGGAGGCTGAGATGGGCCAGCGGCGTCAGGTGTGAGGGAAGCGCTGTGCCATCGTGACGTGTGCATGGCGAAGGCTGGTGGGGAGGCGGGCAGGAAGCACGGGAACATAGATTTTGGATGATCGTAAGGCCTTAGAGCAGTGGTTCTCAACCTTCTGGACCTTTAAATACAGTTCCTCATGTGGTGTGAACCCCAACCATAAAATTATTTTCGTTGCTACTTCCTAACTGTCATGTTGCTACTGTTAGGAATCATCATGTAAATATCTGACATGCAGGATGGTCTTAGGCGACCCCTGTGAAAGGGTCGTTCGACCGCCAAAGGGGTCGCGACCCACAGGTTGAGAACCGCTGCCTTAGAGGCATGGAAAGCAGGACAGCAAGAGAGAATGTGTGCGGGTGGGGGCAAGGGTGCCGCTCTGGAGGGTGGTCAGGGCACCTGAGGGGGGACAGGGGACCCTCCCCTACCAGGAGGTGACATTTCTCCCGGATGCTGAGAATGAGGGGAGCGTGGGGGACCTGGGGGGGCGGGGGGGGGGGGGGCACGGGCAGACAGGAGCCCAGCATATTCTCCAAGCCTGGATTTCATCCTTGGAGCAATGAGAAACTGCTGGAAGATTTTCAGTGAGTGAGTGCAGTGAAACGAGAAGAGCAGTGGGACCAGGGAGACCTGAGCTGTCTGTGGCTCCCGGTGACCTGCCTTGTGACCTCTCCCTGGGGCTTGGCCCAGGCTGCGTGTCCTTAGGGGGTGCAGCTGGGACCGGCTCAGGGAACCACTGCTCTCTGTTAAGTTTGTGCCCCCCAACAGGCCCCCCACCTGGGCATCAGCACCCCAGATGCCTTGGGAGTCCCAGGGGAATGTGTCCCCCAGCAGGGTGCCGGGAGCTGTGGCAGGCTGGAGGGTGGCAGCTGTCCACAGGGTGGCTGCTCCTAAACTCCAGCCACTGCGCCGGGGAGCAGGGGAGGCCCAGAAGGCCGGGCCTCTGATTCTACAGAAGTCAGAAGCTCAGAAGGGTGTGAAAAGCCTTGGTTTTTAAATGCCGACATCAAATCCAAATGGGAATAACATTTCCTGAGCTCTAGCCGTGAACCCGGAGCCTAAAGAATTGCAGGAGATCAGACCTGGGCCTCTGGGAGCCTCCGGCCAGTCTACTGCCTCTTAGAGAAAGAAGCAGCACAGACAAGGAGGCAAAGGCAGCCAGGGCGCAGCCGGCCCCTTCAGGAGCCCTACCCCTTCCCTGTGCCCCTCGGCCCTCCTGGTGGTTGCCCAAGCCTGTGGCCTTCTCAGAATAATGTTTTTAAATGCATGAAATCAAATCACAAAAGCACCCAATTCTATTTAAATACAATCATCAAAATGCCGCCTTGTGCTCACACAGCTGCGACTTTCGTTAACTAAGGGATGGAAGTAGTGAGGGGCAGAAACAAAGTGTCAAGACCTCTGTAACCCCACCCCCTCCAGCTTTGGGGCTCACCGCCCTCCCTCTCCAAGCTGAGCGCTCCCCGGAAATGACGCCCTAGTTCTTAGCCCAGCCTTCAAGGCCCTCGAGGGCCCCGTCCTCCCCTTGCTGCCTCCAAGCACTCACTCCTTCCGAGCCTTGGCACCAAGGACACGGGTCAGTCAGGAGCACCAGCCTGGTGCCAGGCAGGGGCAGGTTCCCGTCTTAAATCTGCAACTTATTAGCAGGGAGTCTGTGGACCGGCCACTTACCCTTTCAGCCTCAATTTCCCCAACACCACCTGCTATGGTCGTAAGGATCTGATGAAGGAACATTTGAAAATTCCGGCGGATTTTACACCCTCGAGAAACACAAGTTGCCTCTGGGGCTGTGGTTGCACTAGGACTTCTCGCTTCCCCCGAAAGCAGGGCAGCCTTCCTCATCCTTCCACAGAAATCTCTTCCCACTCGCTCTGTTCAGATCTCCACTCCGTGTCACCGTATCAGACCTGCCATCCTGAGCATGTATGTAAGCTGCCCCCTCTCTGTTGCCTGATGCTGCTTTATGTTTCTTCTGTGCCTGGAGTGCCCTCTGCTATCGTATGTGCTTGCTTGTTTGTCTATACCCTGTTCCACCCACACTGAAAAGAATATAAGCTCGTGAGGTGAGAATGGTCTTTTGTTCACGGCTGGATTCCCTGTGCCTAGACCTGTACCAGGTCCACAGCAGGCTCTGCAACCATTTGTTGGATGGAAGGAAGGAAGGAAGGAAGGAAGGAAGGAAGGAAGGAAGGAAGGAAGGAAGGAAGGAAGGAAAGACAGCCTTTGCCAATATTTCCCTGAGGGGTATGAGAAGTAGTCGCGAAGTAACACAGCCGCGGCACTCGCTCAGTGTCTGCCGTATAAATGCTCATTCCTCATCCTCTTTCTTAACCTCTCTGAGCCTCGGTTTGCTGTAATACGAAGAAGACTGCGGCTGCGGCTGCTGCTGTTAATCACAGTAACGACACCAGGCCTGCTCACCTCCTGGAGCCGGTGTCATGTCCAAAGCCAGGCCGCCTTTTGTAAGCTGCACATCATGACACAGACATTGTTACTGTTGCTTTTAAGAACACAGGCCAGTTACTTCCTCCTCTCTGGGCCGCCCCTTCTTCATCTATAACAGTGGTTCTCAACCTTCCTAATGCCGCGACCCTTTAATGCAGCTCCTCATGTTGTGGTGACCCCCAACCATAAAATTATTTTCGTTGCTACTTCATAACTGTAATGTTGCTACTGTTATGAATCGTCATGTCAATATCTGCTATGCTGGATGTATTTTCATTGTTACAAGTTGAACATAATTAAAGCATAGTGATTAATCACAAAAACAATATGTAATTATATATGTGTTTTCTGATGGTCTTAGGCGACCCCTGTGAAAAGGTCGTTCGACCCCCAAAGGGGTCGCGACCCACAGGTTGAGAACCGCTGCTCTATAACCTGGGGCTAGTCCCCCTGCGCTTCCTGCCCAGGGAGGTCCTGTGGGGAATGGACACGATGGTGCATGTTCATTGCTTTGTGAACGGGCGTCCTGAGCAGAGGCACAGAACCCCCATCTGACGGGCACAGGGGCTGGAAGTGCCCGGGGCTGGGATCACAGGCACCTGCCGCGGTGCTTCCATCAGGAAAGAGCCGGGCTTGCCTTTGGAGGTGCTGGCACTTCATGTTGCCATGTCTGTGAACGGCCAAGG
Organism: Myotis myotis; assembly: GCF_014108235.1. Lineage (NCBI taxonomy): Eukaryota > Metazoa > Chordata > Mammalia > Chiroptera > Vespertilionidae > Myotis > Myotis myotis. The sequence continues at coordinate 4,263,392 of NW_023416368.1, read as the reverse complement.
ACCCCCTTTTTCTATTTCCCAGGCAATTAGAATTCGTTCATGTGTTTCAGGCTCTCAGAAAGCAAATAAAAATGTCCTTTGGCGTTTATGTTGCCAATTGTCTTTGCAGTTTGGCTTGAATTTTATTTTTAACATAATTTTCCACGTAGATATAACTAGGTTCTCAATCTTTTCCATTTTGGCCTCTGGTGTTGGAGAGTTTTGAAAAGGCCTTACTCACCGCTCCATTTTAATCACTTTAGCGGGCATGTTCAGATGGCCAGCCCCGCCCTGGGGAGGGGCTGCCAGGGTCCAGGAGGGGCCAGAGCAGGGCGCTGCCCTGGAGGAAGGGGCAGGTGCACGCGGAGAGCTGAGCCTCGGCCCCATGTCCACCTGCTGCTCTGAGCACACAGGTGCGGGCAGGTGTGCAGGTATGCGGGAGATGCGGGTCCTTCTCAGGGCCCCGGGGAGCCCTGGACGGGTAGAGAGGGAGCGACAGAGCCAACCGCATTTGTAATGAACTCCCAGCACCTGGCAGAGGAGAACCCGGGTTCCCTTCCAACATCCTCTCTGGAGAGCCAGCCCGTCCCCACACAGTTCCTCTGACTCCACGCGCGCACCGCCCCTGCCCCAGACACACCCGGTTCCCAGGGTGGCCCAAGTGACCTTTTAAAAATACAGAAGTCAGCGTCTCTCTTCCTGCCGGAAACATGCCAATCACGTCGCCACCTCACTTGGAAGAAAGCCCCCAGCCCTGCCCCAGCGCTCGGGGTCCTGGGCCCCCCGGGCGGCCGCCTCTCCTGCGACGCTCGGCCCTGCGTGGTCTGCTCCAAACACTGGGTTTCTCAGCACCACGGCCTGGCCCCCCACGGGGTCCCCTACGGCTCCCTAGATCCAGAATGGGGACCTCCAACGCTCCTCCTGCCAAAGCCTGCTGAGCTGATGTGGCCCCGCCAGGTGCCTCCTGCCCACCCAGCATCTAATCTCTGCGCCCTCTCGCTCCGAGGCCCCTGTCCGTCCCCGGCCGCAGTCGCCACAGGGCTGTCTCTATCCCTCTGCCCAAGGCCAGCCCTCGCAGAGAGCAAGCGCCCAGCCCGGGCCTCAGACGCCTGTCCCCCCGCTGCTCTGAGCACACCGAGCTCAGGACCTCACACCCCGCCAGGCAGACCCTACTCTCACTCATTTTTGAGAGGAGGAAACTGAGGCACAGCGAGGCACTGGCCGCAGGTGCCCAGCTGGAAAGTGGCCGAGCTGGGACTGGGCCAGGCCGGGCGGAGGGTGGGTCAGGCCCCGGCCGGGTGATTGCAGAGCCCGGGCCACGGGCAGCGCAGCTCCTCCAGCTGCCCCTCTTCACATGGTTCAGCAGCAGGACCGCCCGCAGGCCCAGCCAGGAGCCAGGAGTCCCTCTCAGCCCGCTCCCCGCCTTCCTTCCCTCCCCTGGTCTTTCTCCAACCCTGACTCCGCCGGCCACCTCCACCCTGCTCATCCCTGAGTCCTCCCTCCTCCCCCCCTCCCGCCCCCAAGCAGGTCATGCCCAGTCCTCCCTTAAACCACCTCGGATCCACGCCCTTCCCTCCATCTCTGACCAGCCCAGCAACAGCCACATCCGGGCAACTGCAGCTGCCTCCTGCGTGGGTCCTGCTTCCACGGTGCCCACCGCCCCCCGTAACCATCCTCCTCACAGAAGCCGGGGCTCTTCCAGAAACAGTTCCACCATTTCCTGTCCCACGGGGCACCCTCCCCGTGCACCCAGGAGAAAAGCTAAGATCCCTCTTCCAGATCGGCCTGTGCCCCAGTGGGTGTGGAGTGTCATCTCCCAGCACCCGCATTCCATGGAGGCCATGCCCCTGCCGGCCTGCGCGCATGCTCCCCTCTCCCTGACGTCTCTTCCCCGGACTTGGCACGAGCCTCCTGTCGGCCTCCAAGTCTTGGCGTAAGTGTGGGCTCCTGGGGGGGCCCTCCCAGGCCGAGCGTGCACCCTCACTGCTTCTCCTCTGCTCCTACACTCACTGCGGAATGAAGGCTGTCCGCCTGGCAACACGCGGGGTTTGTGTGCGAGCAGATCCCGCGGGAACCTCGCCCGGTGGATCTTCTCGCCTCCACGGAGTCCCCAGAGCCCAGGACAGCGCGCATAGTAGGCCCTCAGTAAAGACTTGCTGAGGGAGGATGGCCAGCGCCCGCGGTCAGAGCCGCTGTCGCTGTGCCCCCAGATATGCGGCTGGAGGAGGTGAAAAATAATACAGAACAAACGGACGAGGCAAACCCTGGGGGCAGAACCCACCGTTTCCAACAGTAAATTCTTGACCTTTCTGCTTCCCTCTCCACGATGGTCTGTAAAAAGGAAAAAGGGTTTTTTTTAAAAAAAAATCCCCACCAATTACCTCTGAGATGAGACTTAATATACCAAGCTTTTGCCTGGAGCGCATTTTTACAACCGAGTAATAAACCCCAGGAAAACATGCCTTCCCACAGGCCCGGCCGCCGTCCAGCGGGCCGTGCGGCTGCGGGAGGGGACGTTCCTTTCTTGTCAGAGGAAGAAAGAAAACAGGGGGAAGACGCGGATGAGGTAAATATTTATGGAAAGATGCCGTGTTGTTGATAATCAGGAATCTGGCTTTCCTTCCCAAACCAGGTCTCTATTTGTTTTCTGTTCAGATCACTTTTATGGCACTTGGGTTTTCTGCGCAATGAAGTGGCTGGGAGCGGGGGAGGGAGGGGGCAGAGGACCCTCCGTCTTGGCCCTTTGCCAGCGTGGAGGGTCCCGCAGATTCTCAGAGGCGATGGGTGTGGGCACCACCGTCTTTGATCCTCGCGTTGCCAGAGACGCCTGAAGGAGTCCCTCCAGGAAAGGGAATTATTCCCGTGACGGGAGAACAGGCCTACACGTAGGGGACTGCGACTCGAAGCCGGCGTCACCCTGATAACAGCCCAGGAAGCCTGGGCAGACGGCGCGCCCCTCCGGCCTCAGTGTCCCCTCCTGCGAGTAGGAGGCGAAGGTCGAGGCTGTGATGGTGCCCTGTGACCGCCACGCCTTACCATCCACCGGCGGTCAGGGAACCAGGGCGAAACGGACACCCCAAGTCTCACCAGGCTGTCGGTGCAGAACAGATACACAATTGCGCTGAGGGAAACGGAGGGATGAAAATAACAGCCACTGCAGCCCTTTCCTGAAGGATGTCCAGGGAAATCACACCAGCAGAGTCAGTCAGTTCCAGCCAAATGCAACTTTGAGTCGATTTTCTGAAACCTTTTTTTTAAAAAAATTATTATTGTAAAAGTCAAGGAACATTCAAGAAGATTTGGAAAACAAACTCACAGAATATCCCACGACCCCGACACCCTAATGACCCTCCGTCTGCATATTTCTTCCTGCCCACGTGTGGCCCGCATTCCCCCTGGAATGGAAACTCATGGAAAACGGGAGGTCAGCCCCAAACGTGGAGCCGCTGCCCCGCTTTCACGGATTTGTTTACTTCGTTCACAACCGGGCAGGGAGCTGCCTTCCCCTCCACGCCAACGGGCTTTTGTTTTCTAGTTGTTTTTTAAAATATATTTTATTGATTTCAGAGAGGAAGGGGGAGGGAGAGAGATAGAAACATCAGTGATGAGAGCGAATCATGGATCAGCTGCCTCCTGCACGCCCCACACAGGGGATGGAGCCCGCAACCCTGGCGTGTGCCCTGACGGGGAATGGAACCGTGACCTCCGGGTTCATAGGTCGACGCTCAACCACTGGGCCACCATGGCGGGGCTAAATTTATTTTTAATCTAAGAAAAATTATTTCTGTTTTAAAGTGACACCATTGGTTGAGAGCTCCTTTGCACCATGAAAATTAACACACACACACACACACACACACCGCAGCCCCCTGCCACGAAACAACCTCTGACAGTCACGGGCCGACACTAGGGCCTCAGCAACCCGTCAAGGTGGCTCTTTCTGCGCCGCGCATGCCCCGGGGCTTCTGCCTGGCTTCCACTGGTGGTGTCACCTAGGTAACCAATAGCCAATCCCAGAACCGAAGTGGGGTGGGAGCAGGAAAATAGGTCTCATCACCCCTCCTCCTCTTCAGAGTCAGCTGGTCTAGGTGAGTCACTCAATTGATGGTTTTCAAAAACTGTCACCTCCAACTATTATTCTGTGCCCAGAACTGGGACAGGGGCTTGCTATCCTTCATCACTGACCCTCCCAACAACCCTCTGAGGTCAGCGCTCATGCCACCCCCTTCTACAGATGAGGAAGCTGAGGTTGGAGAGGTTAAGTGACTTGACCAAGGTCACAGAGCCCATTTCTGTCTGAAACCTACATTCTTCCCCTGCCCCCCCCCGCCCTCCCCCTCCCCCCTCCGTGCACCCACATCCCGCACAGAGCTGAGGACCCCCTTCTTCCAAGAGAAAACTGGGTGAACAAGCTGGACCGGGTAACCCATTTCCATTTTCCCCGCACATTTGACTCCACACCCAGGGTTGCTCAACACTTCAATTCGATGCCCTTGAGGCTGGACATCCACGTGACGGCTCAAAAGTCACTTAGGAGGCCAGGTAAAGGTCAAAATCTCAGCGCCCGGGCCGAGCTGGCCCACAGTCTGCTTCGTGGAGAACGGGCCTAGTTATACAGTCAGATGGGCCCATTATGGACAGAAACTGACCACACTCTTGGCCATTTAAGGGCTCAGCAAACACGCCGGCTGGCTGGGCCGTCCTGTACTGATGGCAATCTCAGGTTCTCCGGGCCTTGGAGTGCCGCCTCGCTCGCCACGGGGTTGGGGAAACCCTCGGAACAAAGTGGGCCCGTCCCTGGACACTAGGGTTGCCCTGGGGCCTTACAGGTAAGAAAAGGAGTGCGCTGTGCAGTCCTGGGTTGGGAGGAACAGGAGAGAACGACAGGGCAAAGAGGGGGCAGAGGGAGCCAGCACGAACTCCCCAGGGCGTCCCAAGAGCACGAGCCAGAACCTGAACCTGGGCTGAGCAGCCGGGCCAGCCTAGCCCTTTTCTAGAAACCCCAGCCTTTGCTCGGGGCACACCGGCTGCCAGGCGCTGTGTAGGTTTAAAAGCAAGTCAGTGAGGATCAGGGGAGACAGTGCTGCTGATTGTCCTCACACCGGTTTGGCTGAGAGGCTGAGGCGGCCCGAGGCTGGCCCTGCCCACAGCAGGCCTGTCCCTCCTGGCCCTGCTCACTCCCCGGCCTTCAGCTCCCAGCCGCTGCCTCGCCCCGGGCTCCGGACATGCCAGGCTGTTGCACTGCAGCTTGGGGAGTAGGAGGCGTGGGTGTCTTGTCACCAAGGAGCCTGACAAGCAGCAGGGGGAGGGGCCTGAGCTGCAGCAGGCCCTGCCTCTGGCCCCAGGATGCGTTCCCAGCACCTCTCCTTCTCCTGGACCTGCCTCTCCACCCCTCCCGCCTTCCACTCCCAGCGCTGCTCCTCCCGCCACAGAGCCTCGCAGCAGCCTCCTCACGGTCCTGTCGCTTCCAGAATCCCATCTGCCCCCCACTTTCTATCACGCCCCCCTCCTTCCAGCACACCTCCACAGGGAGTGTCCCAGAGAGTACAGATGCCATTGCTCCCCTGATCAAAACACAGTCCCTGCAGAAGTGCAAGCAGAGTCAGGCTCTCCGTGTCTGGCAGAGCGGGGCTGGGGGGGGGGCACGAGACGGGCATGAGGTGGGTGCTGCTGCTGAAGGGTCACTGGGACAGGGTTTTGCACAAGGACCAGCACCGTCGGTTCAGATAAAAATACGCGCGCTTGTCTCCAGCAATCGGAGTTTTGGGAATGAAACCTAGAAATAAGAGGCGATCGGAAGGTTTGCAAGGATTTTGTTCTCAAGAAGAGTTGGTAGCAGCGAAGCTTGGGGGAGCTGATGTCCGTCATCAGGAAAGCACTCGCTGAGCTGTAAGCATCCCGGCTGTGGGAGGAAGGAGCAGGGGGTACAGCCAGGGCCTCCCTGAGACGACCACGGTGTGGACGAGGCGGACACTGACCAGCCCACAGCTGCCTGGGGAAAAGGGGGAGAGACGGAGACAGGCGAAGGGGGAAGGCGAGAGGAACTTGACAGATACACAGAGTCACACACAGACACCGTCAGTGTCCGCTCTGCTGCACTCACACAGCTGTTTGGTGATCGTGTACAATGAGAGCACCTCAGGATGCACAGGAGATGCTCAGCCCAGTCATGCTTGTGAATCCTAGCCATGTGGCTGGCAAAGCAGAAATGGAGGGGGAGATGATGAGCTGCTCGCACACCTGTGGTTTGGTTAGTGGTTATGGTGGCTAGTAATTGCATTTGAAACTCCCAACGGAGCGTTTCACAGAAGACACCCAGGCCACTCTGCAGACTGACCCCGCGAAGCCAGAATCCCAGCTTTCAAGGCAAAGTCTCCTGATTTTTAAAAAAATATATTATTATTGACTAGAGGCCCAGTGCACGAAATTCGTGCACGGTGGGAGGGGGGTGCTCCCTCAGCCCAGCGTGCAACAATGCCAGAGTCCCTCACCCCGGCCTCTGGCCAGAGGTCCCTCCCCTCCCTCTGTGCAGCCGAGGAGCGGACGCTGGGCTCGCATTGCCGGGTCGACGCCACCAGCGTCCCGCCCCGGCCAATATGGGCGCCGCCATCTTTGTTGCAGAGTGGTGGTTAATTTGCATATTACCCTTTTATTAGATAGGATTTCAGAGAGGGAGAAGGAGAGAGACATAGAAACAACCGTGACGAGAGAGAATCATTGATCGGCTGCTTCCTGCAAGCCCCACACTGGGGATCGAGCCCCAAACCCAGGCATGTGCACTGACTGGGAATCGAACCTTGACCCCCTGGTTCATAGGTCCACACTCAACCACCGAGCCATGCCGGCCGGCGAGTCTCCTGATTTTTAAATATTGGAAACTTACTCCGATGTGTACTACACTGTCTTCAGGCCTACACTGCGAGCGTGGAAGAAGGTAATTCTGCAGGAAGGATCTGGCTCAGGCAGCGCCTGTGACGGCTGCTGGAGTAACTGGGCACGTGACAGGGCCACCCTCCCACTAGAGCGAGGACTGGAGGGCAGGACCTGCCTGGGTAGCATGTGCTCTGGGTGGGCAGTGACCCGCCCACAGCTGCCAGGGGACAAGGGGGAGAGATGGGGAAAGGGGGAGAAATGGAGAAAGACAAAGAGGGAGGCCAGCGGAAGAAGAAAAGGACAGATCATGCAACATGTTTGACCCTTTTGAAGAGAATGAAGGAAGCCATTTTCTGCTCCCTTGCGGCTCACAGGCATTGATTTTGCCGACAGAGCCTAGCTATGTGCCGGGAGTCTCCCCAGGTCCTCCAGGGAGGGGCATGTGCATGTGAGATGCTGGAGGTGAGCTCTTCAACAAGGGACGGATTTGCAGTGACTGCTGAGCTGGCAGGTGGCCACGTCCAAGGGCAGAGCTGCTGCTCTGACAAGTTCTGCACCCCTTGTCTATTACCAATACCCCCTGCCGCGCCCCCCGGGCGGACCCTCTTCCTATCACAGCGCAGTCCTGCAAACCCAGAGGCTGGCAGGGTCCCTGCCCCGCAACTTTACAGATAAGGGGTCCAAGGTCCAGAGAGGGGCAGTGACCTGCCTGAGGCAGCCCAGCAAGGAGGCGGGAGCGGGATTCCAGGCGGAGTCTGCGCTGCTGGAAGTGCAGTGTTGTCTCCGGTCAATCGGCTCCCGAGTCCCAGGCGCCCGCCCGCACCCTTGTCCGCTTGTGAGGAACAGTCCTCAGGATCGCGGGCCTTATCCTAGCAACGCGCTGGTATTAATAACTAATGTGTAACTTCAAAGAAACCCTCGCTTTAAAACAAAGCTCACGCCACAGCGCTCTTTATCGAGCGGAAGGGGGGCCTCTGAGAGTAGGTGGCGGGGACGCCAGGTCAGGGTGACCTGCTGGCTGGACGCTGCTGCCCGCGGGTCAGCCATCCTTGGCCGGCGTTGAGTTGTACCCAGCCAGGCTCCGGAGTGTAATGGGAGGGTTCACAGGTGGCTGAAACGATAACTTCCTGGTCACGTGCCTCAGTGTGACTTCGCACCCAGGCCTGGACCTACCCTGGTTTCAGCAGGAAGGCCTGTGCCACCTTCCAGCAGAGCTCCCTGTGCTGCCAGGGCCTGTGCCACCGCCCCCCCACCCCCACCCCACCCCAAGCTCCCTGTGCTGCCCAGAGGCGCCCAGGATCTTAGCAAGCAGATTTCCATAAGCCTCTTTGCACTGGTCCACCCAGCAGTGTTCGCGCTAATTGTCTCATTAACAATTATCCACCAGGTGCCTCCCAGGCCTGCACCTGCTGAGTCAGACTCCTCTAGACACAGGAGGCAGCACCAGGGACAGTCGGGGACTCACGACTCAGCACATTCTAGGTCCACAGTCTCCCTCAATCCCACTCTCAGGTGGGGGGAAGGAGGCGCTGCTCAGGGAAGTGGGAGCGCGCCCCGGGGTGCACCTCGGGGTGCTCACCAGCCCCCCCGCCTCCTGTGACCCTTCCACCCTCTGCCTTCCTGGAGCCTCGGTCAGCAGTGGGCAGACGTGGGAGCAGACTGAAGTTTGCTCACTCACCCTTTCTGATGGGACCACAGAAGTAGGAGAGACATGTATGCAAGGACACTCCCCCCACCCCCCATTTGGCCAGGGAGGGAAAGAAGGGACGCTGAGAGGGGACGGGCCTGCGTGGGGTCCCCCAGAGAGCGAGTGAGTGACATGTGGGGTCAGGCCTTGCTTCTCAGCTGTGGCCCAGGTTTTTCTCCTCCCTCCCCACGAAGACCACAGAGCCACCTGCAGGAGTCTGAGCTGTGGGAAGGTGGGGACACGGAGGAGAGCCTGTTCCATCAAAGCCACAGTCACACGGCTGTCCAGGCAGGGACAGTACTGCCACTCTAGGCAGGCAGGCCCCACTCCAGGGATGGAGGAGGGAGTGGGGCCGGGATGGCCTCTGCACACACACAATGAAAAGAGAAATGCCATTTCCTGGGTGTCCCGTGTCTGAGACTCAGGCCCCTGCAGGGCATGGGAGTAATAACAGCACCGCCACGGGGGGCGGGGCGGGGGGGGGGCGCGGTTCAATGCCAGCCCTGCCATGGACAGGACAAGGCCTGCCAGCAGCAGGCACCCAGGGCTGTTAGGAAGGGGGATCTGTTTATATTTCCTAAACACATTTAGCTCATTTTTTCTATAAACACAGGAAATCTGGGAGATGCAGCAAAACCAGGACGTTCCTGAGTGAGGGGAGTGGAGAGCGGTGAAGCGGGTAGAGAGGAGAGAGGACCCTCAGGACCAGAGGGTGGACACGGAGGGGGGTGGGGGTGGGGTGGAGGGAGGGGGACATGCAGGCAAACCCGCTGGGGTTGGAGTCAGCCCCCCGGGGGTCAAATGCCACCTGGGTCACTTAGATGCTGCATGACCTTGGGCCGGCGACCCCCGCCATCTCCCCCCCCCCCCATCTCCCTCTGTGCAGTGTCATTGTTGTGGGGAGTGTGAAGGTTAACTGAAAGCCCAGGGAGGTAGGAGTTTGGGGCAACAGGAGCGCGGTTCTTCCTTGTGGACAGACTTAGAAGCCTGCCCTTCCCCGCGAGAATCCCGCCTGACTGTTAGGAGCAGAGACCCCCTCACAGGTCAGGGCGCATCGGGTCCCTGGGGAGGCAGCCTTTGGCGGGAGGCCCCGCGGTCTCCCCTCGGTCTTGCATTGTCCCTTCTCCATCCTGACTCATCCGTTTACTCAGCCAATGTTTACTGAGCCCCTCACTGGGCCTGGCCTCTTCTAGACACGGTTCTGTGGGCGCAGGACAAACCTCAGACCCCGAAGTCAGCCCTCAGTGGGGTGGGGTGGGGTGGGAGGGAGGCCAGGTCTCCACACCAGAGGGTCCCCGAGCTGGAGGCGCAGGGTGTCTGAGGGGCAGAAGCAAAGTGCTCACGGACTGACTCCCTCTGCGTCTTCGCACAAATGGCCCCCCCGTCTCTGAGCTGAAGTTACCTCCTGTGGGGAATGGGATGATGGACTGGGGTAGCGGCAGGGAGGACGGGAGAGCGGACCTATCCGCCCGCCCCGTGTGAGCGCTGGGCAAGGCTGTGCAGGCCTGCAGCCCTAGTGGCGCAGTTTTGGGGTCACTGCGGGGTGTGTCTTCCTGCCCTTGGGGACCCGGCCACCTCCCAGGGCTGGCTGGGGCCTGGGCCTGCCTCTCCCCACGCCCCTCCCCTCCATCCCCCCCCCACCCCCCACCCCAGCTCCAGTGTCCCAACCCCTCCCCTAGAAAGGACTAACAAAATTCAGAATAATTGCTTCTAATTGTCTTCATCCTCCAGGTAAGCAAACCTGGCTCCTCCCTCGCAGGCCTGAGGGCAGGGCCCCGGGAAAAGAGCCTGTTTTCCTTCAAGAAAAACATAATCATGCCCCTTAGGCCGCTCCCCAAGTTTCCTTTCTCCCTCTGCCCCCGCCCAGGGGTCTGCCAGATTCCTGCTCAACCGTAGGCCTCCACTATCCAGGGGCCGGGCTGTGACTGGCCGGGCTCCACAGCCCACCTGTAGTTGGGAGAAGGGAGATGGCAGCGCCCCTGGCTGTGAGCGGCTCCAGATCCCCGTCCACCTGCACAACTGCGGCCTCGGCAAGATACGTCCATTTTAGAATCAGACCCTGATGGGAATTCCTGCCAGGTATTTACTAGGCGATACCTCTTATCAGGTCTGAAGCTGCAGCTTTCTCCTCCGAAGGAGAAGCCAGGCCGAGGCCTCAGTCCCAGGGCTGCTTGAGGATGAAGAGGGAGCTGACAGTTACCGACCCCCATGCAAACCTCCCCTCGCCCAGCCCAGCCCAGCCCAGGAGGTTGTCCTGGTTCTACAGGGGGACACACTGACCAGGGCTGAGGGTCAGTATGGGGCGGGACCTGTGACAGGCAGGGCGAGGTCCCCTGGCTGGCTGCAGCCACCAGCCTCCTGGACACACTCTCTCAGGGACCTTTGAGCCTCTCTGCACAAATCAGAGCCAGGCCCTGCTAATGGGAACTCCTCTGGGGGGGATGGGGGGAGGGCCTGAGCGGCCAGCAAGCTGTGCCCAGAGGCTGGGATCATAGATACTCCCTGCTGTCCCCTCAATGGACAGAACTGCCCACCTGCTTCCTTCCCAAGAGGGGGGTAGTTACTCCCACTTTACAGAGTTAAAAAGGTTACAGTTTCGTGCCACAAACTGTCCAATGTTGGGTCATTGGACCCCGGAAATGCGTGGTGCCAGGTGGGTCTATTGAAAAGGGAGGGAAGAGTAATATCAATGATGATGTAAGAAATGATGATGCTACGAAACGTGTACTGGGCGCCAGGCACGTTCACACTGCAGGTAAGGGAACCCCTGCAGACAGCGAGTGACCGCCTGCCCAGAGCCCCACAGGAAGTAAGGGCCTCAGCCGGGTCTCTGGTCTCCGGCCTGCACAGCTGCAGGAGCCGGTCTGTGACAGCCACCCCTGGGCGGGCTGCTGTGCCAGTGGGCCCCTCATCCCTGTTCAGTAGCGCTCACCAGCCACACCGCACACCAGGCATGACTAGGCCCGTTTTCTGAAAAGGTTCAGTGGCACCCCCTCCCCCCACACACACACCCAGTGCAGGGAGGGTGGCAAGCGGTAGGGAGTGGGCTGGACTTGAATACAGAACCGCAGGAGGAGAACTGGGAGCCTTCCCTCCTGAGCCCTGTGCTCCAGGCTTCAGACTGGCAGGTGCCCACCCATTTCTTCTCCCTTGTCCCCCTCCCACCCTCCCCAGGATGTCCCGGTCCCCGGCTTCTTCCAGGGGACCATGCCGGGTAGGCGCGCCCCACCACAGCTCCCAGGCAGCCTCTCTCTAGTCGGCGCCTCGGACTAGCTCATCTGTAAAACGGGAGCCAATGAAGGCCCAGACGTGGCGGCCTGTGCACCCTGCGCGCTTTGGCGAAGGCCCCCGTCTGCAGTCCTGACCTCAGCGGGCGGGCGGGACCGTAAAAAACCTTTTTGATCGTCCAGAACCTCACAAGCAAGGGATTCACCCCCCAGAGAACCTCAGGCAGGACCTGCTGCTTGTTTTCTCCCCGTCAGCTCCCTAACTCTGAAAGGGACCTCGCAAACGCCTGCAAGCAGGCCCGCCCCGCCGAGGTCTGACCTTCCCAGTCCTGGTCTTCACACACAGGTAAGAATAATGAGCTCAGAGAGGGGCAGCCTTTAGCCCGAGGTCACACAGCGAAGGGATGGGTTTGGGGGCGGGGGTGGCTGTGCCGTGGCATTCCAGGCAGGCGTTGGCGCCCGCTAGTCTGCCCGCTTCTGATACCCGGGTTCGAGAGGATAGGCCGCTAACGAGCGGCCCATTAGGAGGAATTGTCACTCCTGTGGGACCGAGGTTGTCCCATTAGGGCGAATTGTCATTCCTCCCGGAGCGAGGTTGTCCCGGCTCCGTGCAGGCTGAGTGCCGGGGCCGAGAGCAATTAACGCGGCTCCGGAGCGGGCAGCCGCCTCTGCCCGGGGCAGCCGGGGCGGGGCGGGGCGGGGGCGGGGCGGCCGGCGCGGCTGGAGCCGGTCACCCGGCGCAGCCCCTTCCCCGGAGCCCGCCTTTCATCTCCCCGCGCCTGGCGCCTGCCCGCAGCCCAGGCCCGTCTACGGCCCCCTCCCTCGCCCCTCCCCCGCCTCCCCCCAGCCGCGGGGACCCGGCGCTCCGTCCGGGCGCTGCTAGCGCTGCGGCCCGCGTGCGTCCTCCGCGGTTTGCAGGCGAGTTTCCGCCCGGGACTCGCGGTGCGCGTGCCCGCTGCTCCACACGGGCCCCGGCGCCTGCAACCTGCCCGGGGGCGCGGAACGTGGAGGCTGCGGGTGCGCGCGCCGGGGCCTGGGCCGCGCCCGGCCATCCCCGGGTCCCCACTTCTTACCTGCGTGACCCGGGGCTGCACACTCAGTGCGTCCTAACCTTGGGCTTTCCACCTGGGACATGGAGAAAATAATCCCGCCCCGAACGGTGTGTTAGGACAGATGAGATGCGGGGGACCGGTCCAGGCACTAACGCACCCTGGAGCGCTGAGGCTTGGTGTGACTGAGCTCCCGCTGGGAGCCCACCTTCCCGCCTACGAGTATGTCACCTTAGGGAGTGCCCCCTAAGAGCCAAAGCCGGCCCTCCGCTACGGGCTGCACCGACTCTGACTCCGCTGAGGGATGCACGTCCCCAGCCGCCCCAAGTTCTCAGCCCGGGAGGTTTTACAAAGAAGCCACAGTGAGCTGCACGCAGGCGGCGGTGCGCCTGGTTTTGGGGAGCTGGCCGAGAGAAAGCAGTGGATAGATTGTTACCGCTTTGGATATACAATGTTTTCTATTGATTCCCCTACACCTTTATGTAGCCTATTGAATGTAATCACCATAAGAACCGTCTCAGGTAGGGCTTCTCTCTTACTTCAGGGACTAGGAAGCAGGCTGAGGGGCGCGGGGGCAGAGTGAGGTGCCCAAGGTCCCGGCCAGGACGCCAGGAAAACGCAGCCTCCGCAGGAGTGGCGGACAGCGCTCTTCCGAAAGGGTTCCCCTGTGCTGAAGTCCCACCCTTCTCCCAGCAGAAGTGAGTCCCTTTCCTGAATGTCCCCACCCAGCAGGGCGCTGGGGAGGGAGCTGCAGAAGACCCTTGGGCAGGCTAGTTGCCCCCTGGGCATCTCTCCTATTCACAGGCAGCTTGGCACCCTGGCTTCCGGCACCAGGAGTTTGTTTGTTTGTTTTGTTTTCATCTCTACCATTTTCCTATTTCTGGCCTCATGCATTTCTTTTCCTGTCTGGACACCAGGAGGAGAACATGGCTTCCCCTTTTCCTGAAAAGTTCATCCATCAAAATAAAAGGGCTCCAGCACTGTGGCTTTTTATTTTAATTTCACAGGAATGAGCCTGGGAAATGGATAAATATGAACAAGGAGTTTGCAGAGCTAGAAAGCGGTGCCTGGGTACAGCCCAACTGACAGCCGGAGCCTTTGGTGCACTGTGGCACCTGGGGGCTCAACGAATTTCAGGTTTGCTTCCAAGACATGCAGCCTGCACCGGGCAGGGCGCCTCTCTTGGAGGCACAGGCCATCATCTGGCTTTACCGTCGGGTATTGGAGATGCATATCAAGCCACCCATCATCAGATGTGACTCAGGGGGAATGCACACGTCCCCAGGTAGCTCTCACAGTTGTTGTTGTTGAACTTTCTCTGATTTTCTACTTTGTTGAAGAAAAAAAAGAGAAAAGAATGTGCTTGTTCCTTGTGGAGGGGGAGGGAGCAGAGGGTTCAGAAGGCCATGGTTAGGACTTCTTCAGTCTTTAAGTTTCCAGGACAGTTTCTAAATCGTGCCGAATTAGCCGGCCATGCAGGCTGTTTTTCTCCTTGGAGATTCAGATAATGCCTGTTTGCCTCCCCTACCCAGCAGTTTCACTCCAGGCTGGGAGGGGGGGGGGGGGGTGTGCACAGGCCGGGGGAGGAAGCAGGGCATCAGAGAGGTGCTCTGGCAGTGGGTCTGGGGGTCAAGTTTCTAAGACTTGAAGTGCTAGGAGCCTCCAAGCCTTGGCCATTTCAGTACCACAAACAATGTCCCTTCCTTACAAGGCTCTGGTAACTGGTGCTGTGTGCACGGCCCTGAGCTGGGGGACTTCTGTTTCCCTCCTCACTTGCAGAAAAAAATGGTTCCGATGCAGATAAAAGCAGCTGCCGCCCAGGAGTCATTGGAGTCTTGGCCCAGCGGCCTGCGGCCTGCAGACATCCCAGGCCTCTGTGCAGTGAAGCTCGCTCTCCCCTTCCCGGCAGAGAAGCAGAGGCAGTCGTCAGTAAGGCTTGAGATGGAACTACCCAGGTACAATTGGGCGTGGGGTGAGATTCTCTCTCTCTTTCTCTCTTTTCCTTCCTTCCTTTTAAAACCAGGTGTAATGTATGAAATGTGCTTCCCCAAAAGGTCCAGAGGCCTGGGGTGTGCAACCTGGGAGCCCTGAGTCTCTGAGACTCGCAAGAGGGAGGAAGGCATTAGATCGTATCATGCCTGTTCTTCCCTTGTCCTCCTCCAAGGCAAATACTGGCACCCAAACGCACAGGACAAACACAGGCCCAGACAAACGCAGGAACACAGAATGCGCCTGGGCCGGAGGAAAAGCCCGCAGGAGCCGCCAGCAAGGGGGTTCAGGGAAAAGGAACCCCAGGGACTCCAAGAGTGCACTGGTTTCCTCCTCGCGTGGAAGACGTGGGGAGCACTGTCTTCGTTTGTCCAGTCGGGACTGTGCGGGAGAGGGCAGCCCCTGACCCCCTCCGGGGCTCTCTGTGGCCTCTCCTCTGCCAGGCGCTTAGGTAACAGCGGGCGCCCACTGGCACTCACTGAGAGCGAACTCCTCCGCGGAGCGCCCCATTGCTGCTCCCTTTCGCTCCGGGGGGCTGGCCCGGTTCAGTGCCGGCCCCTAGAGTTGCGCAGGTAGCCCAGTTTTGGCGCATAGTAGGCGCTTCCTACTTGTTTTTGCAATATTAGCTGCAGACTTGAAACGTGTTCCAGCGGCGGGGGGGGCGGGGGGGGGTGGGGGGGGGGTGTGATACAGACCCGGGGCGCCTTTTCAAAAGAGGGGTCAAAAGAGAGAAGAAATGGGACTCGGAGAACTTCCTTTTTAAATAATCGGCCTTAATTACGCCTTGGACTTTTCAGCTTTGGCGTGATTATAACCCTTGAGGGATCGCCTAATAACAACTCTGCTGACTGCTCCTGTAATTAACTCCTAATTTATTTCAAACAGGGGGGAGGGGAGAAAGGACCAGCCTCTGCCGCCAGAGCCAATGGGAGGCGCGCGTTCGTGACGTCAACGCCAGGGCCGGCGCGGATTGGCGGGCCCGAGTCTCCCACTTCCCCTTGGAGGAAAGGCTCGGCTCCCGGCGCGCCCCTCCCGTCTCCCCCCCAAAAAGTTTGAGTCGCCGCTGCCGGGCTGCCAGCCGAGTCGCGCGCCGGGACCTACGTGGGGCAGAGAAGTCATGGCTTCTCCGTCCAAAGGCAAGGACCTGTTTTCGTCGGATGAGGAGGGCCCGGCGCTAGGGGCCGGGCCGGGCCCGGGGCCCGGGGGCGCCGAGGTGGCGGCGGAGGAGCGCCGCGTCAAGGTCTCCAGCCTGCCCTTCAGCGTGGAGGCGCTCATGTCGGACAAGAAGCCGCCCAAGGAGGCGTCCCCGCGGCCCGCCGAGAGCGCCTCCGCCGCGGCCACCCTGCGGCCGCTGCTGCTGCCGGGACACGGCGCCCGCGAAGCGCACAGCCCCGGGTCGCTGGTCAAGCCCTTCGAGACCGCCTCGGTCAAGTCGGAAAACTCCGAAGACGGAGCGGCGTGGATGCAGGAGCCCGGCAGATACTCGCCGCCGCCGAGTGAGTGCGCGCCCGGGCGGGGACGCCGGGTGCTGGAGGGAGCCGGGGCGGGTTTCCAGGCAGGGGGTTCGGAGAGCCCCCGGCACCGTGCGCCCCGGAGAGCAGGCGCAGCTGGTTCGGGCCCCGGGTATCCCCCGAGTTCCGCGCGTCGGCTGCATCCTGGACACCCGCGGGCACTGGCGCAGCGCGTGGCCCGGGTCCCCTCGCTGTGCAGAGGGCCGCGCGCAGCTGCCGACTCGCTGGTCGGGGCGGGCGAACCCTCGCTGGGTTTGCGGGTGGCCTCCTTGGGTTTCTCTAGCCCCCGGCCCTGCGCTTCGGCCACTTCGCTTATTTTGTTTCGCTGCCACCAGCGTCTGGGGAGTGAAGGGGGGTGTGAAGTTCACAGCCCCTCGGGGTGTGCCCTCCTTTTAACGATGAGCCAGCTGAAATCTAGCCCGATATTGGGTGGACAACCTGATCTCCCCTGGATCCCGCGGGCGTCGAAGCAGCACCCCGCGAAGGGAAGGCGGCAGAGGCTGATGCGGGGCTGATGTCCCCGCCGCCGGCACCTCGGCGAAGAAGTCCCGAGCTTCGCTGGGAGCGGGCCCGGGCTGAAGCGAGGGGTGCCCCGCTTGGCTTAGTGATCATGAAAGGCTTCCCTGGGCGCCCAGCTCAGCAGACCCCAGTCATCGCTGGAGCCCCGAGGCGCAGGCAGAGGCGGGACCTGGGGCTGCCCCCTTTCTGAGACACCCAGGCTTTATTTTAAGAAGACTGACTTGACTGGCAGTGGCCGAAGTGGGGCCGGGGCCCTGGTGTCCGAGCCAGGCTGCTCTGGGGTGCCCTAGCCCCAGACCTTGGGTCCTTCTCCCCAGAGGGACCCAGCAGAGGTCCTCACACTCGCACCCCGCTTCCTGCAATGAGGCGGGCGGGCGGGGAGTTGGCCCAGGAGAGGGGTGACGCCTTCAGCTTCAGCATCCATGTTGGGGCCCTGGGGCCTTCTGCAGGTTGGAAGTCATTCCCCACTACTTTAAGTCTCTCTCTGGGCCTTTAAGAGTTCTCTGCCCGCTGTACCTCTGGGAAAGGTGGGCAAGAGGGGGCTTGTGGAGGGGCTTTTTATGCAAAGTCAGGAGACGCCTCTCTCTCCACTTCCACCCGTCAGCCCTGGAGGCTGGAGGTGCACAGCATTTTGTGAACAAAACCGGGCCATCTACCTGGCGTCGGAGGCTGTCCCCGCCGGCGTCTCTCTCCACCCTGATAGAAACTCCAAAAGATTCAAAGGGCGTGGAGATTAAGGACTCAAAGAATTTAAATACAAGTTTGCTCAGTGCTTTATGGCACTTTTAACCATGTTATCTTATCTGATCTCTGTGGCCAGAGCCGGCCTCCTGGGAACAGATGAGGACTTTGCAGCCGAGTTCAGAGGATTCAACACACCCAGCTTGGCTTCACAGAAAGAAACCGGGCGCCACAGAATGACGGGGCTCCTCTGGACATTCTAAAATGCCTTGCCCGGAACCTCACCGCGTGATCAGTATTGCTTACCCATTTTATTGATGGGGAAGTAGAGGCTCGGGAACTTTAAGGGACTTCATATGTTTGACAACTATTGAGTGCCCCACGGGTTCCTAGGCCTGGGCCCATATGCCCCGCGGCACAGGCAGCTTCGGGCCTTCCAGGGAGACATGTCCAGAGGTCAGAAGTCCCACTTCCTCAGGCCTCCAGGTTCTGGGATGGCCATTCCCTCACTGACCTCGGTAAACAGCCCCACCACAGAGTGTAACCCAGCTTCCCTGCTAAGTAAGGCCACCTTGGGCCCTGGAGCTGACCTTCCCATAAGAAAAGCTGGAGATTCCGAGAAAGGACTTCATTTTAAAACAAAAAGTGGGTTATTGGTGCTTGGGGCCTGCAGAGGCCACAGGAGTGCGGGAGTAGGAGCCAGGTCCTGGGAGCTCCCAGGGAAGGAGCCTGGGGCGGGAGGGAGCCACCCGCCCTGGCCTGGTTTTGTTATTCAGAGGAAGTGGGATAAATGCTGTTTTGCTTTGTATAATCGCATCCTTCCTCTGCTTGGTTTAAAATGGGGGGGGGGGGGGAGGTGGGAGGTGGGAGGAGGAGTGGGGGGCCAAGAGGAAGCGTCCCAACTTTTCGGCTTTGATGCCCGTCTCCCGGATTTCATAACTCACATGTAGCCCCCAGGAGGGACTGTGCCGGGAACTGGAGTTGCTTTCCCACTTAGCGCAGGATCCTGCTGAGACGCTGGGAGCTGGGGACCCGAACCCCTGCCGCTGGGCCCTCCAGAGCCCGGCCATTTGCGAGGCTGAGGACGTCCGGGTCCTGGAGGCGCCGACAGTGTGGTTAGGGTTATTTGTACGTTAAGGAGCAGGTGCCCTGGTTCACTTAGGGATTAGCGTTTGCAGGTACGTCTCTGTGGTCCTTCTCGCCCACCCCTCCCAGAATGCTGGCTTTCTGGTTGGTTGCCGAACCCACTACCTCTTTCTGTCAGTCACTTAACGTGATGGTTGGTCATGTCACCCGGGACAGGTCCACTGCTTGCTGGAAGCGGCGGCTGGGCTGGGACCTGTGCTGTGTCACCCTCCCGTACGAAGTGTAAACTCTTGGGCCACCAAAGTAACAAAACAAGAAATGCGACATTCTCCCCCTGAGTCCTTGCAGTTATTGTAACTGCGGCTCCACTTGGAAAATTAGCATAGCTCGTAAAAGCCAAACGCAGCCAGTTAATTGTTTAGCAACCTGCCCCCCAGTGCCTCCCGCCTCCCCCTCCCCCTCCCCCCTCCCCTCCCCTCGAGGAAGGAAGCCCTGAGTGAGCTGATGCCCTGGGACTGCGAGGTGCCCGGCCAGTCCCGTGGCTTGTCATCGAGTCCAGTGAGGCACGGAGTCTGATGCTGCTGGCGTACCTTCATTTGGCTTGTTATTGCCTCTCCGAACCCTGGCGACAAACGAAGCATTTACACGTTGGCTCCACACCACGGCATAATGGGCCGGATGACTAAGATGTCATCACATGCTCTCCATCCCCAGGCGAGGCGGCCTGATTTCCCCTGACATTTACGTTTATGGGCGAGCTAATTTTTCTCTCCTTGGTACAGTTTATATCCCAGAAGCACCCGGCCAAAAAGCTCAGCCCACATCTGTAAAGTGATGTTCAAGTTTTATCATCTGTAGACGGATGGAATGACAGCTGTGGCGGTTTACTGCGTGGGGCTGCTCCCCCCTCGCAAGATGCTGTTAATTTACCACAGACCCTCTCTGCAGGGTTACCCTCCGCCAGTGTGCGGATACGGCCCAAGGCGTCCGCGGGGCAGAGAGGGAGCCGCCCGCCTTCAGAAGACCCTTCTCATTTTCTTTCCCATACGCGATTTTGTCAGCATCCGCGGGAAGTGAGGACTATTCGGAATCCATCCCCCATATTATTGATTTCTGGTTTTAGAGCAAGAGAAGAAGAGGGAGGGAGGGAGAGAAACATTGATGTGTTGTTCCACTTATTTGTGCATTCATTGGTTAATTCTTGTATGTGCCCTGACCAGGGGTCCAACCCAAACCTTGGCTTTTCAGGAAGCTGCTCTAACCAACTGAACTCCCCCCCCCCCCCCATTTTAATGAGGAGAAATTAAGCTCAGAAGAGATGGGGTTTTGATCTTAGGAACCAACCACTTGACTCCCTTGACTTAGGAGAGGTCTGTTCTCAGGAGTTCTATTTCCATTGCTCTAAGGCTGTTTATTTCCCATAAAGTTCTGTTACACCATTAAATTCCCAAACGTTTTAGCAAAAGCCTCAATTTTTTAAGATGAAGTAATTTATCTATTTAAATATCAATTTTTTAAAATGAAGTAATTTATCTATTTAAATATGGTCCTCCATCCTCCTCCCCCCACCCACACCTGGCTCTGACAAAGGAGTCTGGAAGATGAAGAGGGGGCCCTGGCCTTGCTAACCGCTCCCTCTCTGCCCCCAGGACACCTGAGCCCCACCACCTGCACCCTGCGCAAGCACAAGACCAACCGGAAGCCGCGCACGCCCTTCACCACGTCCCAGCTCCTGGCGCTGGAGCGCAAGTTCCGGCAGAAGCAGTACCTCTCCATCGCCGAGCGCGCCGAGTTCTCCAGCTCGCTGAACCTCACAGAGACCCAGGTCAAAATCTGGTTCCAGAACCGGAGGGCCAAGGCGAAAAGACTGCAGGAGGCCGAACTGGAAAAGCTGAAAATGGCCGCGAAGCCCATGCTGCCCTCCGGCTTCAGCCTCCCTTTCCCCATCAACTCGCCGCTGCAGGCAGCCTCCCTCTACGGCGCGTCCTACCCTTTCCATAGACCTGTGCTCCCCATCCCGCCCGTGGGACTCTACGCCACTCCTGTGGGGTATGGCATGTACCATCTCTCCTAAGGACGACTGCCCGCGGACTCCGGGACAGGACGAGGCGTGTTCCATGGGTCCCCCGCCCTCGCCAGGAAGCGCCCGGCTCTGCCAACCTCACACGCACCACCCCGAGCAGCCAGGCCGCCGCCGCCGCCTTCGTCCTGGGGGCTGGAGACCCCAAGCTCCGTGTTCTTGGTGTCATTTCCCAGACACCCCCTTCTCCTCACAAAGATTGGCTCTGATGGTTTTTATATATAAATATATATCACGAAACAGAACGCATTTTTATACAGCGGACGTCAAAATCCAAGTTATTTTGAAAGGCGAAATTTATATATATACTTTTTTATGTATATCACCCTAACAGACTGCTGACGTTCATTTGTGTGGGTTTTTTTTTCTTCTTAGAGGGGGAGACAAATTGTTTTCTAAAATTGCTGAAATGTAGTGATTTGGGTGGGATGACTGGCTGTTGCTTAAGGAAAACAGATATTAGAATTAGACACAAAGTGCATAGGCCACCCATAGGGAGACATTCCTCCGGGCGACAGGCACAGGCCACGTACAGTCTTCCATGCACTCGACTAATTAGCGGCTACACATTGGGCCCTGTTTGCCCCCCCCCTGCACATTGCCACATTGCTACCAGTTAAACGTTTCCTTTTTTTGGGGGGGGTGGTAAGATCAATAAAAGGGGGCTGAGAAGACTGAGCCAGCCTCGGGGTAAAGTGGGAAATGGAAGTACTTCCCTCCAGGCTGTTGCTTAACTCCATTTCAGATCATTGTCCGGAGGAATTGATGGTTCTGTGAAATGCTCTGGGTCAGTCCTCACACGTTGCAAAAGTGATGGGGGAGGGAGGGGTGTAGTTAATTCTCTGCTTAAATAAATGTCTTGTAACCATTACCTATATGCTACATATTCTTGGACAATGAATAGATCCAGAAAGAAAGAAAAATCCTGCTTTCTCTGTGTGTGTACCTATTGTATGTGCTAAACGTATTAGGAAAATTTATATCCTTTTTTAACATGTTGGGGGCCGAGGGAGAAGCCATGTTTTGACTTGCTAAGAACCCACTTAGCTCCCTGGTATTGCATCTTCCCATTCATCTCCCCGCCCCACCTTCCCCCAACCAGTATACTTCATCCCTTTGAAAGGGTGTCTTGTATAATTTTATATATTTTATTGAAGAGTTATTTCTTATCTCTTATTCCGAATTAAATTAAACATTTGTTTTATTGCAGTAAAGTTTGTCCCAATTTAATTATTTCAAGAGGCAATCTCTCTGGGTTCTTCCTTGGGCTTTGCTCAAAAAATGCCACCCAAATGGGGGGAGGAAGGCTGTTGATTTTTATTATTTGAATGCGAATCAATCAAGAGTTTTGGCCAGATTCAGCGGGGAGGGGAGTGGGCGGTCCATTGAAAACAGCAAAATCCTTTGAAATATTTCCCCTGCAGCTTGGGTTACTCTTGGAAAAGAAGTGGAGTTTTGGAAACTCCAGTGAAAGATGAGCTTGGGAGAAAGGTGCAGGGTGAGGGCCGCCAGCATGGGAGACTCTAGATGGTCAAGGGGAAATCCTGAACTTGAAATTTACCATCTATCAAAACAGCAGCAAATTGGCTCTGAGGGAAGAGCCCATGGCTCCTGGCAAATGGGGGTGGTGACTGGTGCCCTGTGGAGGGTCTCACAGAGGCCCCCTTCCCCATTCCAGCCTCTTCCCCCAACAGTCCCCGACTAATCCTCTCTCCGGTGGTTTGAGGGGGACTGGTTCATTGGAGTCTCCTTCGCTTTGCAGCTTTGCAGCCTCCCTCCGCTGGATACAGAAAGGGGGTCAGGCCTGGGCCTGAGGCATCCCTATCCAAACAAGTGGCTAGTGGGCAGGGGGCTGAGGGGAGGGCACCTTCAAGGCCACTTTCCGATGCACCAGTGAGTGAGGAGGCTGCGGTGCCTCACCTCCCCCGGTCTGATGAGAAGCCCCTGGGAACCCAGAAGGCGGGAGGCCGGCACCTGGCACTGGGGGACCGGCGCTTTGGCCCGCATTTTCTTGCGGATGGCCGCGAGCCTCAGGCCTCACAGCCCTGCACCAGGTGCCCGAACCCGGCTCCGTTCCTGGCAGAGCCCACGGAAGTGCCCAGACCTTCCCAACTGTGCCACCTCGCCCTCTGGCGGGCCTCCCAGCCCCAACTTCCAACCCCGGCCCCAGTCCGCCTTCCTCGCTTAAGGGATGCGCTTGCCAAAGCCCAAAGCCCTTCAGGGTCCGCCATCAGCCGCCTCCTTGGGTCCCCAGTTAGCCGTCTCCCCAGCTTCCCTTCCCGGCACTGGGACCCCGCAGCCTCAGGGATCCGAGCCCAGGAGGGAGTTGGGAGACCGGGCTGCCTGGGAGGGGGGTCCTTAGCCCCAGTGCTGCTGGGAGAACGGTGGCTGTGGCTGCTGGGCCTGTGGGGTGAAGGGAGACGCCTGGGCGACGGCGCATTACAACAGAAGCCCCACATCCCCAAGGCTCAGGCTCAGACACAGGCACTCGGCATGGAGGGGGTCGCTGAGCTGAGGGCTGAGCCAGGTTGCGGGGACCTTGCCTGGCTCTGGGGTCCTCTGAGCCTCCCAGGGAGCTGGTTCGGCCGTCCTGGGGTCCCCGCTGCGGAGGGCCCGTTATGCCGTCAGAGACCAGACCAGCAACCTTCGGGCAGAAGGCCCCTGACTCCCCAGAACCCCGCAGCCCGGCCCTGGACCTCCTTGCAGGGGCTGCTGGAGGCCAGCACACAGGCCCTCACCCCCGCGTTCTTCCCGCTTTCATCCAAAGCTTCCCAGAAACAGCTCTGCTTTCCGCAAAGGGGAAGGAAGGAGGGGACCCTGTTCTGAGCCCCTAGGTGTGGAGCTAGCCCTTCTCTCTGCCGCATGTAGCGACTGCACAGCCGCGGGAGGAGGAGCCCGAGGCCGAGGCGGCTCCCTGAGCACAGGGCCAGCGCGTGGTGGGCTGCGGGTTGGCCACGGCGGCCACGCAGGAGCCTCAGACCTGATGCGGGGCCTGCACCGCCGCCGCCGTCCCCATCCCCAAGCCCTGAGGACCCGGGTCTGGGCCTCTCTCTGCATCCCGTCCTCCTCCCTCACTGCGGGGGGGGGGGGGGGGTGTCCCCACCCAGGACCCCGTTTCCCTCTCTCCTGGGACCTGGGCTCAGTCTAGGAGGGGGTGCGGGCAGGGCCTGCAGGTAGGCGAGAAGGCCTGGCGGGAAGAGGCTCCGGCACAACGCAAACCCTCTGCCCGCCCGCCTGGCCCGCTTGAAAAGAGGGCCCTGCCTTTGAGGGGACCTCGCCCGCCCGAATGAAACTCCCACGGCCATTCTTCGCCATAAAAGCCGCTCATTTGCCACGGGTTGGAGAGGCCATTCCCCACCCCCACTCCCGCTCCACTGCTGGGTTTGGAATAAACATAAACCTCCTGCATAAAAGAGCCATGGCGCTCTCTCTCTCTCTCTCTCTCTCTCTCTCTCTCTCTCTCTCTCTCTCTCTCTCTCTCTCACACACACACACACACACCCCACCCTCTGAAATCACAGGGCCTGGGTAGTGAAGTTGATTACCCCGTTTCCCCTTCAACGTTCAGTAAAACAATTTTTCCCACTTGGCGATGCTGCGGGCATCTTTAATGAAGCTGGTCGGAGGGCTGGGAGGAGAAGTCGGCTGTCAAGTCCTGGACCCCTCTCCCCGGCTCCCCCCCCCCCCCAGCCCCTCTCCCCTCCGCCCTGCTAGGAACTAAATAAAAAGCAGGAAAATTACTTTCCAAAATAGCCCCGCTTCAAAGCAGACCCAGGCGCGGGCTTCGGGGATCCTGAACCCGGCCCCGATAAGGCTCCTAATAATCAAATCCAAACTCCATCCACCTCCTCCGCCTCCCTCCTCCCTCCTCCGGACCCTCTGCATTTGTTGATGAAAACACTTTGATGTCCCAAACAATTATTATTATAATTTTAAACAACCTGGTATTTTCCATTACTAACGGCTCGGGCTTTGAAGTTACACCTCATAATTTCCTAAATTAAATAAATCATTTTAAGTTTGCACTGGGAGGCTTTTAATAGCAGAGAAAGGAATATCATTATCTTATTGAGACCCAATTGCGGCGGCTCCAGCCTGGCTGTAGCTGGGGGCTAAGTAGGCTCCCTCCAACAGACACACTTTATTAACCTCCCATAACTCTTGAAAGAACATTTTTATATTTTCTTTGATTCCCCCTCCCTCTCTTGTTTTAAAGCGGCCCCGACCTTTAATTGGTGCCTAATATGAAAAGCATTATTTTTAACGCTATGTAATTTACCAGCGGCAGCAGGCCAAGCAAACAATTGTTTCTTAGACTCGGTTTTTCACACAGGGCAAAGAATGCCGCTCCAAACCCAACTTTTCACGGGTGGTTGCACTAATTAATACAGTGTCTGCGGCTCCTGGGGGTTTAATATTGAAGCCTACGGGGCGGAAGGGGTTTAGAAGTCCGGCTCCTGCCACGGCGCCCTCGGATTTCTTTCACGCTGTTTGACCCTGTCTGTGGAGTCAGCACAGACAGAAACTGTTCCCTGGCCCGCACGCCCGGAACCCCCAGTGCCTCCAACTTGGGATTGAAGGCTTGGGGGGGGGGGCAGGCTTGGGGTGCAGGGAGCCCCCTGCTCACTCTGGGTTTGGGGGAGGGATGCCCCTCTGGCAGCCTGGAGGGGAAGAAGCCCGCCGGGCTGGGCTGGAGTCAGGCTGTTGGGGGCAAATGCCAGCTCTCCCGGGCACCGGGTTCTGGGTACGGAATTGCCCAGGACAGGCAGGGACTGGCAGGGGGACTGGGAAAGGGACCCAGGGACCCAGGGACTCAGGGACCCAGGGACCCAGGGACCCAGGCCAGCTTCTCTCTCCAGCTCCCACATTCTTGTGTCTGACTTCCCATTCTCATCTCCAGTTCCACCCCCCGGCTCCTTCTCATTCTTTTCTTCTTTCCCCTCCGTTCATTCTTTCCCATGTCTGTCCCATGTTATATGTTTTCACACTTTTCCTTTCCCACCTTCTTACTGTCTGACAATTCCTTCCCAAGCTCATAGCCTTCATTTCTTTTACGCTCTTTTCTTCTCTTGTTTTCCTGTCACTTTGCTCTTCCTTTGCGTCTCTGAATAGTGTTCGGTTTTCCATTTATTCTCGTTCCCACTGTCACCTCCTCCCCACCCCCCACTCCGTCTCTGTTCCCAGTCTTTCTTCCCCGGTTCCAGCGATTTCGTGCCGGATTCCGGAGCCCAGCCCTGCTCGCTCCTCCCGGCGCTGCGCCCTGGCGCGGGGGGCTCCTGGCCACCGCGTCCCTTGGGCGCCTGCCCTCCCCGCTGCACCTGGCGGGCCAGCCCGGGGGACCCCTGAGCAGGGAGAGGGCAGGTCCGCGGGTTTCTCCCTGGGGCCGTGGGCGTCGCGGCGAGAAGGGCAACGCCGGGCCGGGAAGGGCCAGGTCCCCGCGCTCGGCCCCCGGCCCCGCCCGCCGCCGGCCGCCCGTTTGAAGTCGCGGGCCCGGCAGGAATGCGGCCGGGTTATCAATCACGCAGCTGGATCCCGAAGGTCTCGGCCTAATCACATTTAATTGCTCGTGGAGGCCCACTCTCGCCCCGGGCCGGCCGCCGCGCTCAATTACTCCCCAAATACCAGCCGTCAAGGAGCGCGCGCTGACACCGCGGCCCGCGCCGCCCGGGCTCCCCGCCGCCCCGGCGCCCCGGCCCCCGCCCCGCCCCCCGTCGTTAAACTCACACCTCGCCCCAGAGGAGCAAGCCGAGCGGGTAATCACAGTCCCTTTACGGGCGCTTCCCGAGGCCGGGCTCCGGGCGCAGCGACCTGCACCTCCCCGCGCCTGGGAGCCTCGCCCCCGGCCGGAGACGATGCCACCGGCTCCCTTTGCGCTATGGGAACGGACCGAGGTTCCTTCCAGAACGTGTCCGAGGTGGCAAAGGTAGGCAGCGCCCCGCCGGGAAGGGGCCTGGCGACCCGGCTGTTCCGCCGGCCGAGAGCACAGGGCAATAGCGCCTCCCAGAGGCGGGAGCCGGACCTGGCCCGCACCTTCCGCAGGTACTTCTCCTGGCAGCTCCTCCCTCCCTGGTGCCAATCCTGGAAAGTATCCCCAGTTATCCCTTTTCCAGGTGAGGACACTGGGGTCCGAGCCCGGACGTGAACTTGGGGTGTGGGAGTGGGGGGGAGAAGCTCGCTCTCACACTGAGACCCTGGCCTGTCCCTGCCTGAAGGCCAGGACCTGGGGGTGCACTCACACCCACAGAGCAGGGGAGGAAACCTCCCACAGAAGCTGCCCAGAGGGGGCCCAGCAGGTGGGCATCACAGCTGCTGAGTGGGCCCAGAGGCACCTGTCCTGCCGGCGTGGCCGCTGCTTTAGGAAGAGAGCGCGCACGTGTGTGTGTGTGTGTGTGTGTGGTCTGCCACGCACGGGGAGGGAATAACTACACACCTGGACGCTGACAAGAGGGGGACAGGGACTTCTCACTGCGCGGGGCCAAAGGGCTTATGTCGGTCTGCAGTACTGTTGCCATAAGATGTGAAGCGGAGAAAGCCAGGTACGACACACATTCCTGCAATGGTCAGTTATGTTGAACATATATAATGTATCCCGTCCTGTCGAAGATACCACCAATCACAACGTGCATTTTATATTCCACTAAAAAGAAAACATGGTCAATGGTGCTGCAATATTGCATCCCCTAGAATTTTGTTATACTTATTATCAGCTTTTATTATTAAGAGCTCTTCTAAATTAAGAAAAAAATAGATGAAATGGATGAGAGTCATCTAAAGTCAGTCTTTGATTGCCTTTATTCTGTCCCCTTTCTTAATCCTCATATGTGTTTATAAAATATATTCCAGTTCCCCAAACACTCTCACCCGAGTTTGGCCCTCAAGGCAATACGGGGCATAATAATTTCCCCATGTCATGGAAAACGAAAGGTGACTTCCCCAAGGTCACAGAGCCAGGAAGCGGAGCCAGGGGGAGGGTAAGGCCCCGCTAGATTAGAGGTCTGTGTGTCTAGCTCGCTCACTCGCTCTCTCTCTCTCTCTCTCTCTCTCTCTCTCTCCCTCTCTCTTCCCCCCTCCCCCAAAGCATACAGGTCTCTGAGAGGGGTTCCTGAGTTGCAGGGCCTGATAGAAAAAGGGCTGTTTTAGTAGCAAAGCTCGGCCTATTTTTATTTCAGGGCTGAGAAGGCTTGATGATGGAAAAACTGACTTTGTAAAGAGACTGTGCCTAAGACGCCAAGTGCCGCCTGAAACCCCATCGCAGAAAATCACCTGAAAGGCGGTGGTGATGGATGAGGCACTTATTGATGTGAAATTGGCCAATTTAGGGCAAGTCTGAGGGCTGCGAAGTATTCACTCCTCCTCCTTCCCACCACACTAGCTGCTCACCCCGTCTAGTCTTTCCGGTTGGATTTCCCTTTGTTTAGCGATGGGAACAGAGAGGAGCCAAAAAGCGTAAAAAAGCCTGGGGGTGGGGGTAGGGGGTGGGGGGAATATGATCTGGGATTTGAGGATTCCCGGAATGCAACTGTGCAGTGAAGTCATCCCAGTGGAGGGGGCTGAAGGCTGGGCTTCCAGCGGCCACGTCATTGCCCTCCTCCCGCCCCCGCCGACCCCCCTCCCCGTGGGCTGCTGGCACAGGGCATTGGGCTGTGGCTCCGCCTTTGGGGAAAGACCTGCAGATCTAAATTATTCCCAGGGTTAGGGACATCTCTGCCCTCCTGCGACACCACTGAACCACAGCCCGGTGAGAAGGGGCTGATATTTCTTTTTCAAGAAGTGGCCAGTACGGAGGAAATTAGGTTTTAGAAGGAAAGAAGCGATTAGAGGGAAGGCACATGATTTCCCTGAGTCTGGGACGGATGAAAGCTGAGCAGGAAAATGTCTCTTTCAGGGACAGTAATGCCCACATCTCCCTCCCCAGACCATCCCTGGCCAAGTCTGGGGCTAGAAAGCAGAAACCATTGCTTTTCAGAACAAGGTAAATACAATGAATGAGCGACGACTCTGGCTCAATATTACAACATTGAACATTGATCCTGTCATGGCCCAGGCTGTTTCTGAAATTCTCCGAACAGAATCATCCACATTCTCTGCAACTCAGAAGAAAACGAGGATGCTGTCCATCCCTCTGGACAATACCTGAAGGAAGCGAGCACTTCCTACGGCCCAGGCAGTGGATCGAGTCCTTGGCTGAACTTCCTTTCAATCCCAGGAGCAGCACAGCCCTGTTTTACCCCCACGTTATAGAGAAGGACACCGGGGCCCTGAGAGTCAGTGTAACTAAATTGCTGGTCGCACAGCTGGCGAAGGGCAGAGCTGGGATGGGGACAGTGGGACCCCAGGGAGCACTCACTGTTTCATGCAGAGTTTTGGGATTGTGTCGCCCACAGGAGTGGAAACCAGGATGAAAGAGGTGGTTCTCGGGCCCACTGGGTTTCTGAACTGATTTAAAGTAAGCATTTGTCCCCTGAAGCAAAATGACATTTCAGGCCAATGCCTTAAGCTGGGGCTAGAAGGATGCTGAAGGACGCACCACCCAGTGGGATCTTAAGGTGAAGGTGTGGCCATATCTATCCCACAAAAGGCTCAGAGTGGACGTGACCCGCCCAAAGTCACTCAGCTGCTGTGTGGAACAATAATATCGTTTTTAAAAGTTACATCTGTAGTTCAGTGAAGCTGATCGGAGCTCAACGAGGCCTTGGGAACTTGATTTCTGAGCAACCTGACAGCCAGGTGTCCCTTAGACGGTAGTAGCTCACTAAGAGAGGCCGCTGTCAAGGACACCAGGATGGGGGGCAGGGTGCTGGTCCCGAATGATATACATCCATCTCCATCTCCCACAGCCACTCCAAATTAAAAGCATATGTGCATCGC
Organism: Myotis myotis; assembly: GCF_014108235.1. Classification (NCBI taxonomy): domain Eukaryota; kingdom Metazoa; phylum Chordata; class Mammalia; order Chiroptera; family Vespertilionidae; genus Myotis; species Myotis myotis. The sequence goes on along the minus strand of NW_023416368.1, from coordinate 4,233,843 downwards.
ATTTGATCTGATCAAATAATATTTTCCCAAGCTTAGAGAAAGTGCAAGCAAAAGGTCTTTTTTTTTTAGAAAACTTTTCTATTTTTATTCATCTTGTAACATACTATCTTGGTAAAAATAGTAAGCTCGTTGGGCACCCAGGCAAGTCTCCAACTCCATCACGCTCTCTTCCAGATAAACTGCTCTGGTGATGCCCTCCTTTTATTGATATTTTGGTTCTTCCGCCAAAGACCAGCAAGTGAGAAGCCCAAGTTACCTGGTCTAAGTCCAAACTAGCCACCGTGGCTCCCTGCAAACCAAGGCAGGGATCGGCAGCGGGTAAGAGAGAGGACGCTGTGAGGCCCAAGTTGTCTTCCTCGGTTCTGAACGGTGTCTCGAGCGCTTAGAATGGGGCATGCTCAGCAAGCACAGTGCTTACTGAATGAATGAAGGCGAAGGTTTTACCGAACGACACAACAGTTCCGGGAACATTTGGGAGCTCTGGGTTTTGCTGATTTTTAAAATGTTCTAAAATGTATGGGTTTGCCATGAGTTCAGACTTTGAAAAAGTTGGTTCAGTTCCCAAGATAATAAAAACGATTTGCATTTGGCAAGATGGGCCAGGTAGTGCTATCAAGGCAGCTATAAAAAGTCCGTGGTTCCGTCACGTCTCTGATGGCTGGGCACAGCTGAGTAGTAAAGAAACTTTCACGACCCCGACTGGTGCCTTAGCCAGACTCTCCAGAGCAATTCTACTTGTCCTTACATTTCATGGGCAGAAAACGTTTAAGACATCGCATTACACGAAACCCTCCTGAGTTATAAAATTGTCCGGGGGGACCTGGGACACTTCTCTAGAGGTTGCTTTACAGTGTGGTCCAGAGGTTGATTAAGGGGCTCAGGACAGGAGTTCGAGGGGTGGAGTCTGGTGCTGTGGCTTTGGAAGGAGAGGCTCTGGAAAAATAATATTTACTAGAGGCCCGGCACATGAAATTCATGCACTCTTGGGTGGGGGGTCCCTCAGCCCAGCCTGCACCCTCTCGCAGTCTGGGAGCCCTTCGGGGATGTCTGACTGATGGCTTAGGCCTGCTCCCCACAGAGCAGGCCTAAGCTGGCAGTCAGACTCCTTAGTGCTGCCGTGGAGGCAGGAGAGGCTCCTGCCACCACTACTGTACTTGCCAGCCATGAGCTGGCTTCTGGCTGAGCGGGGCTCCCCCTGTGGGAGCACACTGACCACCAGGGGGCAGCTCCTGCATTGAGAATCTGCGCCCCCCCGGTGGTCAGTGCATGTCATAGCAACTGGTAGTTCCACTGTTTGGTCGATTTGCATATTAGCCTTTTATTATATAGGATTGTCGTTAGAACCTCAGTTTTCTCTTCTGTGATATGGGGCTTCCGGTCTCTGCTGCTGTGGCCCTCACATGTATTTTCCAGAGGCATAATGAAGGCATCGTCACCACTTTGCAGCTTCTTGAGACCAGTGATAGGGTTTTAAAGCAAACCAGCACTTCCAGGAATTGGGTGGGAAATGAGAAGGTAGTAATTTCAGAGTAAATGTCTCATCCTTACTAGACTATCATGTGCAACTCAAAGTCGCTGTAGGGCTCTGGGCCCATGACGTTCGCAAGGGCGCAAGAATGCAGGCCCCAGGGCCCAGAGCTGGGGTGCAGTCAGAGTTCCTTAAATTCATCTTGATTTTCGAGGTCGTTATTAAGCAACCTGACACTTCACAGGTTACTAATTCATAGATTGTAAAACTCTTCCCCAAAGCCTGACAGTCTCCCGCACTTCTCGGAGCCCAGATTTCCAAGCTCCGGGCCTGAGAGGTTTCACGTTACTAGGACCTCATCACTTTTCACAAACACACGGCAGCCCGTTTGCCGGTAGGTTATGAAATATGATCATAAATTAAAACAAAATGACTCACGTGAAATTAGTGGACAAAGAGCACTTTGTGACATCGAGGGCCGCGTCGGATTGTGTTGGTTCATTTATTGGGGTTTTGGGAGGATTTCAGGGAGCCAGGTAACCCCATCCAGCCTGAACAGACGGCAGGCCCGGCGGTTCTGTTTCTGCGAAGCCGGCTGGAGCTCCTTTCAGACCCAGCGAGTCAGAAGCGACATTCAGGCACCGCTTCACAGGCGCAGAGGCCTGTCACGTCACCTGCACCGTTTCTCCCAGGCGGGTAGCGTTACACGGACGAGGAGGAGAGGCTCACAGATGGAGAAGGGGTCTCTGGGTTCTCAGAAGAGTTGAGACTTTTGCCCCAAACAGAAAATTAAAGCAAAAACACACACGATTCATCTCTCACAGGAGTTAGGGGCTGAGCAAGACCCTATCCTGGGAGATCGGTGGGGAAGCAGATAATGTGGTAATATTTGTGCAGCCTTTAGTGGTTAATCCTGGCAGGTGGGTGGTGCTGGGCGCTTGCTACAATGGCGACTCCGCCAGCAAGACTGGCTTCCTGTAGGCCTGCTGCATTCACAAGCCCCCGCACACAGCATGCAGAGCCGATAAAGTGGGGCCGCACTCCCAACTGGGGGGCTGCCCGTAGCTCCTCTGGGATCCCTTTTCCACTCCACTTGGTTTAGAAAAAGCGTTTTTCACTATTAGTCTTTCTTACAGACCTCAGCTCTTTTCCTTATGAGCTCTTGCGTTTTTGTTTTTATTGTAGTTAAATTCACAAAACATAAAATTTACCATTTCAAGGGTACAATTTACTGGCATTAAGTACATTCATAATGCTGTGCAGCATCTCTCCCTTCCATCCCCAGAACTTTTTTCTTCTTCTCAAACTGAGCTCTGTGCCTATTAAACACTAACTCCTCCCGCTTCCCCCAGCCCCTGGTAGCCCCTCTGCCTTCTGTCTCCATACACTTGGCTGTTCCGTGGACCTCGGGTAAGTGGAAACCTGCATTATCTGTCCTTTTGTGACCGGCTTATTTCATTTAGCACAATGTCCTCAAGTTTATCCATGTTGTAGCGCAAGCATGTCAAACTCATGGCCCGCGGGCCGCATGTGGCCCACAATGAATATTTTTGCAGCCCAGCCAATATAACAGTATGTAAGAAACGTTTAAATAAACATTTCATAACTTAATTTTTACAATATCCTGTTACACATAATAATTAATAGCGAACTACAGCGTTTGCACATGACTGATTACTATAATTGTGTTGCATTCATTTTCCTTACACAACAGGTGCACCATTTCTCTCCGCTAATACCAGCAGCGAATATTTCAGCAGCCAATGGCCACATAATTAGTCTTGTACTGACTTGTTTGGTGTGCCCAACAGGAAATATTTCGCTTTCGGAGAACAAGAAAAATAGGTTTATTTGCGTTACGCTTATTAATTTGTGCAGTTAGTGTCTGGTAAGTTAATGTTCAAGAAAAAATATTAATTTTTATTAAAATGTTCTATTATTTTATGTTAATGATGACTCATTTATTATGGCCCCTTGAATTCAGCACGTCTCTATAGAAATAAGCCCACATTTCTGTGGAAATGGAAGCTTGTGTTTTTCTGCGGCCCACATACACTTCGACCTTGTATTTGGCCCGTGTCTGCCTTTGAGTTTGACACGCTTGCCGTCGGTGTGTTTCTTTTCGTAGCTGGATCACAGTCCATTGAGTGGCGAGGCCACACTTTGTCTGTCCATCTACTGACGGGCATTTGCGTGGCTTCGGCCTTTGGCCTCTTGTGACTAACACTGTTATGCACATTGGTGTGAAAATATCTGAGTTTCCGCTTCTCACTTTTTAACTTATTTTTATTTGGGGATTTATGTCTGTGTCATCCCCAGGCTATACAAGCTCTTTGGGGCCTTGTGTTCTAGAAGCTTCCAGTTTGGCTGGGGGAGAGCCAGGGAGTTGCACAATTACTGCCCAGAGGTGCGTGCTAGTCACCCGGGAGCCTCAGGGGCTGCGAGAAACGAGAAACTGAGATGCCAGGGCTGGAGCTGGCGGACTTCTAACCACGTCCTGAAGGTTCACATTGCTTTCCAGATAGAGGGGGAGCAGGAGACGAATGGAATAGGATGGACAGGACCGGGCAGGTGACCGGATGCCCAGGAGGAGCGCCTGGGCTCAAGAGGGGTATTGAGAAGTCTGTGGCCTCTGGGTCAGCGCTCCTGGGTTCAAATCCTTGCTCCGCCCAGCCTGGGAGAGATACTTAACCGTCTGGAACTTGATTTCTTCATGTGCAACATGTGGATGACGGCAGCACGCCCCCGGGATGGTGTGAGGATCAAATGAGATAACATATAAGACGCTACCCAGGACGCCGGCCTGGCGAGAGCCTCAGGGGCTGGTGGAGAGCCTTGTACCTCAAGGTGAGGTTTCTGGTCCTCGTCTTGGGCGCTGAGCACCCGCTGAAGGTTCCAAGTGGTAGCGACGGGACTGGTGGGCCGCCTGCGGGAGGGGCCTGGGGTGCAGACTAAGGACCAGCCTAGCCGTGTCCCTGGTGCCGTTTGGACAACATGGGAGACAAATGGAACCTCTCGCGCTGAGGCCCGTGGTGTGACTGGGCCCGACTCCCACATTGTTTGTTGTTTGTTTTGTTTTTGGTTAATCCTCACACAAGGATCTTTTTCCATAGATTTTTTTTTTTTTTAGAGAGAGTGGAAGGGAGGGGGAGAGACACAGAGAGAGAAACATCTATGTCAGAGAGAGGCATCCATTGGTTGCCTCCCACATGCGCCTCGACTCGGGCCAGGGATCTAGCCTGCAACTGAGGTACGTGCCCTTGACGTATTTGAACCCAGGACCCTTCAGTCTGCTGGCCGACGCTCTAACCACTGAGCAAAACCAGCAACGGTGAGTCGCAGTTTTAATAACTTAGCTGGCACCATACCTCCTCCCTCGCAGCCCAGACAGTGACTGCCACATGGAAGCCCCGAATAACAATCACGTGGGTGAGAAGAAGTCTCGTCTATCTTCCCCACAGCCTCCCTCCCCCCCTCCCTCCTCCCCTCCCTCCCCCCCTCCCTCCCTCCCTCCCTCTCTCCCCTGGCAACATGGCCTGCTCTTTCCCTTGGCCTGTGACGGGTCTGACGACAGCCCGGAGGATGCAGGGCGGAGGCCGTTGAGAACGTCGGGGTGAAGTGCCTGCACCGGGACCGAGGCCTGGGCTTCGGGAGCCTCTGAGGGGCCAGCGTGGCTCCCGATCAACGACTGCCACTCGGGGCCTCGGCTTTGGAAAGTGTCTCCAACGTGCATTTAAACTGTCCATCCAAGAGAGAACTAAGTCACGGCCATTCGCTCCTCCAACTCATCCCGCTGCAGGGAAAGCCTGTGTTAGCTGAGGACCAGGGCGCCTCCACTCCCGGCCGCTGGCGCCTTTCTGCCCGCTGCCTCCGAGGGCTCAGTGTGCTGTGATTCCTCCCTCCCGGCACTGCCCAGGGGTCTGCACCCAGGGGTCAGCACCCAGGGGCCCGGGGGAGAGCAGCCCTCCGTTCATCCCGCGTCCTCTCTCCCACCCACTGTGTTTGCCCCTGGACTTCTTTCAATCACCCCTGATTCCAGGAGCCACACACAGGCAATCGGGCCTTTGCAGTTGAACTGATGCAGGACCCTGTGTGATTTGCAAGAGGCCGCTCTGAAGGGTCAGACATGAGCCTCCAATGCTCGATGGAGACCCATCCCAGACATGCCTGCTCCCTGGGCGGGACCCCGGGATCGCAGTGCAGAAACAAAGGGTGCAGTGGCCTCCGGGACGTCTGTCAGTCCAACTCTCTCGGTGTGAAATATGGAGAAATAGGCCCACAGAGGGGAGGGGCCTGCCGGGGCCTTTAGAGAGTTGGCAGCTGAGGAGGGACTTATTGCACTAAGGGACCCTGGTAGGTAGTGGAGCACAATGTGGCCCTAGTTATCCAATGTAACCTGTTAACCTGCTACCCTGGCTACTGCCTTCTGCAGATGCCCCAGCCCTGGTTGCACTCTACAGTATGGTTTTATTTTCAACTAGAGACCCGGTGCATGAAAATTCATGCACTGGGGGGGAGGGGATCCCTCAGCCCAGCCTGTGCCCTCTCATAGTCTGGGACCCCTTGGGGCATGTCCACCTGCCTGCTTAGGCCCGCTCCCTAGGGGATCAGGCCTAAGCTGGCAGTCAGACATCCCTCTGGCAGCCTGGGAGCCCTCAGGGGATGTCCCATGGGGAGAGGGACTAAGCCATCAGTTGGACATTCTTAGTGCTGCCAAGGAGGCAGGAAAGGCTCCCACCACCACCGCTGTACTGGCAGCCATCCGCCTGGCTTGTGGCTGAGCAGAGCTCCCCCTGTGGGAGCGCACTGATCACCAGGTGCCAGCTCCTGCGTTGTGTCTGCCCCCTGGTGGTCAGTGTGCATCATAGTGACCAGTCGTTATGCCATTAGGGTAAATTTGCATATTATCCTTTTATTATATAGGATGGCTTTAATGAGGGGAAAGGGTCTGATGTGGGGATTAAGGGTTTGGTTCAGGGGTCAGATGTGTGTGCTCTCAGGGGTAACAGAGCTCACCTCCCGGGTTGTCAGAGACATTAAATGAGTCCTTTGGGGTCAAGTACTCGCGGTGTCCAGCCTAAGGAAGGGGAGCTGTGACTGCCGCCCTCACCTCTCCCGCTCTGTTTCTGTCACACAGAAGAGCTACAGAAGGACAACCACTCCGTACCTACAAAAGCCAGACCAGGGCACCTCATTTCAGCTTCCTGTACCCAGCTGAGAGCCCAACCGAAAAAGGGGAGCCTTGGAGACACTGGAGTGTGAGTCCTCACCCCGCTGCTAACTGGCCATGTGATCGCAGGCAAGGCCATCAGCTCTGTCTGCCTCAGGGTTCTCACCTGTGAAATGGGAATAGTCCTGACTCTCTGTAACGAGGATTACAGATCACGCCCTCGGTGCCAGGCACAAGGACAGGCACTCGGGATAACCAGTGACGAAGACGAAGTCCCTGCCTCTGTGCAGCTCATGTTCCAGCAGATAGAACGGGCAGTGAGTGAGCACAAACGCTTTCTCTCGTTACATGGAACCAGCCATGGGGTGCGTGGAGAGAGTGGGCACCAGAACCCTGGAGAGGAGTTCCCTGACTCCCCAAATCTGTTCTCGCTGGCAGCGCCAACACCAGCAGGCCTTTTCCTTTTCATTATAGGAATTTTCAAACATGCACAAGAGTTTGAAGGACGGCACTTGCCCTGCGCGCCTCACCAATGACCAGCTTTGTTGTGTCTAAACTCCTCCCATCCACTTCCTCCCTTTCCCGGGACTATTTCGAAGCAAATCTCAGACATTATATTATTTACTCACTAAACATTTTACCATTATCTCTAAAAGATAAAAAAATTATTAAAATATACCTATAAGCACAATGTCACTATCCTATCTAAAAATTCACCATAATTCCTTAATGCCATTAAATACCCTGGCAAGATTTCCATCTCCTTGTCTCAAAATTTCTAAAAATTACAACTGAGTAAAATTAATATGGAAATAAGGTCTGTACATTGCAATCTGTTGATATGTCTCTCCAAGTGTTTTTTATTTTTTTGAAATAAAGCCATTATTTCATTTTTTATTATATATACTAGAGGCCCGGTGCATGAAATTCATACACAGGTAGGATCCCTAGGCCTGGCTGGCGATCAGGGCCGGCCAGGGCCTTCCTTCATTCCGCGCCACCCCCTGGTGGTCAGTGCATGTCATAGCGAGTGATCAGTCTCCCGGTCAAACTCCCATGGGGACAATTTGCATAATAGGCATATATATATATATATATATATATATATATATATATACACACACACACACACACACACATACATACACATACATATACACACACATATGCTATACACACACACATATATATACATATAGTTTATTGACTACAGAGAGGAAGGGAGAGGGAGAGAGAGATAGAAACATCAATGATGAGAAAGAATCATTGATCGGCTGCCTCCTGCACACCCCTTACTGGGGATCGAGCCTGAAACTGGGGCATGTGCCTTGACTGGGAATCGAACTGTGAGCTCCTGGTTCATAGGTCGATGCTCAACCACTGAGCCACACTGGCAGGGCTCTCCAAGTTTCTTTTAATGTACAGGCTTCCCTCTCTTCTTCTCTCCTATTTTCCTCCCGATATTTTTGGTGGAAATCAGGCCTTTCGTCTGTATGTTTTCCCGCCATCTGCATCTCTACAGTATCGTTGATCAGGTTCCCCTGTCCCTGTCATTCTTACAAATTGTTAGTTAGACCTCGGGGCTGAATCCGGCGACGTTCTACATGTGGAAGACGTTGTAGGCGGCATGAGCTCCTTCCCCCACGGGCACTTCATGGCTGCTGGTCTCTCTTAGGGTGATACTTAACGTTGATGGCCAATTCTTTCCTTTCTTTTCTTTTTAAAAAAATATATTTTATTGATTTTTTACAGAGAGGAAGGGAGAGGGATAGAGAGCCAGAAACATCGATGAGAGAGAAACATCGATCAGCTGCCTCCTACACGCCCCCTACTGGGGATGTGCCCGCAACCAAGGTACCTGCCCTTGACCGGAATCAAACCTGGGACCTTTCAGTCCGCAGACTGACGCTCTATCCACTGAGCCAAACCAGCCAGGGCTAATGGTCAGTTCTTAACTCCATTCCTTCATCTTGGGTTGTGAAATAGTGGCATCCTAATTCTGTCATTCCCACTCATTTATTAGCCATATATTTCCCTAAAGAGAAACTTCTCTCCATCAACCACGTGGTTGCCCCGAGGCACCTCGGTGAGTAAAGGCGGGAGGCCTGTCGCAGCCTTTCTCTTCAGTTACCATTTCTGAGAAGAACGAGTTGGTCATCTAGCCTTCCCCAAAGTCAGTGGGACCAGGGCTTCAACTAGCTTCCATGTGTTTCCATCTATTCCAGTTTTTCTTGTGCACATATGGGCCCTGTTGGGGAGCACAAGCTCTTTTTTTTTTTTTTTAAGTTGGCCCCTGTCTTTCTAGTATCACGTCAGTGAACTTTGAAAGCCTCTTTGCCTTCTGGTAAAAGATGATCAGACTCATTTTGTACATTTTTCTGCCTCAGACATGAGATCAGCCATTTCTCCAAAAGAGTGCCCAGGTGACAGCCTGGGCCCCGGAAGTGCTCCTGGCTGGGGACTGAGCTCAAGGAGGCCTGAGCAAGACGCACAGGTGCCCGTCTCCATGGCTCCCCGATCAGACTTGGAAGACAGGAGCGGAGCGGATAATTAGAGAGGGGGTGAGTGCTAGGAGGGGCCTGTCCAGGTGCCATGTCGGTGCCATGGCAGGACCTAGCCCAGGACGAGGGCTCAGGGGAGACTGGGGAGAGGGCGGGACCAGAGGAGAAATGCTTCCTGTTGCCTGTAACTAGAGGCGGAGCCCCCAGAGGGGGGGCCAAATGAGGTAGCGGTGAAAGTGACATGTAAATGCACCAGCCGGACAGAAATCTCCAGCGCGGAATCCAAAACACGGGGCCTGTGGGGAAGGGACTGAAGAGTGCACACCTTTCAAAGCCCGGTGGGCGGCTCTGTTCCCAGATAGCACCTGCCAATTAGATGCGCGTTGTCTGATCTCAGCTTTGCAACAACCCCTGGAGGCAGGAACTACTGTTGTGCCCCTTGAAGAGGCGAAGAGTGAACAGCCCGAGGCTTCCCTGAGAGTAGAGACTTGCTCAAGGCGACCCACTCAGTAATGAGTGGCGATGGATTTGAACCCAGCACCTCTGGGATGCCCGGGACAAGCCTCCTCACGGCTCCGTCGCACTCCGCCACCCACAGTGTGTTCATATAGGTTTTAAGGCCCCTTTAAAAAGTGTTATGGCATCTCACTGGGCCTCCAACCTGGATCCCTGCTCCCAGGAAGACTTGGGATTGCATCATGGCCCTTAAAACCACTGCAGACATAGAGCCAACTCCTTCACCTCCTCGTTTCTCTTGGAGCCTCAGTTTCCTTATCTGTGGAATGGGGATAATGATGGCCACTGATGCTGGAATGTTGTGATGCAGATGAAGCATGGAACACAGAATGCATGCTCAACAAACAGCATTAAAAACAATGGACCCAGAGCTAACGTATCCCGACACTTGATGGTCATTACAACTTGAAACGTGCATGTATCTTTACTCCCATTTTATGGGGGAGGACACTGAGGCACAGTCTGTGTCTTAGGCCACAAGGTCAGCAGTGGCACCAACACTGGATCCCGACCGAGCCCGCGGGCTACATGAGGCCGGGGTGTGCTCAGCCACCCTGAGGAGGCGTGCTGCCCAGCAGCGCCCTCCATGGCAGCCCTGGGGCCTTGCCAGCTGCCCAAGAGGGAAGCACCTGCTCTGAGAGGCCTGCTGCCCCTGCAGGTGGGTGCGGCACCCACGGACCTCCATCCTGGGAACCTCTGCAGGCCCTGCCCCCATGCAGAGCTCCTGCAGTAAGGACTGCTCTAATAGGCATCTCAAAAGGAGAACACTGGCCACCCTCCAGGCTGAAGGAGGGGTTTGGTTTTTTAAAAAAATAGATTTTTATTGATTTCAGAGAGGAAGGGAAAGGGAGAGAGAGATGGAAACATCAATGATGAGAGAGAATCATTGATCAGCTGCTTCCTCCACACCCCACATGGGGGATCAAGCCCACAACCCGGGCATGTGCCCTGATGGGGAATCGAACCGTGACTCCTGGTTCACAGGTCAATCACTGCCGCTGGGCTAGGTTGAAGGATGGTTTTAAAGAATTAACTTTGAATTCAAAACTGGGTGTTAAGCCACGCATTTTAACCCCACCAGGACGGAGGGGGGCGGGGGCAAGGGGTGAGGGGCAGTGTGGGTTCACCCCCAAGCTGCCTGATAACCTCCTCCCCCTTTCCTGGTGTTCCCAGAGCCCCATCTCCCCACCCCTTCACGAGGAACACGGGTTGGCATCTGCAGGAACACATTCTCTGGCTGCTTTGGGAACGTATGTGAGGGGCGTTTTATGAGGCCGCCTCACTGGGTAAGTGAGGCAACACGCTTTCCTGCATGAACCATCCGAGCAGAGAGTGCCAAGAGGGGGCTTGCAAACGAGGCACAGCCAAAACCCCCAACACCGCAGGCCCCGCAGCTCGGGCCAGCTTTCAGATTTCATCTCCTTTAGACCCAAAATAAAGTAGAATAAATAAATTAAAGCTTCGTCTCCCGGTGACAATTCCCACGGAGGAAGGAAGGCTGCAGTATTTTGTCTACATCCTTGCTGCCCCCCGCCCCCCCCAACACACACACCCTGGGAATCGCAGACTCCCCACGAGGAGAGATGGAGAAGCGGGCGGGGCGGGCTGGCCCTGGGCTCCTCCCCCTCCCAGGCCGCCCCCCGCCGCGAGCTCGGGGGGGGGGGGCAGAGGGCGGGCTGGGCTTCTATTGGCAACACGTGCGGGGGCCACCGCGCACCCCGACGGCCCGCAGCTCCCAGCCCAACGGACGGCTCCGGGGCGCCGGGCCAGGGTGACAAATGCGCGCGGCGCTCGCTCTCAGGTGGACAGACGCGCGCCTCCGGGGCGGGGCTCGGTTCCCAGGCGGCGGCGCCCTTGAACTCCGCCCGGCCCCGCGCACAAAGGCTCCTATGCCCTGAATGAAGGCGCGTCGCAGCCGCGGCCGTGAAAAGAGCCGTGAGGGGACTCCATTCTCTCCCTTTCAGCGGCGCTCAGACTGTGAAATCCGCACCGTCGCGCCCTTCTCTCTAACGGGACGGGGAGAGGGGCCGCGGCCGCGCGCCCGCCCGGAGCTGGGCGCGGAGAGCGAGAGTTCACCCCGGGGACAGGGCGCGGCGGCGGCCTGCAGGCGCGTTCCCCTCCCCGGGCTCCCGCAGCCCCGCTCCGCTCCCCTCCCGCCGCCTCTCACGGCGATTTTTGTTCGCTCGCCCGGGCCGGGGGGGTCGGGGGGCCTGGGGGTCGGAGGGCCAGGGCGTCGGGGGGCCAGGGGGCCGGGGGGCCTGGGGGCTTGGGGGAGGCGGGGCACCTGGAAGGGCCCGGCCACACCCAGTGTGAGGCGCCCCCAAACAATGAAAACAACAGGAGAAATGCCAGGACCGAGTGTCACTGACTCCACTGCGTCTGAAATATTGGCGTTGACAACTTGTTTTTCAAAAAAATAACTTGTGCCGGTTGTTAACATACTGGCACAGTGCATATGAATTCCAAGATGATGACAGGATTTAGACGATGTATATACGCGCCGTTGGGCATACAGGACGCAGGTTTGAAGCCAGGGGATGAGCCCCACAGTCCCGACAGTTGACCATGTATCCTCACGTGGGGAGAGTATCCCAAGGGTCAGGGGGCGGGGGGGGGGGGGGGGGGGGAGGGGGGGCGGGGGGAGACCTCCTCCCAGCTCTGCACCGGCCTCTAGGGCACTTAGCATGGGTGTCCTTGCATTCTCAGAGCCCCCGGATGTAGGTACCAGCTGGTTGGAGGAGGGGCAGGATCTGGCTAAAAATGACTTTCAGTCGAATGGGGTGGGACTGAGCCCCAAGGGCAACGACTTCCAAGTCCTTCCGCATCCCGCCCTCCACCTCCTCGCGTCCCTGCACCAGCATGGCTGTGCCGATCACCCACTTTCTGCCCCCCTGACCCTCCCAGAATCCTCCCAGGCAGATGGGTTCCTCATTCCTCTTCTCCCCACTTAACAGATACAGAAACGAGGGTCCCTGATGTTCATTACTGGCTCAGTGGTTCCAGGGACTGCGCAGGGTGAGCAGGGGGTGAGGGGACGGTGCGGGCACAGGGTGAGGCCCAGCACACGGCGGCTCTTCTCAGCTCTGCCCCTTCCAGGTTCCAATCAGGGAACTGCTCGGGGGCTGGCTCCTTCCTTAGCAGGTGGCCTCCCAGCAGCAGTGCCCGGAGGCGCACACCTGTCACCCTCCTGCGGCCAGAGCCTCAGCGCTGTCCCTTTCTCACTTCGCTCTCAGCTGTTTTGAGCCGTGTGCTCACAGTGGAACCTTCCCACAGCCCGTCAGCTCTGTGTGAGGCGCTGGGGACCCCGTGGGCTGCCCCGATGGGCCTCTGCGGAGCTGGGAGAAGGAGCAACCCCCTTTCTTTCCGCTCCCCCCTCCCGTAACTGCCCCACCACAGAAGCCCATGCTTTCCTCTCTCGCAAGTCCCCCCTCGAGGACTTTAAGTCGTGGCTTTGGGAATCAGGCTGGATTTTAATGACTGTTTAAACTGTCAGGGCATTAGAAGGTCTTAGCCCTCCTCCTTCCTAGAGCTGGGATTTGTAACGGCTTAGGCTTAAATGTTCCCCATAAGGAATTTATTTTCAGTTTAATAGTCTCCCCCAAGTCTGACTTTCCAAGCCATTTCTTTGCCAGATATAGAAACAGGGTGAAACTGTGATAGGAGCCAGACCATGACCGAGCTGAGAGAGGCTGGTCCGGGAGCATCTGCCTTGGGACATGCAGCAGAGGGAAGTGACGGGCAGGGGCAGCCCGCAGGGTGCGCTGTGCTCAGACCAGGACTGACAGGAGGGAAGCCCCGGTACCAGGGCCTGCGAACGCGGGCGCAGAGCTGGACTTAAGGCCAGGCACCTCACAACAAGCCAGCGAGGCCGAGAGCCAGGACTGAACTGGAGAACAGGGACACAACCCCGGGCTCCTCTGGGACCTGGAGTCTGCAAATGGCTGCAGGCGGGGGCGGGGGGCGGGGAGGGGAGTGGCTAGGGACCTAAGACGTTTCTCTTCTGAAGAACCTGGAGTGGACTCAGGGCACTGGGCCCTGCTGAGCCCGGCGGGGGAGGTGAGAGGCGAGAACATAAGGAGACCCAGGCAGGAAGGCCCCTGAGCAGCAGGCCTTCCACAAAGACCCGCAGAAGGGAGCGCCGTGGCTGTGGGCGCCGTGGGCGGAGGCGGGCAGAGGGCACAGCCCTGAGAAACTGCATCAGGAGAAGGAGACTCCCACATTCCAGACCAGAGCGGGGGAGCGCCCCCAGCGAGGATGCCCTAAAGCAGGGACTCGAATGTCACAGCAGATAGAGTGAGACAGGACTGTGCCGGCGCCGTTATCTGGAAAGTGGAATGAAAGTCACTGTGGGTGTCTGAATCTTACACGCTGCGGAGCACAGGTGGGACTGCCCGGAGACCCGGGGAGCAGGCTGGGCTCTGCGTGCAGCCTTGGGAGGCGCGGTGTTCCAGCCCACTTGAGGACTTCGTCTGTTTCCCTGAGCTTCGCTGAAATCAGTGGCTACTCACATCCGCTCTCTTCTGAAGCGCTGTCATTGAGAAAGATCTTCTCGTCTATCATACGCTGTCCCAACTCCGACGTGACCTCGCTTGTCACAGCCCCCCCATGGGAACCACTGCCGATGTCTCCCCGGCTCCCTGCAGCCCCCTGTCCTCTCCCCCTGCATGGCTGGTGCCCACACAGGACAGTGAGCAGAATGGCCCAGTGGGCACTGGGGAGCTTGTGTTACATGGGAAGTCACTTCTGAGTGGGACTCGGTGATTTTTTCTTGTTAATCCTCACCTGAGGATATTTTTCCATTGATTTTTAGAGAGAGTAGAAAGGAGAGGGAGAGACAGAGAGAAACATCGATGTGAGAGAGACACTTCGATTGGTTGCCTCCTGCATGCACCCCGACCAGGGCTAGGGAACCTGCAACCAAGGTATGTGCCTTTGGCTGGAATCGAACCCAGGACCCTTCAGTCCGCAGGCCGATGCTCTATCCGGCCAGGGCAACAGTGTTTTTAAGCAGCCAGTTCATAGTGGCTATTTCCATGTTCCAGTGGGATGCCTGGAGGGAGCTGGTAGAAGATGCGGCTATGGGCTTGGCCTGGAAGACATCCCTCCCTGCTTCCTCCTCAAGGATGCCAGGAAAAGCCAAGACTACTTTTCAAGGCCCGGGAGGCTGACCTTGCAATCTCATGAGACACACCCCCTCGCCCCCCGGCCCCCCAAGTCATGACTGCCCATCTGAGCTGCGCACACTTTTTGACAGACAGAGAGGATGGGTTCTTTTGAATGTCACAGCCTGTTGAAAGGCACAAGGTGGGGGAAAGGAAATGCTGATTTTCACTGACCCGGCCACCGCCCCACTCAGGACAGGAGTGAGGATCCGGCAGGCTCTGCACGAGGCGGCTTATAACGGCATGACTGTACTGATGGTGATGGAGTTCATAATAATAACAATAATAAAAAGAGCCATTAGCGTTTACTGCACGCCTAATGTGAGCCAGGTGCCGCAGCAGGCGTTTTACATAGATTTATGGCACCACGGCTACACGGAGGTGGGTGTGAGATCCCCGGTTTATTATGACCAAGTGTATAATTTATTTCTAACTGTTGGAGGCAGGAGGAGATGAGCCTTATAGCGAGGAAGGAAAAGAGAAGGGCTGTCAGGAGCTACAGGAACTGATGGACAGAGCTACAAAGCTGGAGGGGATGGCGGGGAAGCCAGATCGACAGGGAGTGAACAGGAGAAGAACGTGGACAGATTCCCAGCCGGTTGTGGTGACCAGCGTCCAAAATGGTGCCTCCAGCCCCGTGACGCCTGTCCTCTGCCGCTCACGTCCTTCTGTCGTCTCCGATATTAAATTACAGCCGGTCTGTGTGGCCAACAGAAGATGGCGGGAATGAGGAATGTGACCTGCGAAGCCAGGTCATCCCAGGCCCTGCAGGGTCCCTCTGGATGCAGGACACTCGTCTGGAGGAAGCCAGCGACCCTGCCCCTGGAGGCGTCTGCACGGAGAGCAACTGAGGCCTCCCACCAGCAGCCGTGGTGACTGTTCACTGGGAATGGATCTCCCAGCCCCGGGCGAGCCTTCAGATGACGGTCACGCTGCCTGATGTCTGACTGCAGTCTCGTGAGAGGCCCCCACCCCTGCAACCCACAACTGCCTGGTTGAGCTGCTCACACTTTTCCTTTTTAAATACATTTTTACTGATTTCAGAGAGGAAGGGAGAGAGAGGGAAACATTGATGAGAGAATCATTGATCGGCTGCCTCCTGCACGCCCCACGCTGGAGATCGAGCCCGCCACCCAGGCATGTGCCCTGACCGGGAATCGAATCGTGACCTCCTGGTTCATAAGTCGATGCTCAACCCCTGAGCCGCGCCTGCCAGGCTGCTCACACATTTCTGACTCAGCTTTCCTCAGAGCTGAGTGTGGATTCCTTAAACATGAAACGTTTCTTCCTACCCAGAATCCCAGCCACCTTGGGATCTGCGTCATCACCTTAAATGTGGGGCCCGAGGCTAAGCCTGGGACACGTAGTTGGCTTTGGGCACACGGGTTAGGGGTCGGGTGCCAGGGAGAAGCAAGTTACTCCACATCGAGGGAGAGTCCCCGGGGCCGCTGAAAGGCGCGCCGCCCGCCTCTCCGGGCGGTGCGGGAGGAGGAGTCTGGCCGCTGGGCTCTGGGATCCCTCCGCGGGAGCGGGTCCGAGTGTCCAGACCGGCTGCGTGGTGGCCGGCGGCGGGCCGTGGGTGGGGCCGGGCGGCCACCGACTGCGGGGGAGGTCATGGGAGCGGAAGGCCTCACTGCCTGGCTCTTCCCTCCCTTCCCCCGTGGTCGGCTCCCCGCTTGCCCGCGCTGGGGCTGGGGGTCCATGCAGCCCTTGGGGCCCGGTCAGGGGTGGCCGGGGCCTGCGTGGGCCAGCCGCTGGGCCCCATGGGGGGGGGGCATTGGCTCCCCAGCCCACGGCGGGAGCCCGGCATGGGCTGCCACCTGCCCGCTGCCCCCCGGACCGGGCCCAGTGCAGCAGCGGCGGCAGCGCAGTGGCGCGCGTGCCCTAGCTCGGGGAGGCCGCCATGCTGCAGTGCACCAGCCCCATGGGTGGGCCTGCTCCGAGCGGATGCCACTCCTCCAGAGCTGGGCCACTCCAGCGGCCGCGCCCCGTTTGCTGGGCCTGTGCCGCCCAGACGCGCTGGAGTCCCAGTCTGCCCGCAGGCCGGCTGCGGGGGCTGTGCGGGAGGGCCGTCCTGCCTTGTGGCGAGTTCGAGCGGCAGCAGCAGGAGCCGGGCAAGGACTGCGCCCTCCATCTTGCCTTGGGTCCTCCATCTTGGGACAGAGCCAGGTGCGCCCTCCATCTTGCCTTGGGTCCTCCATTTTGGGACGGTACCATGTGCTTCCTCACGGGAAGAAGCCGCTACTAGCCACACCCAGGATTTCTCTGGACTAACCAATAATAATCAAGGGAAGTGCACGCCATCACTATGACCGACTCGCGCCTGGCCAATCGGCGGGGCCCACAGTCCCCTCTCCTGCCCTCACTCCACCCCCCTTTAAAACCCCCTGTCCCATCAGGCGTCTCTCTCTCTCGGCCACTGGAGCTTACCGTTGCATCGGTGAGTGTGGCAGGGGAGCCAAACCTAGGTTTGAAATTAATGACTCTTTGCTTTTGCATCGGACTGACTGGCTCCCTGGAGGTCTTGGGAACTTTGAATTCTGGGCACAACAGCCGCCTTGCCGGCGAGGAGGAAGGGAGAGGAAGGGAGGGAGCGGAGGCGAAGGAAGGTGCAGAGAACCATGGGGCCCAGCATTGTCATCTCTGGGTCCCTCACCTGGGGGGTGTTTACCTGGACTTGGGGGAGGCTGCCCCGCTGCGTTCAGTGCTGTGTCCATGGGGCCCAGAGGAGCCGGCATGTGGGTGCTGATGGAGGGCTGGCGAGGGCGGCTGGAGGCAGAGAACCCCTGTGACCTGGGGAGGCACGTGAACTTGGATGGGGGTGAAGGGTGCCCTGGGTCTCCGAGGAGAAGAGGGCCCACTCCGAGCCCGCTCTGTGCCCGGAAGGGGTCAGAGGACGGCAAGCGGGCGCCACGTCCTTTCTCACGGAGCCCCGCCCAGGGACCCCTGTCCGTCCCCTCATTCCTCTCCGGCCACTTGGTTCTCTCGCGTCGCACACGCTCTTCGCTCCCCAGGACGGTGCAGGCGGCCCTGACCGGGATCCCCCCACCCCCTCCATTTCCTCCCGTCCTCCCCTCCCGGCCGGGTGCCGCTGCCCAGAGGAGCCGCCTCCCGTGAGCCTGTTCAGTGTCGGCCGCGGAGGTGAGTGCAGCCACAAAAGTTTACGGCGTGTCAATCACGCTGGTCCCACCGCGGCCCGCTGAGGCCGCCCTCCTCCCGGGTAAGCGGAAACAGCTTCCCGCGCGATGGTGCGGGACTCGCACAACCTTCGGGCAAGGCTGCCTCCCGGGGGCTGAGCGCGGGCGGGCGAGGTGCCGCCTCGGGACTCCCCTGGGGCCGGCATCGGGTCATGGCGGCCGGGACTGGACAGCTCGGTCCCGTAGTCAGAGACAGAGAGGAGGCCGCCTTCCCGGAGGCAGGGCCTTCCGCCTTCTACCACCTCCCACGCCTCACCCCTCCACACGCCTCACCCTCAGCCTCACCCCTCCACACGCCTCACCCTCAGCTTCACCCCTCCACACGCCTCATCCCTCCACACGCCTCACCCTCAGCTTCACCCCTCCACACGCCTCACCCCTCCACATGCCTCACCCTCAGCTTCACCCCTCCACACGCCTCACCCCTCCACACGCCTCACCCTCGGCCTCACCCCCTTCACACGCCTCACCCCCCCACACGCCTCACCCTCGGCCTCACCCCTCCACACGCCTCACCCCTCCACACGCCTCACCCTCGGCCTCACCCCCCGGGTCCTGGTCTGTTTGTTCGCTCCGTGTTCTCTCAGCCTCCACTGGAGGGGCCGGGCCTGCGCTCCCACCTTCTCAGCTGAGCCTGTTGCCTGCGATGCCCACGCGCTGCAGCTCCTCGGGGCTGAGTCGCGCCCGGGTCCTGCCGTGTCCGCACTCACCCCCGGGCGTGGGGCTTACACGTCTCTTCCCGCAGGAGCGTGGGCTTGGCGAGCAGAGCGTGTGCTCACAGGGAGGCGCAGGCGCGCTCCACGCTACGTTCTGCTCTGCCCGCCCCATGCGTCCCCCGGGAATCCGGACCGGGCCCCGCCCTCCTCACCCCAGACCCCCCCAAGGAGTCAGGCGGGCGGTGCCCTGGGAGCCTCAGAAACGGGTCCCTCCTCAAAAGATTAAAAATAGAACCACCGCATGGCCCAGCGTTGTCATTTCTGGGATTTATCGGAAGAAAATGAGATCACTATTTCAAAAAGATAGTGACCCGCACCCCATGTTCACTGCAGCCTTATTACAGTGGCCAAGACATGGAGACAGCCTCAGAGCCGATGAGGGAGGGATGGATGGAATGTGATGCGCCATCAAAAAGGAGGAAATCGCGACAACATGCGTGGACCTCGAGGACATCACACGGAGTGGAATACGTCAGGCAAAGACAGATCTGTGATTCCACGTGTGTGGACTCTAAAAATACAACAACCAAACAAACCACTGCTTGACAGAGGACAGACCCGCGGCTGCCAGAGGCAGGGTAGCGGGTGAGAGAAATGAGTGCCTTTTTCTAGTTTAAATAAACCAAAAATTTAAAAAAGGGTCTGGAAAGCAATCAGCAGGAGAAACCAAGATGGCGGCATAGGTTAACGCTGGAGATTGCTGCCTCTGCCGCCTGGAACAACCAATTCAAGGGTACACCTAAAAGACGGAACGGACATCATCCAGAACCACAGGAAGGCTGGCTGAGTGGAAATTCTACAACTAGGAGGAAAGAGAATATCATACCCAGACTCAGAGGAGGCGCAGTGCTGAAGTAAAATACTCAGGTTCAGAGTGCGTGCAGAGTGGGCTGGCGGCGGAGGGCGCGGTTGTTGTTTTCAATCGGGAGGGAGTTTCAGACTCTGAGCTCCAGATCCGGGCGAGTCTCTAGGGACCCAGACTCAAACGGGAGAAGCGGGACTGTCTGGCTTCAGTCGGAACTTGAAGGGAGCTTTCTCTCCGAGGTTTGCAGCGGTTGCTGGGACTCTGTGAGGCAGAGCCCCTAGGGACGGAACTGAGAGCAGCCATAACTGCTCGCTCCGGCCCGCCCTGTAGATCCCCGGGGACCCGCCCCGCCCAAGCCCTGCACAGAGCCATTTGCCGGATAGCCTCAGGCAAACGCTAGATTAGCACTGCCCTAGAGATCCAGCACAGAAGCTCTCCCACTGCAGACACAGCTGACTCTCATAGCCAGTTAGCCTGGAGGTCAAATCACCCCTGGTATTGCCGACAACAATCAAGGCTTAACTACAACAAGACTGCGCACAAAGACCACTAGGGGGTGCACCAAGAAAAGATAAAAAAAATGCGGAGACAAAGAAACAGGACGCAAATGTCAGAAATGGAAGATATAGAGCTCAAAACCACACTTTTAAGGTCTCTCAAGAACTGACTAGAAGCTGCTGATAAACTTAGTAAGGCCCTTGAAAAGACTGGTGAGACCGCCGATAAATGTAGTGAGATCCTCAAGAAATCTAATGAGACCCTCGATATTGTGATAAAGAACCAACTAGAAATTAAGCATACACTGACTGAAATAAAGAATATTGTACAGACTCCCAACAGCAGACCAGAGGAGCACAAGAATCAAGTCAAAGATTCGAAATGCGAAGAAGCAAAAAACACCCAACTGGAAAAGCAAAATGAAAAAAGAATCTGAAAATATGAAGATAGTGTAAGGAGCCTCTGGGACAGCTTCAAGCGTACCAACATCAGAATTATAGAGGTGCCAGAAGATGAGAGAGAGCAAGATATTGAAAACCTATTTGAAGAACTAATGACAGAAAACTTCCTCCACCTGGTGAGAGAAATAGACTTACAGGTCCAGGAAGCGCAGAGAACCCCAAACAAAAGGAATCCAAAGAGGACCACACCAAGACACATCATAATTAAAATGCCAAGAGCAAAAGACAAAGAGAAAATCCTAAAAGCAGCAAGAGAAAGAAACTCAGTTACCTACAAGGGAATACCCATACGACTGTCAGCTGATTTCTCAACAGAAACTTTGCAGGCCAGAAGGGAATGGCAAGAAATATTCAAAGTGATGAATACCAAGAACCTACAACCAAGATTACTTTATCCAGCAAAGCTATCATTCAGAACTGAAGGTCAGATAAAGAGCTTCACAGATAAGGAAAAGCTAAAGAAGTTCATCACCACCAAACCAGTATTATATGAAATACTGAAAGGTATCCTTTAAGAAGAGGAAGAAGAAGAAAAAGGTAAAGATACAAATTATGAACAACAAACATGCATCTATCAACAAGTGAATCTAAGAATCAAGTGAACAAATAATCTGGTGATCATAATAGAATCAGGGACATAGAAAGGGAATGGACTGACTATTCTTGGGGGGGAAAGGGGTGTGGGAGATGCGGGAAGAGACTGGACAAAAATTGTGCACCTATGGATGAGGACAGTGGCTGGGGAGTGAGGGCGGAGGGTGGGGCGGGAACTGGGAGGAGGGGAGTTATGGGGGGAAAAAAGAGGAACAAATGTAATAATCTGAACAATAAAGATTTAATTAAAAAAAAATAAAAAAATAAAAAAGGGTCTGGCCAAAAAATGACTGTTGCAAATCATTGAGAAAGAAGAGCATTTGGTCAGAATTTTCTGAAAAAGAGCAAACGAACGGATGCCTTCTTAATGATGGTGTCCACGCCGCTGCCTACATCTCCGGAGCTCAGAACCAAGTCTCCTTTATTCACATCCATTTGCAAGTATCACCACGACTCCCATTCAATCCCAAAGGTAAATCCCTTACACACGTTTAGAACATCAAGATTCGCACGGGAAGCCTCAGACCCGGATCGTCGCCATACGTGTGAACATAGTCACAGGTCCCTCCTATGGTAGACATGTCCCCCTAAAGCTAGAATCTAAGTCAGAAGAAAAGAGAGGTAAACCATGAAGGGTTCTGGCCCAGGCTGGCCTCCGGGCTCCCCGTCCTGTCAGGAGCTGGCTGCTCACTCCTGCGTCTGCGTGCTCATCTCAAAGCAGCAAAATGCCATGATTGATCCCCACTTTGTTGGCTGGGCCTCCTTCCTGTGCCTTATCATCCCCCCCGCCCCCCCGCCCCCGGGTAGAGCCTGGGGCAACCTGGGAGGCAGCCCATGCCTTCGGGCCCCCCTGGGGCTGTTGCAGTGTAGCTTCTCTCCAGACTCATTCTCAAAAAAACAAAACAAACAGAAAACAAAGGAGGACACGGAGGCCAGGGGAGAGGTCCACCTGCTGACGGAGGGCCCGCCCTGAGGCTGCTGGGTTGCTTCCAGGTTGCAGCTTCCTGCATGAGTGCTGGGAGCCGGTCCATCCTTGCTGTTTCAAGGGACCTGGCATATATGGCATACTGTTCTTAATGTTTGCTCACCTTGGTGCTATGTGTTTTAACCAAGGTCACCTCTCCGAGAAAGGTTGTTTCCCCAGGTAGGAATTTTTCCCTGAAGTTAGGGAGGGGATAAAACTCCTTAACTAAGTGCCAGGCGGGTAGTTAATCACTTTAACTACGAACAATCATGCTTAAGCTACATAATCTTTACTCCCTGGAATGGAGATAAGAAACGCCCTAACCTTTGGAATAGAGATTGATAGGATTGAATCAACTGGTATAAATACAGATGTAACAAGACAACAGGACACAGAACTTAGAGAACAGAACCAAGAGAGACAGAACCTACACACAGAACCTAGACACAGAACCTACACAGAACCTAGAGACAGAAGAACTTCGCTGGAGAGAACATGGCAAAAGATCCTGGACAGAAACTGGCCACAGAACCTAGAGAGGAAGGGAGAGGGAGAGAGAGGGAGAGAGAGAGAGAGAAACATTAATGATGAGAGAGAATTATCGATCGGCTGCCTCCTGCACGCCCCCCACTGGGGATTGAGCCCGCAACCCAGGCACGTGCCCTTGACTGGAATCAAACCTGGGACCCCTCAGTCCGCAGGCTGACACTCTGTCCACTGAGCCAAACCGGCCAGGGCAAGAACCATAGTGTTTTGTCCAGGGTCAGGACCGGCTTTAATAACAGAGTAATACTGTGCAATCCAGTCCCTCGATACTTACTAAACACCTACTGCTCGCGGGCCCTGGGCCAGGCTCCTGGCATCTGGAAGCACATGGGAACAAGATGGCCACGGCCCTGCTCTCACCGAGCTTCCAGGCAATTTGTGGGAAGAGAACTGAAACCAGCCGCACTCCTCGTTCCTGGGGTTGACAGCGCCGGGGCCTAGCAAGACTCACTCGGCCGCGAGCCCCAGAATGTACCGGAAGCGACGACAGGGGACCAATGGGCTCGTTCAGGAAAGAACAGATGCAGCCAGTCTCCTCCTGAGCACGCCTCTATCTGAACAAGATGGAGTCCCTGGCTTTTAAAGACGCCTGCGCCCCCCACGTCCACTTCAGCTTTGCTGACAACAGTGAGGCCGCCCAGCTCAGGCCCGTCTGGGCGCAGGGAGAAGAGGGGGGTCGATGTCCGTACAGCGGAGTATTCCTCAGCCACGAAGGAAGGAAGCTCTGGCCTTTGCGACAACGTGGATGGAGTGAAGTAAGTCAGACAGAGAAAGACAAGTGCATCTCACTCACACGTGGAACCCAAAGCCCAAACCCCAACCCGCAGATGCAGAGGACATGAGGGTGGTCGCCAAGGGGGGGGCATGGAAATGGGTGAAGGGGCTCAAAAGGCCCAGACTGCCAGCTATAAGGTCCACGGTCCCGGATGTGCTCATGTGCGCATGGCGACCACAGTTAACGACGCTGTATAGGTGGAAGCGGCGAAGGGAGTAGGTCTTAAAAAGTCCTCGAGAAAGAAGAGAAGTTTTTGTAACTGTGTGAGGCCGTGGATGTTAGCTCAGCCCCGTCTCAGGGGTGGTCACTTCCCATATACGCACATATCACGTGTGTCGTACACCCAGAGCGAATACAGTGCTACCTGCCAATTATGTCTCCATTGGAAAAACAGAAAGAAAATGAGCAGCTCGCTCAAGAGCTGCTCCGGGGCCCCCGCCTGCCATGGCCGCCCATCGAGGGCTCTTCTGTCACAAACTGTGGCCCTTGTCAATCAGTTCTCTGCCTGGCAAGACCTTGGAGTTTGACGTCCACTGGTGTGCAAACTCATTAGTCAACAGAGCCAAATATCAACAGTACAACGATTGAAATTTTTTTTGAGAGCCAAATTTTTTAAACTTAAACCATATAGGTAGGTACATTGTTATTAACTTAATTAGGGATAAGGCTTAGGAAGAGCCACACTCAAGGGGCCAAAAAGCCGCATTTGGCGCGAGAGCCGCAGTTTGCTGACCACGGCCTTAAACCATCCACTGAGGACCTAAGGCCTTACAGCCCTAGATACCTTCCTCCAGCTCCCTCTCAGACCCCCCAGGCCTCCAGCTCCCTCTCAGACCCCCCAGGCCTCTAGCTCCCCTCTCAGACCCAGCCTCTGTGGAGGCTGCCCTCTCCCCATGACAAAGCTTCTAATAAACATCGTTTGCTTGTTCAACAGGTTTTTCTGGTAGTTTTTTGGGCTCCCACCGTTGATAGTTTAAATAGGCAAATAAAGGAACAAGATTGTATCAGAAATGACTCCCGGCTCTGGCTCTGCAGGACGAGGGTGAGGAGCAGAGAGGGGCAGGCCAGGGGGCAGCTGAGGTGCAGCTGCTGGTGGTGGACATGGTCCCTCGGAGGAGGTGACGGGGGAGGTGACTGGGCTGAGACCTGAGTGATGAGAAGGTGGGGTCGGGGGTATCTCGGAGTGAGCATTCCTGGCAGAGGGAGAGAGCACCGAGGCCCTGAGGCAGCCAGCACTCAGGAATGTAAAGCTGTGTGGGCGGAGAGAGTGACCGGGAGAGGCCAGGGGGGCGGGCTGAGCCTGCCTCCTGCAGTGGGGGCTGGAGATGTCACGCTGACGTGCTGAGAGCCCGGGAGCCACCCAGGCCTGGAACGGGAGGACGTCCAAATGCACTTTAACTACAGTCAGAATCCTGTCTCATTCAAAGAATCACTGGGGGCCAAGGCTTCCTTTAACCCAGTGGTTCTCAACCTGTGGGTCGCGACCCCTTTGGGGGTCAAACGACCCTTTCACAGGGGTCGCCTCAGACCATCGGAAAACACATATATAATTACATATTGTTTTTGTGATTCATCACTATGCTTTAATGATGTTCAATTTGCAACAATGAAAATACATCCTGCATATCAGATATTTACATGACGATTCATAACAGTAGCAACATTACAGTTATGAAGTAGCAATGAAGATAATTTGATGGTTGGGGGTCACCACAACATGAGGAGCTGTATTAAAGGGTCGCGGCATCAGGGAGGTTGAGAACCACTGCTTTAACCCATGAGAGGAAACAACAGGCGGCCAAGGTCTCCCAGGGCCCTGGGGGCGGCGGAGGAGAAGGGTTTGCTGAGTTAAAACAAACCCGGCTTCCCTGCCACAGGGCAGGTCCATCCTAAGGCCGCCATTCCTGGCTCCCCACACGAGCCGGGAGGTGTCACGGCGCCGGATTGACTGGCACGCCCAGCGGCCTGAGCAGGCGGCTCCCTGCGTCTCGGTTCCTGTTCCCACCGCTGGCTTTTCAGATGTCGGCGGGGCTCCACCAGCCACCATCGTGGCCTCTTGATTTGATCTCATCAGGGCCCGTATATACTCATCAAAACCCTCTGCCTGAAATCCCCCCAGGTCAGTGGCTAACGTGAGAACCTTCCTGCCCCGGGCGCCCCAGTTTCCGCTCGGTGATTCCCCCAATGCATGTCGGCATCGGAGGGTGAAAGGGGCTAGGCTTTCTGTAAATTTTCTTATGTGATCTTCACAATAACCCAGAGGCCCTCAGTGGGGAGGGAGGGTGACTCCCGGAACGTCTGGCAATGTCTGGGGACAGTTTGGGGTGTCACAACAGGTGGGGGGGATGCTAATGGCATCTCAGGGTAGCAGCTGGGATGTGCTGCTGACCAGTCCATCCACAGTGCCCGGGCAGGCCCGATGGAGAGCTAACCTGCCCAAATGCCAACATGCCGAGGCGGCGGAGCCCTGAGCGAGTGCCGGGAGGTCTGTTCTCACCCACCGTCCCCCGAGTGACAGGCTGACTTGCTGCCCCAAGGCCCGGAGCTTAACTCGGAACCGTAACCGGTGGGAGCTTCAGCGGCCACGCCCGCAACCACCTTATGCGGACCCTGTAGGGTCAGCATTTCCCAGGTCGGCCCGGGCCTTGTGGGGCCGGAGAGGCCAGGCGCCTGTGCCACCAGGTGAGGCTGGGAGAGTCGGCAGTGCCTGTGGGCATTTCGAGAGGCCAACACTCATGCTGAGCCCACAGGACGGGGGGTGGGGGGTGTGGGGAGAGGAGGGGGACGGACGGAGCACAATCTAGAGAAGACTTCTGGGAGCTGGAGACACAGCTACGAGCAAGTACAGGGGATCCCTGACTCACTGTGGCTCCGCGTGTGATGCTCCGCCTCTCCCACGGTGCGAGAGAACACGCTCAGGGGGAGCTGGCCTTTCAGTGCTGATGCTGCCTTTCCCCGGCCAGTGATACTCGTAGTGACACACGGACCATCCTCTCTCGTGATGCCGGCAGCTCCCGGGCAGCCACGCGGTCGAGAGGGTCAGCCCTGATGCCCTACAGCGGCGACTTTCGGCCTCTGCCGTCTCCCGGCACCTGCGCTAGCGGCGACACTTCTGCAGCGCCCCAGCACATGGGTTTTCTGCCAATCCGACCCCAAAAAGGCATCGTTGTGATTCATTTAACACCGGACGGCTATTGTGGTGTTGGCTGTTGTCATTGTTTTACTTCACAATCCAAGGGAGAGTGGTCAGGGCCCTGACTAAACAGTCAGGTGCTGCATGTTCTAGAACAGGGGTGGGCAAACTTTTTGACTCGAGGGCCACAGTGGGTTCTTAACTGGAGCGGAGGGCCGGAACAAAAGCATGGATGGAGTGTTTGTGTGAACTAATATAAATTCAAAGTAACATCATGACATAAAAGGGTACGGTCTTTTCTTTTTTTTTTTTTTAGTTTTATTCATTTCAAACGGGCCGTAGTTTGCCCACGGCTGTTCTAGAAGTTCCTGTGGCACCGCCCGCACCGCTGTTCGAGGGCGCACTGTGCCGCCAGCCAGCGCTGTGTGTGTTGTGCTCTGCGGGACGCCGGTGCCTCCGGCTGCGGTGAGAGGGGGAAGCACAGGCAGTGGCTGAGATGACACCTTGACCGCCCCGCTGCGGCGAATGCGAGAGTTCTGAGCACGAAGGCAGCAGGCTGAGCAGTGATGCCCGGTGGGCAGGTCAGGTGCGCTGAGTGCATTGTCTTTACGGCAGCTTCTACTTACAGCGGGTTTATCAGACGTCACCCCATCCAGAGTCGAGGAGTATCTGCAAAGCGTGTAGTGTGTACGAAAACACGCTACATGGTGTATAGTGTGTAAGATAACAATAAAAGGCTCGGAGGAAAAGATAGAGGCAGGAGTGAGGGGTTGGCAGGGAAGACCTGGGTGTATGTACAGTCATTAAAAGGGCATCTTCCTTAAAACTGTCTTAGAACTTCATTGAACTCTTTAAAGTCAAGGACAAAGTTCATGAACTCGCTTTTGTACCACTGGCCATTCAGCTGATGAATCGTTGAGGGAACTGGCCTGCTAGGCCCAGGTGGGGGAAGCGGGGCCAAGGGCATGGGGCAATCAGGGCAACCTCACTCCGCTGAGCGGGTGACCGTCCCCAGAACTGGGATGAGACCGGAGAGCTTTGCCGGACAAATGGAGACAGAAAGGGAACCAGCAGGCCCTAGTCCACGCCTGTGATTCCGGCATCATTATCAACGGGTCCCTCTCAGTGTCCAGATCGGGAGTAAGATTTGCAGACCGTGGGCTCCAGGTAGGGAGCTGATCCCCGGAGAGGGCCGTGAGCAGGGGGCTGATGCAGGGGAAGAACTCTCTGGAAGGAAATGGGCAGGCAAGCGTGCAGAACCTCCCTCTGCCCCCCTCAAAATTCACACCAGCCCTTGGTGTCGCTCCCGGCACACAGCCACAGCCGGAAAGACGGGCCGGGACCCGCCCAGTGTCTGGGCCCGCGGACCACAGATTTCCATGTTTTTAAATGGGCAATTACTGAAGTCACCACTCAACAAGAGAGACTGAATTAAAGGAATTAAATGGTTACTTAATGAAGCCATCTCCCTAATGAAACCATCTTTGTCCATCTTTGCAATGCAGAAAACATGCTATAATGTGTTGAGTAAGGCGGCAGCCCCTCCTCCTCTCTGAAGTCCTGGCGGGGGGGCAGAGTGGTGGTGGGGTGGTGGGGTGGGAGGGGAGAGGGCAGGGGCGCAGCACCCTTCCCTTCCCTTCCCATCCCTTCCCATCCGAGGCTTCCTTCCCGCTGGGGCTCCCTGGTCCAGGTCTGGGCGCCTCCTTCCCGCGGTTCCCAGCGGCAGGCTCCAGCGCGCCCCCGCGCGGCCACCTCCGAGAAGCGCACCTTCCGCAAAGGCAAAATCTGGTTTTGATTCCATTCGATTAAGTCAGGGGCTTAGAGTCTGGCTGGGAGTGAGGCTTGGTCCCCGGCACTTCAGAGACTATAAACAAGAACTTACAGGCTCGGGGGTGGGGCTGGGGGCACGTGGAGACAGATAACGACAAAGATGGGGTTAAGAGTTAAGGAGTGGAGCCAGACTGTCTAAGTGACCTCTGCCGTCACTGCTAGAGGACTGCGGGACCTCCGGCAAGCCATTAACCTTCTAAGTGAGGGCGGGGCTGACCTCCTGGATGTGCGAGGCTCCACGAGGCAACATGCAAAGTTGTCTTGGAACAGAGAATATGCTCGGCCCGGCTGGTGTGGCTCAGGGGTGGAGCATCCACCTATGAACCAGGAGGTCATGGTTCAATTGCTGGTCAGGGCACATGCCCAGGTTGCCGGCTCGATCCTGCTTTAGGCCGAGGCTCAACCACTGAGCCAGGCCGGCCGGGTTGCTGTAGCATGTTTATTAGCATCCCTACCCTCTGCCCGCTGGATGCCAGACAAAAGCGGGGAGTCCAGGCTGTGTAACTGTGAGACAGCGGTTCCGGGATGATGTAGGCCCCTCCTCCCACAAAACAGCCTGGCTCTGATGTGGGAAAGGTCCCCAGGACCCCTACGAGGTTGGAATTTGCAGCAAAGGAAGTGGGACTGGAGAGCTGTTCCCAGGATCCACAATTCTGCTGCGCGCAGAAATCCCATGACAATCCTTGGAGTCTTATTAGAACCTGGTTAGTTTATAAAAGATGCCTATTATACTCATCGTAAAATGAACATTACCATATGAAAGGAAAATTAATTTTTAAGTGCCACAAAAATCTCATATTCCTTGCATACTTCGGCTTTTATTGTTTGAGAGGTTACGTGTGGATCTTACACTCCAGGGGTCGGCAAACTGCAGCCCATGGGCCAAATCTGGCCGGCTGCCTGTTTTTATAAATAAAGTTTTATTGGCACACGGCCACAGCCATTCATTAACATTATTGTCTGTGGCTGCTTTTGCTCTGCAGCAGCAGAGCTGAGTAGTTGTGACAGAGACCACATGGCCTGCAGGACCTAAAGTATTTACTGTGTAGCCCTTTATGGAAAAAGTGACCTATCCCTGTCACACGCACACACATGCGCACACATACGCACACACACATGCACACGCACACACACTGCCCACAAAACTTCAATTGTATTGTACTATTTTTGCAATGGTCCAGATAAAATTTAATATAATCGGGACAGCAGGCCACAGGGGTTCTCTGCGGACCAAACATGCTCACAGCCACTGTCTCACCGGATCATCATGACACCAGTCGCGGGAGGGAGGTACCATTATCCCCAAATTCAGAAGAATCGACCGAGGCCAAGAAAGGTCACAGCCGGTAAAGCCAGAGCTGGATCCACAGTCTTGTTCTTGGTTCTACGATCGTGCCTCACGTATCTACCTGCCCCGAGCGTGCTTCTGTCCTACGTCTGCTCCATCTCTCAGGTTTACTTTGGGGTAATTTTACTGTAAGTTAATTTTTCTAAACATTCAGCCCCTTAGTAACTGGGGCAGATATTTAAAAGGCCCCTTTTTTGGTTTGATTGTTTAGTGACTGAGAGTAGAAACTTCCCCAAACCAAGGCGACTTAATCTTTCCCTTTTAGTAAATCCAGGCAGACATATAAGCTGCTCATTGTTCTATAAATATGAGCGCTGAATCCATCACGTGAGCCCGCGAGGAAGAAAACCAGGCCAGCGTAGCATCTGAAGGTAAGGGCGATGAGTGGGACTCGCATGGCTGGGTTGTTGTGGAAATAAGCTGTTTTTGCTCAGGGACAGTATTAGCTCAGAGGAGGTGTGATGTCCGTAGGCCCTTGTTAAAGGGGGATGTATGGAGAGAGAGGGGGAGAAGGTTCTGTGGTCAAATCAATTGGGGAAACTCCGGTTTAAACACAGATAAAACAGGTTTCCACTGCAGGACTTCTCAGAGCCTTTAAGATGCTGACACGCATTAACTTTCTAAGGGGCCCAAAGCAATGCAGCACTTTACAACCTCTCTCGAGGGTGGATGGTGGCGGGCTTATTTCTAGAAGTATCTTCAAGGATTATGCCATAGAAACATCTGAAATCTGTGCAATGTCCTATGTGCTGAGCTGGTCACATGATGCAGCCACCCAACAGGGGTCATTCCTGCCCCCACTTCACAGATGGACAGCCAGGCCAGGCCGTCCACGCCAGCCTGCACCCCGGCTGCGTCCCCCACCCACCCTGGGCTGGGCCTCCCTCATTAAACCAGTGGGTCAGTCCCTTTGGCTTCGTACAGAAATCAATGGGTAAAATGGTTTCACTGTGTCACTGAGTTTGTTGGACTCTTGCCTGAGAGACCGACCTACTGTGGGTCGGGCACGATCTACCGCAGCTAAAGCAGCCATCGTCTTTCTGGCCGACGCATGGCCGTTATGAAGTCAGCACAGCCCCATGGTTCTCGCTCTCGGTCCTAAACCTGGGGCTGGTCCCTGCAAAGTCACACAGAAGCCGAGGTGCTGCCGAAGCCCCCGAAACTCTCCCCGCATAGAGGCACCAGATCTCGCAGGGGGACTGGCCTTGCCCCCACAGGAAAACCCTCTTATGTAGGTATATTTAGAATTTTTGGTTGCAAGCGCAGAAACCCAACAACTAATAAAGAGAGGACTTTCCCTGGCACATGGCTTGAAGGAAGGGCTGGAGAACCAAGCCTCAGGAAGGGCAGTTTCTCATGTGGAATCAGGACCGATCAGAACCAGGGCATGGAATGCTCCAGAACACTGTGTCGGCCTCCTTTCTCGGCTTTTCTCTGTAGGCAGCTCTAGTCAGACTGTCTCTCCTGAGGTGTGACACACGGCGACATGGTCTGAGGGTTTTAGTGCCACAGTTTTGGGCCCTGATACTAAGCGGCATGTTTTCCGATCCCAACCTGAAGTCCCAGGGAAGGCGCTCATGGGTCCAGCTGGGTCAGGTGACCACGCTGGAAACTCATCAGGGACAGTGGGGGCGGGAGTGGGAAGTCACAGGGTCTTCACAGAGAGGCTCTGACTGCAGGGCAGAGAGGACTTTCCCAGGGAAGGCCATGAGCAGACATCCCCACGGACGCCCATGACGGCCAGACGGGTCTCAAATGCTAACTGGTTTTTACTTCGCCTGCGAAAGCAGTTCATCTAGGACAGTGGTCGGCAAACTCATTAGTCAACGGAGCCAAATATCAATAGTACAACGATTGAAATTTCTTTTGAGAGCCAAATTTTTTAAACTTAAACTATATAGGTAGGTACATTCAACTTTAAATTCATGGTTTTCGTCTTCCGTTTTTCTTTGCTTCTTTGTAGCCATCTCAAACAGGGCACCTAAAAAAATGTTTCATTTTTATAATAATAAAGCCACCAACACAAAAGAATTACAATTCTTAAATTGATGACAAAAATACCTGTAGGATTTGCAGCTGGTTGGAAAAGTACAGGTAACTTTATGCTTCGAGTAGGTACGTTTGTCACCCACGTGCGGTTTGCGGACGTGACTAGCACTAACCACTGCACAATGAGACTGCTGACTGACTGGCTCACTCAACTCGGGCACGAATCGCATGGGCCTCCCCCGCACTGCGTATCCCACTGCCCGCCCCACCGACCGACACCCCCCACTTCTTCTAACGCCACTTCTTCATAATAGACTCGCCCAGGCCGAAAACTGACTTCTGTGCATGGGCCACGAAGTTTCCATCGCACTGTACCTGCGCGCCCGCCCGCGGTATTTTGTGGAAGAGCCACACTCAGGGGCCAAAGAGCCGCATGTGGTTCGTGAGCCGCGGTTTGCCGACCACTGGTCTAGGATAATAGATTGCTATGGCACGGAAGTTAAAAATTATCTTTCTCATGAAAAAGCCAGTAACGGGGAATGTTTAACTGGGGCTCACAATGGTGTCGCCTGAGGGTCCCGGGAGGAGAAGGGCCTGGCAGGTGGTTAGCACAATGGTAGGTGCTCTCCTTAGGAAAAAAGGGTTGGGTGTCTAGTTGGGGTACGAGGCTCCTGAGTGTGTGCAGGTCTCTGGGGGCCCCCAAGAGTGGAGCCCCGGAGCACGCATCCCGCGGCGCCAGATTCCCCTGCCCTTGGCCTGAAAGCCCCGGGCGACGTGCAGGCAGCTGTTTCCTGCGACAACTCCTTCCGCAGAGAAGGGCTCCATTTCCCAGGAAAGGTTCATTTCATCAAATCCAGAGACGTCTCCGCTTCCTCACGGAACAGGCCTCCCCGTTCTCTGTCCCACCCCCGCTGTCACTTCCCCCAAAGGCAGGCAGTCACCATCGGGCTTCCTGGGCCGCGGGTGACAGGTCGGCGCCAGCCCCGTGCCCTGGAGCCACGTGGAGCCCCGGCAGCCCCCCCCACCCCCCAGGCGCACAGAGGCAGGTGGTCTCCATGACGGACAAGACACTCCGATTCACTGCGAGGATGGGCACTGAGCGCAGTGAAGCCGGCTCGGAGCCGGAACGCAGGCCTGCGCCCCCGAGCACCGCCCGTCTCTGTCCCTAAAATGGCAAGGCCGTGGGTTTGGGGGAGTCCCCGGGGCGCGCCGCCTGATGCCCGGCCGTGCTGGACCCGGAGAACCGCCGCCCGCCGCCTGCCCTTCAGTCGAGGCCGGTTGCTCTCTGAGCACCGCTGTTCTCTAATCAGGCTGTTCTTCACTGGGGCCGCTTTCATTAAGGGGCCGCTGTCAACACGAAACATATGTTCCGAAGTCTCGCTTTGCTTACTAATGACGCCGGGATTATTAAGTCTGGAAGGAATTTCCAGGGCCGCGTGCTGGGCCCCTGCCTCGCCGGCCCACTCCCCACCCCTCAGCTTCCCCCCCCCCTCCCCGCTTTCCTCCGCAGGCTGCCCTCGGAAACTGACCTAGGAGAGCCATCCGTCCGGATCAACATTCAGGTTTCATGTCCTGGAACAGGGTTTGAGCGCCTCCTTTCCTTCGGATCCAGGCTACAACGGGATCTTCCTTCACACACACTCTGTATAAAGTTACCATATACACACACTCACATATCCCACACATGTGCACAGGTATCTGAGGCTCCCCCGTCGGACATGTGTATATTATACACACGTGTACATACAGATGTACACAGTACATGTGAGTGTGTATATGCATATGTATACATGTATGTGTAGATATGAGTATATACATACACATATTTCCCCCCTGTGAATTGAAGACAAGGGCAGACCAACCCCCTGGGGGCTGAGCTCAGGATCTTCCCAGTTATCCCAGGTGCGGCCAGACCTTCTCGAAAGACCCCAGTGGTATCTGCAGCCTGTGAGCGGCCTCCCCTGGTGTGAGCTGGACCTGGTGACTTGCTTCCAGCCAACAGAACGCAGCACAAATGAGGCTGTCGCTTCCGAGAGCAGTGGCCACCGGCACTCGCGCCCCCCCCCCCCCCCACCCACCCACTGCACGGCCGGAGCAGCTGTCGGTGCAGAGCCCCTGAGGCCGGCACTGGGCCAGGCACTGGGGGAGCCCTTAGCCCAGCCGTGGGCAAACTACGGCCCGCGGGCCGGATCCGGCCCATTTGAAATGAATAAAACTAAAAAAAAAAGACCGTACCCTTTTATGTAATGATGTTTGCTTTGAATTTATATTAGTTCACACAAACACTCCATCCATGCTTTTGTTCCGGCCCTCCGGTCCAGTTTAAGAACCCATTGTGGCCCTCGAGTCAAAAAGTTTGCCCACCTCTGCCTTAGCCTAACAGCCACTCGAGAGCCAGGAAGCAAATCCACCCCCATTGGGCCTTGAGCTGACCACAGCCCTGGTCGCCTCCATCTCGCAGCCTCGTGTGACCCCAGGTATGGAGGGCCCGGCAAGGCTGTGCCCAGATTCCTGCCTTTCAGAGATTGGGAGGTAAGGAATGTAGGGTGTCTTGATTTATGGTAATCAAGACTCTGCCCAATAGATAACCTATTATGGCTCTGCCCCATAGATAATCCTAAGCAATTTATTTTGGCTCCTAAATTACAAACACCTTAAGTACCACCCCTGGCAAGTGGCAGAAGACAGACCCTCTGGAGAGTGAAGGCGGCCGTGCTGCGGCCTCGGAGCTCTGCGGTGAGCATGAGAGGCCCTTGCTGTGCGGCCTCGGAGCTCTGCGGTGAGCATGAGGCCCTTCCTGTGCGGCCTCAGAGCTCTGCGGTGAGCATGAGAGGCCTTTGCTGTGCGGCCTCAGAGCTCTGCGGTGAGCGTGAGAGGCCTTTGCTGTGCGGCCTCAGAGCTCTGCGGTGAGCACGAGAGGCCTTTGCTGTGCGGCCTCGGAGCTCTGCGGTGAGCACGAGAGGCCTTGCTGTGCGGCCTCAGAGCTCTGCGGTGAGCATGAGAGGCCCTTGCTGTGCGGCGGCCCCGGCTCAGGCTGTGGCAGGCGCTGCTACATCAACCTCAGCTCCTATCACCACGGCCTCCTCAAGCCTGGGTCTGTTTGTTTACTTATTTTAAAACATATTTTTATTGATTCCCAAGAGGGAGGTTGAGGTGAGAGAGCTGGAAACACCAATGATGAGAGAGAACCATTGATCAGCTGCCTCCTGCACGCCCCACATTGGGGATCAAGCCTGCCACCCAGACATGTGCCCCGACTGGGAATCAAACTGTGACCTCCCGGTTCATAGGTCGATGCTCAACCACTGAGCCACCTGGCCTGGCTCAAGCCCCGGGTTAAATCCCCCTCCATGCAGACTCGGCTCAGTCCCTCACCGCTCCCACCAGGGAGAGTTCATCAGCCCCCTCAGCCGGAGCTCACGACGCACCTACCAGGACCCTTGCCACTGCGGGCTGCAGTTGGTTGCTTTTTGTATCGGACCCCCTCCTCCCCATTACTCTGCGTCTGCAGCACGCAGCCGAAGGCCTCCCGGAAGCCAACGCAGGGAACCCACCCTTTCTACCTTTCTGTTCCAGGTACAGAGAGAGTTTGAAATCACCTTTCCCCCGGGGGCAAGAAGAGAAAGATGTTTCTGGTTTTGTTGTCTTCGGAGGCGGAGAGCACCACCTTGATGACCCCCGTATCGGTCGTTGGAACTGCTACGGCGAAATACTGTAGGCTGGGCGGCTTTTCATCAGTAGAAATGCACTAGCATGGCGCCAGGTCTGGAGGCTGACAGGCCCAAGGGTGGTGCTGGCTGGGGGGAGCTCTCCTGCTGGGATTTTGATTGGGATCACGCTGACGCTACAGACCAAGTTGGGAAGAACTGCCATTGTGACAATATTGAGCCTCCTTATCCATGAACATGGGCTATCTCTCCATTTATTTAATTCCTCAATCAGAGGCTTGCAGTTTTCCTTGTATACATTTTGTATGTCTTCTTTTTATTCATGCCTAAGCATTTAATTTTTTAGGGCACTAATGTGAATGGTATTGCACTTCTAATTTAAAATTCCACTTGTTCATTGCAAGTGTGCAGAAAAGCAACTGAATTTTGTGTATTAACTTGTATCTTGTGATTCTGCTGTAATTTATTGTTAGATCCTGGACTCATTTTTTTTTTAAAGTTTTAATTATTTTCCACAGAAATACATGCACATTGCATTAAAAAAAAGAAATATTGCTCAAAGACTCATGGCCAATGGTTCCTTTCTCCACAGGATCTGTTCCCCAGAAGCAATTACTTTAATCTTTTACAAGCTGTTTCTTTTACTTATAAAAGCATATTTAGTAAAATATGCTCATTCAGGTAGCCCTCGATTTATTGTTTTTAGCCATTTTCACTGGCTTCCTGTTATGACATGCAGGATATTAGCTTTCAAATTCCCCCTTCTCCCCACCATCCTAAAATTGTTCTATCATGATTTTTTATAAAACACATTTTCAATGTTTATATGATTGTATACTGCTGAGTCAAATTTTGAGGATAATTATATTCCCATTTCTGTTTTTCCTAGTTATCACTTCCCTCACTCATAATTTTTAAAAATTTTAATCCTCACCTGAGGATATGTTTTTATTGATTTTTTAAAAAAGAGGGAGGGAGGGAGGGAGAGAGAGAGAGAGAGAGAGAGAGAGAAACATCATTGTGAGAGAGAAATATCAACTGGTTGCCTCCCGAACACACCCTGATGAGGGATCAAATCTGCAAGTGAGGTAAGTGTCTTGATTGGGAATCGAACCCACAAACGTTTGGTGCAGGGGGTGACACTCCAACCAACCGAGCCGCCCGGCCAGGCCTCCCTGCTTTTCTCTGTAGACATTTTGCTTAATTTCTTTGAATCTCAGTTTGGATCTTCCCACGTCTTCCAGAAGCTCCTATCTCCGCATTGTCAGAGGTGCCCGGTGGATGGCCAAGTCTGCCCTCCTGCCCCTGGGGACACTCCACGCGCTCTGGGCTCTGCTCCGGAGGATGCTGTCGGTGTGTCATTGTCACCATCCAGCCTCTCCTCGTCCCGTCTCTCTTTGTTGGATCAGCAGTTTCCTGGATCTTGCATCTTAGTCCTTTTGAGGTCACTCCCTCGTGCTGCTCATTTGCTACAGGGCACGTGGCAAGGTTGCTTTTCAAGATGCTGCTTTATCTTTATCCTTCTACTTGACAGTCTGGCTGCAGAGAGAATCTCAAGTGGAAAATGTTCTTTTCCTTAGGAAAGTGGCTTGGCACTGCACAGTAAGGTTAAAAAGTGCATTTCCTTCTTCCCAGAAATTCCCCTCCCAAGCATACACCCCAGAGACGGTTTTGCACATACAGATGACAGCACTTACCCAAGAATGTGATGACTTACTGGGTAAGCAATGCAGCAAACAAGCGTGACTCACGGGGTCCAGTCCCAGGCACTTTCATTCTGTCCATCACTGTCTTCCAAATACGGGTCGGCTGTGGGTTAAACACTTGAGCAGGCCCCAGACTTCTTTGGTTCCCTGTTAGGGACCAGAGCCTCCCACAGTCACGTTACAGCATAGCGTGGAGTCATAATCCAGACATGAAAATGTTTAGTCCAAAATGAAGGCAACATTTTGATAGACACTCGAACACTAGACTCTCCCGCCCTCCAGGACTGGCTGGGGCGGGGCTTAGCCTGAATGGGGGGGGGATGGGGGGTGTCACTCGGGATGCCTTTGGCTTCTCTTCCAAAGGTTTCCTTGGACAAAACCCGGAGTGACTGCACACCATCTCTCTGTCCCCAGGGGCCACCGCTGTCTCGTGAGCAGCATGCGTGTGCCCTCTGCCCCTGCGCAGGGAGGCCGGGGTGACCCTGTGCAGCAGCCAGTCTCCTTGATGGACATCATTGCTGTCGGGGCAGCTCCTGGACTTGAGTCCTTGAGCAGTCATTCACTGCGGCCGCTAAACTTCAGGGGTCCCAGGTGACTGCTGAGATGTCTCACAGGCTTGAGGGAGGCACAGACATCCTGTCCCCCCCAGGGGGTGAGATTCACATCATTGCAGCAGCCCTCTTCCAACTAACCCTCCTCAGTCAGTCCTCCCTCTCCCAACCGTCCTTTCTCACCCTTTTATGTTATCAGAGTGGGCCAGGGGCACACGAGTCTTGTTACTGGTTTGGAATATTTTGGGGGGGATTCTGTGTATGGCGCTCCCTGTGCTTTCTGATGGCCCTCATATCCTGGTGCCTCAGAGGAAAAGGCCAAGTTAACAGCTCGTTTATATTTTGTAGTAGCAAATATTGCAAACAACGCCAGCATCTATAAATAAAGGGCTAGGTAAATGACAATAAGCCCGTGCATTGCAACCACCCAGTCATGATGTTTCCATGAGCACAGACAGCAGTGACAATGAACCAGAGCAATCCCCACCACAGGGGTGAGTCTTACAAACAGAATGCTGTGGAAAACGATGAATATTACACATAGATGATTTAGATATAACATGCATGTGTCATTCTATAGCATTTTTAACATGCAAAATAATAGTGTTGCTTACAACTTCTTCAAACTTCGTTACATATGCATGTATGTCGCAAAGTATGAAGACGTTTGAGGCATCAGATACAGCAGGGCCATGGTGACATGACAGTCTTGGCCTCTAGCAGGCGGGAGATGACGTGAAGTGGAGAGGCCTGTCAGCTGTCGTGATAATGGTTTGTTAGTTAAGTTGGGAGATATTGAATTGTCCATTGCATTATATTTTATACTCAGTGATACATCTTAACCAGTTTGAATTACACTGAATTGTCCATTGCATTATATTTTACTAGTGGCCCAGTGCACAGATTCGTGCACATTGAAATGAAATTAACTAGAAGATTCGTGCAGTAATTACGTTACTGCAAAAAATTACATGTCAAAATGGTGTATATATAATATAGTATTATAAAATTAAAACACACGTGCGGTTGGCGTCAGCGAGCGCTCTGTATGTACCGCCCATGCGTGAGTCAATGTTTATTTTTAAATTGCCAGTGCGCGCCATATGTACCCGCCGGTCTGTTGGTCGACGGTTGATGAATAAATTGCGATGTGGTTCACGTTGAATGTCAACAAAAACAACCAAATTCAAGATCAACAATGACAGATCGAAACACACGCACGCAATTGGTGCCAGCGAGAGCTTTACATGGATCGTGCATGCGCGAGTCAACACTTATTTTTAAATCGCCAGTGCTGGCCGGTCGGTTGGACGGACGGACAGTCGGTAACTTAGCCTTTTATATATAGAAGATAGGTAGTGATATGTCTTAACCAGTTTGAATTATAAAGGGTGTCCCAAAATTCACGCAAGATTTGAATTTTGCGTGAGCATTAACAACAACAACAACAAAAAATGAAAGCCTAATTTTACTTGGTTTATTGAATCAGATTCTAATATCTGTTGCCCTTTGATTTCAATCCCTTCAATTTGATAAGCATTACCAAGTACCAATTATGGCCAAGGAGCAGGGACAATGAAGACCAATGAAGACCACGGCTTTGCATATGTGCCAGCAAAGCTGTGGAGGCCATTTACCCGATGTGCTATTCCATACATAACCCTATACTGTATCCTTTATGAATCAATAAAAAATTACAATTTTTAATTATAAACCTGTGTTTTCTATCAAAATTACTTCTTGCGTGAATTTTGGGACACCCTTTATTTAAAACAAAATAATTTTTTTTTCACATCTTAAAGGCTCCTGTGCGTTCACGTGTAGTCCCAGTGCTGCTGGTGAGCAGGCTGATGCCATTTTCAATTCCGATTATTTGATGAGATTTCCTGCCTTTTCTCTTTCCCACTCCCCGGGAGCTATTACAGTCTCTGGTTTGTAAAGTCTCACGTGATGTGCGGTCCCTTTTCACGTATGTTTCCTTGAAGGACACGGCTGTGCCCTTTCAGTATGAATATGGACACATTCCCTTTAATTGTGAGAAACGTGAATGATCTCTTTAGTAATATCCCATTTTCATTCCCCCTTTAAAAAACCTGTATTGTTAAAGTGTTACATACGCCCCTTTCCTCCCATTGGCCTCCTCCAGCCCGCCCCCGCCCTCCGTTCCCCGTTTATGAAATTGCTGTGATCTGGATTTCAGACCCGGACAAATTCTCTCCTCCTGTAATTCCCCTACGAGTTTTGACCTATTTGTCTCTCCATTCTACTTTCTGGGGTTTTCTCCAAACTTACCCTATAACCCTCCTAGTGGGTTTAAACTTTTCTTCTATCATAATTTTAATTACAAGGGTTCCCCTTAATTTCCCAGCTTTGCCATGCCGCCCCACTTTATTTCATAAATGCAACACCTTGTCATGTCTCCTAGAATGCGGGTGTATTTTTGTGTTTTCTCACCCCTGGCATTCAATCTTGTCTGCTGAGCATCTCCTTTCTCTCCTCCTCCCTCTCCCACGGCTTCTCTCCTGCTCCCTCTTCCTCTCTCCCCTCCTCCTTCATCTCTTCCCTCCCCCCCCCCTCACCCATCTCTTTCCTTTTCTTCTTGTTCTTGGTTTGATTTCCTTCACGGTACAACTTTCCACCCACGTCGGGCATCCTCGGCGTCCATCCGGTTTAGGAGGCTGCCTGAGAGGCTGAATGGAGCTCTGTGTGAGCTGAGGGCGGAGCTTGCTGCAGGACCGAGCTTCTCTAGGTGTTGTCTGCAAACCCCCGAGAGTCACTGAGATGTGAGCAGGGGGCCCACAGGGTCAAGGCTGTTGTCGCAATGATACTACACGTGACCTGCCCCGTCCACCATGGTAACACTTGCACTCACGTGCAGAAAGAGTGGTTGGTGCGACGGTTCACTGCATGTGTCCACTTGGTCAGGCCATGGGGTGCCCAGATATTTGGGCGGACATTATTCTGGATGTTTCTGTGCGAGCGTTTTGGGTGACATTCACATGGAAATGGGTGGGCTGCTGAGTAAAGCAGGTTGCCAGCCATTTGTGGGTGGGCCCATCTAATCAGCTGAAGGCCTGACTAGAATAAAAAGGTCCCAATACCCTGAGCAAGAGAATCCCCAGCAGACAGCCCTCGGGCTCGGACCAGAACACTGGCTCGCCCGCCTGGGGCTGTAGCCGCCACCCGCCCGGCGAGTTGGACGTGCCGGCCTCTAGGATTCCTTATTACACATCTCTCTACAGACACACGTCCTGCTGGTTTGTTTTCCTGGGGAACCCCGACAAAGGCCACGGGGGAACCACTAGTGCAGATCAAGGCCCAGGTGCCAACGGAGCGACGGAGTCCGAGCTGTTCGCTGCCAGCACTCGCCGCGAAAGGCCAACTTCACTGAAGACTGGCCCTCAGGAGCAGGAGGAAACGTCAGTGTCACTACGCCCGCACCCTGCGCCACCTCCGTTTCAGATCCTGGTGACGCGGGCAGGGGCAGGGCGCGCTCCTGCTGCCTGAGGGTGCGGTGTGGTCTGGAGCCACCTGTTCTCCACGGAACACCATTCTTACTCGGAAACGCGGCTGGCGGGCAAGCGAGGCTTGCCCAGACTCAGGGATTCAGCAAACACATCTCCACAAAGGAATCCAGTGACCTTGTCCCTTCAAGGAAGACAACGGGCAGCACTTGGGGCCAATGACAAGCTGAGCTTTAAAACCAAGGTTCAGAGGCGGGGACTTGTGGCTGCGGGGGAGTGTGAGCTTGCCGTCTCCCAGGACTGGCGCTTCTCCCATGAGCCCAGCGGGCATGCAGAGAGCGTGTCTTTTGATTTGGTCATGGAAGGTGTCAACAGCTTGGAAGCCCTGCAGGATGCAGTGAACCAATACAAAATGGTGTATTGGGCCCGGCCGGTGTGGCTCAGTGGTTGAGCACCGACCCATGAACCAAGAGGTCACTGGCTCGATTCCCAGTCAGGGCACAGGCCCGTGTTACGGGCTCGATCCCCAGTGGCAGGAGGCAGCCGATCAATGATTCTCTCTCCCATCGATGTTTCTATCTCTCTCTCCCTCTCCCTTTCCCTCGCTCTGAAGCTCAATAAAAACATGTTTAAAAACAAACAACAAAATCATGTATTAGTAAGAGATCCACTCAAAGTGCGGGGGGGGCGAGGGGGGAGGGCAATGGATTTAATACAAGAGAAGACGAAAAAAAAAAAAAAAAAAAAAGAGAAGACGAGAAGCTCACCGAGCCCAGGGGAGATGAGCGACGCCCAGCCAGCCTGCAGAGCCATGAGCGCGGAAACAAGCGAGAGGGTTTCAGAGTCCGCCTTGCAGTAACCTCCAGGAAGCTGCACACCTCGGTGCTGTCAGGGAATATATGCAACTGTTCGGAAAAGCGAGGGACACCCCCCCACGCCACCCTTCCCACCGCCATACCCGTGTGAGGCCAGATCTCCTCCACACCCCGCGACCCAACAACTTCTCACGGCGAACTGAGTGCGGGAGCCGACCCGAGGGGCCAGCTTTGTTAACCCGGACCTTTAAAGAGATGTGCAAAACTGTAAAACGATGCCACTCTTTTTACTAAATTTTTGCTGGTTTTGGAAAGAAAAAACCACAGTTATTTTTTAATAACAATATGTCATTTGTACACATAATTGAATCAATACATATTTAAAACATGTCTTGGTTTTAATTTCTAAATATTAAAGGGCATAACCCACATAAACAAAATCTCCTTAGAGTCTTCAATCATTTTAAAAATAATCCTCACCCAAGGGTATATTTTTTAATTGATTTTTTTTTGAGAGAGAGAGAGGAAGGGAGAGAGGAAGGAGGGGAGAAGGAAGGAGAGAGAGAGAGAGAGGAAGGGAGAGAGGAAGGAGGGGAGAAGGAAGGAGAGAGAGAGAGAGAGAGGAAGGGAGAGAGGGAGGAGGGGAGAAGGAAGGAGAGAGAGAGAGAGAGAGGAAGGGAGAGAGGGAGGAGGGGAGAAGGAAGGAGAGAGAGAGTAAGGGAGAGAGGGAGGAGGGGAGAAGGAAGGGGAGAGAGAGAGAGAGAGACACTGATCAGTTGCCTCCCCTACACGCCCCACCCGGGGATGGAACCTGCAACCTTTTTGTGCCGGGACAACGCTCCAATGAACTGAGCAAGCTGCCCGGGCGCGTCACCCACCGTTTTAAAGACTGTCTAGGGATCTGGAGATGGAGGGTGGCTCTGGACGGTGTGACCTGAACAGGCTGCTCCCGTGAAGGGCCCACTGTGGCTGTGTGGTGTGTGGCATTACCTGTCCTACGGTCCTACGTCCCCGCCCCCCCCAACCCCCGCCCCCCCGTTCTGGCCATGCTCTGTGGAGAACAGTTAACATTGGTTTTAGTGATGTGTTTTCCTTAACTTAATACACCCCACGTGTTAGTATCCCAAATGGCGATCCATGTAAAAGTCATTAATGAATGATCTTCCCTGGTTGTGCGGACAGGAGCCTCTCCAGCCGGGCACGCCCGCGCCGTGGGGCCTCAGCCCTGCATTTGATTATCAGCGGAGGGATTTGCAGGTTTGACTCAAGCCCTCCACACCCTCCGCGTCCCGCACCCAGTTCCCGTGAGGCCTCCTTTCAGCGGGGATCTGCCTGTCACCCCCACGGCTCCCGGGAGCCTCACCACCACGCCCTTCAAAAACAACACTGCAAATCCTGCTTTCACGCAGGCCAGGCCGAGATAGCTAAGCCGTGACTCACGTCGTTTCAGCAGGGCTTAGCGCTTTCATGTCTTTCTAAATGGGCTGGGAGCAAAGGTAAGTAGCTCAATGGGAAGATGTGCAAAGGATATTAACCAGCAATGCACACACAAGGAGATGCCGCTGAGCGCGTGACAGGGCGCCCAGCCTCCAGAGCAGCTGACAGCCACTGTTCCCATCAAGCGGGAGTCTGGCCCCTGAGGCTGGTGAGTGCGGACAAACGGCTCCTCTGGAAAGCAGTGGGCGCCCTCCAGGAAAGCTAAGAGCATGCTCCCCCTCTTCCACCCCCCCCCCCCCCCACCACCACGATGGCCAGCACGTCCGTGGTGGCGCCTTCTAAGAACCTTCCCACGTGAGCACCAGGAGGCAGACGCGAGGTTCCTTGCGGTGGCCAAACACCTGACTCTGGGATAGCGGGATGGGCACACACACGGACACAATGTGCCAGGT
This sequence comes from Myotis myotis, assembly GCF_014108235.1. Classification (NCBI taxonomy): domain Eukaryota; kingdom Metazoa; phylum Chordata; class Mammalia; order Chiroptera; family Vespertilionidae; genus Myotis; species Myotis myotis. Next base: position 4,190,077 of record NW_023416368.1, on the reverse strand, counting down.
GAAAAGACCACGCAGAGCTACACGGGCTCACCGAGGGTCGGAGTCACACGATGGGCGGAAAGCCAACGTTCAGACACCGGGAGAACGGCGCTGCTCGGTACCGGCACCGCACTGAGCAATGCTTGGTTGTGTTTAAGGCTCTCACACAGATGTCTGCACTGGCGCAGAGGAGTTTGGGGCGGGAGATATCACAGTGGTGGCAGCGAGATCTTTGGGGAGAGGCTCACGGTGGTCAGAAGGGACCTCAGCGTTGCCTGCCATTTGACACTGTTTTGAGGGAAGCGATCGTCATGTATTACTTGTGGAATTTTAAATGAACGAGGAATACGGGCCTGGGAAGACTTCGTCCCCCTTCCTGGCTGCGAGAAACAGATACAGGTCTTCCTTCTTTGGGTCCATCTGGTCTTGTTCCGGGGTCTCTGAGCCTGGGAGGGCCTGGTTCTGCCCTTGGTGCGACCTTGGGCAGTGGCTTCTCCTCAGTGCATTGAGTCCACATGATGAAGCAGGTGCTGCTGTTTCTGGGAAAAGGCTAATCTGGCCGAGACCCCACATCAGATGGGACTCACCGAGTCCAGTGGCCACTTCTTCAAAACGAGCTTGGCCCAGCTCTTGGCAGCTGTGGTCTCCCCATCAGATGTGTCGCCGAGATTGGCCTCTGAGAGATGCGAGAGGCCCGGGCTCCACGGAGATGCTTTCTGGTGTCAGGTGTCACATTAACGATTCCGGGGCCTGGCTTGCCCACGAGAATTAGATGCCTGCTAAGCCAGGAGACCACGGACCTAACCAGGAACAGTCAGGGCAAGGCAAAGACAAGCTCACTGATGTCTAAACGCAAGTCTGTGTGTTTGCTTTTGGCACTGGTTTGAGTCAGCACAGTTTTGTGCCTGAAGTTGGGAACTAAATGTTTCTACTCTCAGTGTGCCTACAAATCAGAATTTGGGAATTAAATTGCGTTGGCGAATTCGAGACACCGGTAGTATCTCAGCTCAGGCCGCCAGAACAAGACTTAAAAGAAGGAGGATCCGCCGAAACCGGTTTGGCTCAGTGGATAGAGCGTCAGCCTGCGGACTGAAAGGTCCCAGGTTCGATTCCGGTCAAGGGCATGTGCCTGGGTTGCGGGCACATCCCCAGTGGGAGATGTGCAGGAGGCAGCTGATCGATGTTTCTCTCTCATCGATGTTTCTAACTTTCTGTCTCTCTCCCTTCCTCTCTGTGAAAAATCAATAAAATATATTAAAAAAAAAAAAAAAGAAGGAGGATGCTTGTCATGCTTGGACTACTGCCCGATGCACGCCTGCACCGCCTGAACCCCCCAGTCCAGGCCCCGGGACAGGGGACCCCTCGCACCCTTTCTACCTGAGATGGGCATGACCTGGGACGCTCCAGGCCACTGTCATGGACTTGAAATGGTGCAAAATTCTAGAAGAAGCCGTTTCCACTTGTGGGCCACAGACTAGCCTTAGAATAACCCCCCCCCCCGCAATTTAGACCCCCCCAGTCCCGGAGGCTACTTTATAATGTAAGCTCATGGACTGGCTCCAGTTGTGAATCTATTAGAGAGTCATTCCTTCTCTATCCTCGCTTTACATCCACTGTTTTTCATCTTACTTTCTTTTTCTTTTTTGGTATGTTTTTATTGATTTCAGAGAGAGAGGAAGGGAGAGGGGGAGAGAGATAGACACGTCAGTGATGAGAGAGAACCATTGATCGGCTGCCCCCTGCACCCTCCACACGGGGGATCGAGCCCGCAACCCGGGCATGTGCCCGGACTTGGAATGGAACCGGTGACCTCCTGGCTCATGGATCGATGCTCAACCACCAAGCCATGCAGGCCGGGCCATCTTACTTTCTTAAAAGGCAAACAAACACAAAGACCACTTCTCTTATTCCCCTTGCCCTGCAGCTTACAGCCCCATTTCTTTGCTCCCCTTTGCAGCAAAACTTCTTGACAATGTTTCTACCCTCAGTGTTTCGTGCCTCCTCCACTCTCCCTGGAAGCAGCGCCCACCAGGCATTGCACCCTCCCCGCCACTGAAGCTGCTCCTGCCAAGGGCGACCATGCCCTCCTCACTGCTGATGCCAGGGGTCAGCCCTGGGGCCCAGCCCTGCTGGCTGCTCAGCAGCCCTGGCCAGACCCCGCGCCTCCCCCAGGGGCAGGCTCTCACCCGGCTGCCAGGACACTGGCAGCCTTCCCTTTCCTCCCTGACCTCTCTGGGGAGCGGCCCCGCTCGGCCCTGGGTCTGTGTCGCTTCTCGATCTTTACTTCCTTGACGATCTCTCGTCTTCGCACACCTCCTATATTCTGATGATGCCACATGTCCAGCTCCACTCAGATCTCCCTCCTGGGCCCCAGCCTCCGATGGCCTCCACCCACGGGACATCTCCCCTTGCCTGTCCGAGAAATAGCACAAACTCAATTGGCTGAGTTGCACATCTCCCCTCTACCTCCTGCTCCAACTGCCGCCCCCCCGCCGCCCCCCCCCCCCCCCGCCCCGTGAGCTCTCCCATCTCAGTCGGCAGCAACTTCAGCCTCCCAGGGCTCCATCCCCGAATCGTGAAGTCATCCTCAAATCTTTCCTTTCTGCCATGGCCCATCCAGTCCATCAGCTCACCTCCTGGCTCTGCCTTGAGCGTTTTCCAGAATCATCCCCTCCCATTCTGCCCACTCTTGCCCAAGCCCCTCCCCTCAGACCTGGACAACTTAGATTTCCTTGATTCTACCCCTGCTCCCACAGCCTGTTCTCAACGCAGCAGCCAGAAGGGTCCTTATACAATATCAATTAGATCAAAACGTGATCTAAACACTTCCATGTCATTCAGAGTCTAAGCCAAAGCCCCTACCATACCTCCAACACACACACGTCACACACAACCACACACACACCACATACACATAATATACACACATCACATACACATAATATACACACATCAACACAACACACATCACATACACATAATATACACACATCACACACCACATACACACATCACACACATATCACATACACATAGCATACGCATAACACACATCACACGTACATATAACATACACAGAAAACATGCACAACACAGTACACATAACATACACACATATCTCTCTCACACACATCACATACACACACACGCACACACACACACACACACACACACACACACATCAGCGGGACTACTAGCCCCTCTGCTGGCAATGGCGCCGCCTCCCGCACTGTCCAGTGTGAAGGCTGACATCGTCCTCACCCCTGTCCCACCGGCACTCAGTCCTATAGACTCTGCCGCCTACATATGTTGTCAGTACGTGTCCACGTCCTTCAACACGCAGTCCAGCTGTCACCCTGCTCACCCCACACCCGCCTCCACCTAAGCCCTGGGAGCAGATGGAAGTGCATGTTCTAGTCTCAAGTCCTCCAGCCTCACCCCACAGAGCCCCCCCCCCCCGAGGACCCCCTGCCTCCCTGCCCACCCCTCCTCCTCCAGCGCATCCTCCAATGCCCAGTGCCTACAACTTGCTCCATATCTGTGTGTGGAGTGAATGAGCAAATGCATCACGGAATGGGGAGAACGGTGAGACCGGGAGGAAGTGTGGGCCAAGTTCTACAGGAAATGGCCTTTCGCTGGGCGGTGGGAGCTGTGGGGGTTTGAGGTCAGGGGAGATGCGGTCCGAGGGGCCTGCTGAGGCTCAGACAGGGGGGCATGCGGTCTGAGCCCAGCACTTCCCGCTCCTCTGCCACCAGCTATTGGAAACGGTGGGGGGGGGGGGGGTGAGGGGCGGGGAGGAGGGAAGAACAGGACAGAGGGAAGAGCCCTGCAGAGACTTGTCAGGGGCGAGGGAGGGATGAAGCAGGATTATGCCGGGGCCCGGGCGGCTGGGAGCCCGCCGTGGCTGAGTGCCTGCAGACCCGCCAAATAGCGGGTGATTGGGGCTTAGCGTCCTGACAACAATGACGTGAACATGCCATAATGGCCCGTTTCTAGAAGCTTCACCTCCTTTCTCCGGAGACGATGATCCTGGCAATGTGGAGCCCGAGGAGCGGGGAGCGGGCCCATTACGCTGCTATCGGCCAGCTCCGCGCCCCACATGGAAGCCTGACAGGCACCTCCCTCCCGGCCTCGCTCCTGTGAAATCTTGTAGCAATTAGCAGGCATTTCACGGCCCATTTCTGTCAAATAATGTGACGGGCAAACCAGGCCTTTGTAAGCGGCCGAGCACTGCAAATCATTTTCTGCTTCCAGATGGAGAGGGAGTTTGAGTTCCTGGGGGTGAGTCGCTGGGACCAAGTCCAATGTCCGGTATCCTGACCCCTCTCCCTCCTGGACTCGGGCAGAGAGGGGTGTGGGCCCGGCCCGGCCCCGGTGTCCCGGCCCCTCACGTGCACGTGCTCCTCACCGCCTCCCCCCGGAAGCTCCATCCTGCACAGCAGCCACGTCCCTGGCTGGCGGGTCCCCTGTCCACCTGCTGTCCCCTCCCAGGTCCTCATCCTGGTTCTCTGGCCTCATCCTACCTGCCCCCTCGTCCCCCCCCCCCCCCCCGCCCCGTCTCAGCTTGAGTTCGAATTCTAACTCCTGGGTCTTGCTCCCAGCCGCCCCTGCCCTGCGCTCTGGGCTCATACCCACCCCGGGTCCCAGCGGCCAGGCCCTTCCCCTGGTCTTGGGCGGGATCACGGCAGCCTGCTCCCCACGGCGTGTCTCCCGTCCATCTTCATAAAACCCACCCGATAGCATCTCCTGACCCAGAGCCTTCAACACTCTGCAACGATCATCAGGACAAGGCCAAAGCCTATGAAACTCAAAGCTCCCGTGGCCACTGCCCTCCACTGCCGCCCACCTTGCAGGCCCAGGCCTGGGGTGAATAGCGGTGGCTCTGCAGCCAGTGGGCCTGGACTTGGAAGTCTGGCCTCTCCACCACAAGCCACACGTCCCTGGGAAGGCGTGTTCGCTCTCCATTCTCCAGGCTCCTCGTCTGTGATGAGGGGCCTCAGTGGTGCCCCCCAGGGTACAGTGAGTCAGAGCCGAGCACCCTGCTGGCCGGCTGCCGGCCCCCAGAAGCCCGACTTCTTAGTCACGGCCTTCCTGGTGCCTCAGGGCCCTCCACGCCGCCCTAGGCCCAGGCCTCACCCCTGCCCGTGTGTGAGCACACGGTCCACTGGCTCCCAGTCTGCGATGCCAGGGCCTCCAAACCCGACACCAGGTCCTCACCAGGCCAGTGCCTCGTCATGGGCCCCGCGCCTGAGGGTCCCGGAACCTTGTAGATGGGAACCAGCCTGTCGATAGGAAGCGGACGGTGGGAGTGGACGGCGGTGCCGCACGCGTGGGTGGCTCGGGATGAGTGAAACGGGTGCACGTGCCCAGGCCCCGAGTGGGTGCTGACCGGGCTCGGGGTGTTCCTTCTCTCTCCCCGAATGGACGCACCTGAAATGATGGGGAGAAAGGGCTAGAGCGGCGCCCGGGGCTGAATTCTTTTATCACGGCCTCCCCTGCCGTGTGACTCGACAGTCAATTCGTCCCCCTGCTCCTCTGTCAGCCTGGGTGACAGCTCCCTGAGGTTGTGATGGTTCTGCCACGTGGCCCGTCGTGGGCCCTCAGGTGACGCGCGTCGTGTCTCCTAAGGTTCGTGGGGCTCTGCACCCTGGAGAGGCCCGAGGGTCTCTGCGCAGAAGCAAGAAGCCACCCGGTGAGAAGTGCGGCAGCACCCACAGCCGTGGCATCCACGGTGACGTCGCGTCACCAGGTGCCAGGGCCGCAATAGGAAGGGACCAGGTCTGCTCTGAAGTCCCGGCAGCGTGGGCCACTAGAGGGCGCCAGCAGCTGCAGTCCGGCTGCAGAGCTGCCCGCAGGCCCGTGGGGAAGACTGGACCCTGTGCAGGGAGCCCTCCCTCCTGCCCGCTCGGCCTGGGACTCTGCCTGAGCCTAGCAGCCGGTGGGGCAGCCGCAGGGCCTGAGAGCAGACACACACCCAGACCTGCCTGGGGAGGGAACTGAAACGCGCCAGGACCCAAATCACACGCAGCATCCCCCTCGCTGGTTCTGCTCCGCTGGCTTTGCCACAAATGGACGTCGCTAGCACACGCACGCTTTCCCGTCTCCGTGTAACCTCTCCGGGTGATAATGTCTAAGTTGGAGGCCTCAGCTGAGCCCGAGGGCACTGGGCCTCCCTCTGGGAGCCCCGCCTTGTGGGGTCCACGGGGCTGGGGTGACCCCCATGGTGCACGGGGCCCCATGTGCAGAGCCCCTGGCCGGTTTGCAGAGACGGACAGGGGCTGGTGGGAACGGCAGGGAGGCCATCACCATGGTCCAGGGAGAGAGGGTGCGGCAAGGACCAGGGTGGTGGCCATGCAGGCGGGAGGGGTCGATCTGGGAGCTGTTTCTGAGGCAGAGCCGATGGGACCTGCTGCTGGAGGTATGAATGGCGAGGACTCCAGGTGCCCGAAGGAACGCCCTTCAGTGCCCGCGGCCCGGATGTGCCTGCAGAATAGAAATCTCTCCTGTTCGCTGGTTCCTGGCCGGGACCTCTGTGGGGGCCAGGGGCGTGGGGGGGGGTGGTGGGGGAGGTGCAGGCGTCCTGAAGGCTCAGGGGGACCGGAGCCCTTTGCGAATGAGGCGCTCCCTCCCCCAGGAGGTTCCGTGTGGAAAGTGCGTTGAGGGCCACTGTCTCAGAAGTGGGGACTGTCCCCCTGGGGGTGGGGCCGGGCCTCCGTGGCCTCCGTGAGGGTGAAGGAAAAAGCCCAAGAAAGAAACAAAATGCTCTCCTCCGAGCCTCCTCTTCCCGCAGTGCGTGGCCCGTGAGGCGGACAGAGGTTCCCGTACGGGGTGGGGGGCGCGGTGCGGCTTTAATGGCAGGGCTCCGAGCACCCCCTGCCCTGGCTTCCCCACCTGAGGCAGTGGTGCATCCCGGGCCTGGCTCTCCGGAGGCAGAATTAGGGGGGCTGGGCGGTGGGGAACCCGCCCCCCCACCCCTGCTAGGATAAGTAAACAGGAAGCGAGGACAGAGGCCAAGGGCATTAAATCCCAATTATCTGCTCGTCCTAAATACTTCCTGTGAGAACAATTTGTCATTGACAGACTTAATTAGACTCTTGACCAATATTTTCCAGATGTGCGGCTCTTGCTAAAAGCCCGGCACAGATGTTCTCCACAGTTAATGAGGCAGCTGAGGCGAGCCCTTCGGGGGAGAGCCGGGGCAGGAGCCACAGGCTCTGAAATCATGCTCAGTGGATCATGAAAGAGAACCCATTGGCCTTGGGGGTCTTTCAGAGAAACAGACACCAGTGGCAGAGGCAGCGGGTCACGGACGGGTGTCCCTGTGGCCGGGGCCCCGCGTCCCCTCCGCTAACTGGGAGCAGCCCCAGCCCAGAGGACCTGGGGTCTGTGTTGTATACGAGGCGACCAGGAGGGATGAGAGAGACAGAGAAGCGGGCAGGATTGGAGCCCTGGTCCCTGCATTACCCCTAAGCCAGCGGTTCTCAACCTGTGGGTCACGACCCCTTTGGGGGTCGAACGACCCTTTCACAGGGGTCGCCTAAGACCATCGGAAAACACATATATAATTACATATTGTTTTTGTGATTCATCACTGTGCTTTAATTATGTTCAACTTGTAATAATGAAAATACATCCTGCATATCAGATATTTACATTACGATTCATAACAGTAGCAAAATTACAATTATGCAGTAGCAACGAGAATAATTTTATGGTTGGGGGTCACCACAACATGAGGAGCTGCATTAAAGGGTCGCGGCATCAGGAAGGTTGAGAACCACTGCCCTGAGTGCTGAGGGAAAGCCAGTACTCATGAGCCCGCCACCCAAGGCGCTTACCTTTGGAAAACGGGGCTCCAGTAGTACAGGGGGCTCCCACAGTGGTGCAGGGCTAGGCCCAGGGTGGGGCGAGGAGGCCGGCCTCAGGCAGAGCCCGCACCCCCATAGCCCGAGCGAGCAGGTGCCTCCACACAGAGCACCTCACTGGGCCCTGGCCCTGCCCCTGACCCCTCCGTCCTGCCTCAGTGGCTCCGCCTGGATCCGGGCAGCAGTCCCCTCACTGCCTCCCTGCTCCCGCCTTCCCTCCCGTCCTGCCTCCACCCTGTCCTGAGGGAGCTCGCCAAGCTCCATCCGGTCGCCAGGGTAGGAACCCTCCATGGCCTTCGGGACAAGGGCAGGCTCCCGGCTGGATGTTCGAGGCCCTCCAGCCGCCAGCCCCGCCCCGTGCCTGCTCACCCGCCATCCGCCGCGGGCACGCACCTCCCAGTGTGGTCAGCGCCCGGCCCGTCTCTGACCAGGTGCGTCCCTCTCCTGGAACCCTCGCCCCCCTGTCTCCCTCTGCAGTCCCCGAACCAGAGCCCCTGTGCCTCTGCAGGACTCACCTCGCCAGGCCCCTGCCCCTGCAGGCCCCCCCTGCCCTCCCCGGCTCTGTGGGCCCCAGGAAAACCCTAGTGTGCATTTATTAGTTCATTGCTAACTGCTCATATCCCCCAACCAGAGAGGAAGTCACTCAGAAGCCTCGGCCTTCCCCAGAGCTCAGAAGGGTGCCTGGCATATATTAGCTACTGAGTACAGGTGCCTGGCAGTGCAGGGAGCACACAGCAGGCTCTTCACAGCAGCTGAGTGATCAGTAGCTGAAAGCACAGCAGTTGGCCGCTTAACGGTCTCAAGCACTGAGATGGACGGGTGTGGACTCTGCACCTCGGGGCCGCTGCGGGCTTCCCTCCCGAGGGGAGCGGAGCCTGGGGGCCCCTCCCCCGGCTCCCTCCCTCCCCCCCTCCCCCCGCAGCCCGCGGCACCTCATCCTGACAGTGACACCAGGTGAGAAGCCTGATTGCGGAGGTCGCCCAGGCAGGAACATTTCCCATTAGCCCTAGCCCCCCTCCCCCCCCCCAGCAAACCCCCTCCCCGGGGTCCCGTGCAGACGGAGGGCGGGAGCACTGCGGCCTGTATGGAGTGTGGGCTGGCGGGTTGGGGCTGCCTCGGAGCCGGGAGACGCTGGGGCTGGGAGCCCTGAGCCCGCGGGCGAGAGCGAGCCTGTGGTGTCTGGGTGGGGGTGGCGGTGAACGGGGTGTTACGGGGTCTTCTGTGAGCACCAGGTCCTCAGCGACACCCTGCAGTGGGCAGGCTCCTGGGGCGGATGAGGTGGGCCCAGGCCTGTGGCTGGCGCCGGGGACGGCAGGTGTCTGCTGGCCCCTCCGCAGATGCTGACCTCTCCTCCCTGCCCGGGCCACGGCGGCCGGAGCCGAGGTCGCAGGGACAGGTGAAGGGGGACATGTCAGGGCCATGGAGGCTGCCTGGTGAGGCTCTAGTTGCCGGGGCTGAGGGTGCGGTGGGAATGAGGGGTGTGAGGGCAGCGGCCTCTGAAAACCTAAATGCACCTTCTGGGCTGGGCTGATCTGCAGACAACCTCAGCCACGATGGCCGCAGGCGTGAGGCTCAGGGGATTGTGACGACTGCCCAGTGGGAACTCGGTCCCATGCGGTCCAGGCCTGTCATAGAGCCGCCCATGGGGCTCAGTGTCCACGGGGCTCAGTGTCCATGGGGCTCAGTGTCCATGGGGCCCAGTGTCCACGGGGCCCAGTGTCCACGGGGCTCAGTGTCCATGGGGCTCAATGTCCACTGGGCTCAATGTCCACGGGGCTCAACGTCCACGGGGCTCAATGTCCACGGGGCTCAATGTCCATGGACCTCAATGTCCACGGGGCTCAATGTCCACGGGGCTCAATGTCCATGGACCTCAATGTCCACGGGGCTTAACGTCCACAGGGCTTAACGTCCACGGGGCTCAATGTCCACGGGGCTCAATGTCCATGGACCTCAATGTCCACGGGGCTCAATGTCCACGGGGTTCAATGTCCATGCATCAGCACCGCTGGAGTGTCATGCGGCTGGCAGGCTCCTGCCCATCCACAGCTGCATTTCCAGATCATGAAAAGGGGCTTCAGAGGGTCAGCCACTCGCTGAAAGTCATGCATCACTGTCCATGCTGTCACCATGATGACTAAGTATGGAGGACGCCGTGTCGCGCCCTACACACGTGACCCCCTCTTATGAGTGGGGAAACTGAGGCTCAGAGAGGGGCAGTCTAGCTGCTGGGAAATGGCACACCCAGGACTCGGACTTGCTCTCCTCCCTCTGAACTCCCCCCGCCTCCCGCCCCACATCACACACGGGGCAGCTGCTGTTTCCCGAGGGGCCCCACGCAAGACACCTCGCATCACCCACGGAACCCCCCACAGACCATGAGACGGGTGTTTCTAGAATCCCAGCTTCGCTTCTAGTGCCGAGAACCTTCTTCCCGGGCTAGTCAAAGCCTGGGTCCGCCCCTCGCTTCAGCTCTTAACTGAAGACACTTCCTTGAGGAGACCTTGCTGGGGCGTCCCGTCTGAAGCAGGAGCCCCACGCTAGCTAGCGTCCACCCAGCCCCTTCACTCCCTCCGCGGGCTCCCCAGCAGCAGTGCCTGCTTGCTCCGTGCGGTTTCCTCGTGTAGGGTCCGTACATTACAGACACGTGTAGTGACTGCAGCTCTCGACCTCTCTCCACAGCATCCACTGCCCACAAGGCCTGAGATACAACAGGAAGGAAGGCGTGCACACAGGCGGAGGCCCGGAGTGCTTGAGCGACTTAGCGAGAGCCACACCGCGACCTGGCGTCCGACCCAGGCTCACAGACTCCAGAATCCGGGGCTCTCTTCCCGGCACTAGAAGGCCTAGTGGAGTGAGGGCTGCACAGTAAGCACATAATCCTCCCTGAATCAGCCACTGTGTTTCTTAAAGCCCAGCTCTCCTGACCCCCCCCCACCCCCCACGAGGACCAGAAGGCAGGGGGGTGGGTGGGGGGAGGCTCACATCTCCCTCACTTTGGAAAACCACTTTGATTCAGGGCACTGGTGAGTCATCGTGTCAGCGCGTTTTGCTAAATGAACTGGCACAGCCCTGCCCCCCTGGCGCTGTGTTGAAAGGCTGGTGCTCTTATCCCAGGACACTAAGGCTGAGAAAGGATAATACGGGCTGCAGGGCTTAATACTCGGGGAGCAGGAGGCCGACAGGCCAGCCACTTCCCCGGGAGGAGAAAAACTGAAGCCATCTCAGCGTCAATACACGCACGGCCAACAGTTTCCTCCATTTCCACTGGAAACCCAGCATAAACACAGGGAAGGGATTGGGATTTTTAAGTAAAAAGTCTTGCCCGGTACTGACCCCACTGTTCTCCTTGGGGATCCCTCCTGGTTGAATGCAGGTCCATGGGCTTGCAGCGAACGCTCCATGTTATGTCCCATCTTCATCAACATTTGTTACACATGCACTTCCTTGTTGGTACATATTCCTCACAATTACCGCTTTTTAATGGACTACATATATAGTGTTATCAGACTTTATTTAACTGAGCCACTATAGTTGGACATTGCTATTGCTTTCAGGTTTATCTTTTAAAAAAATCATCCTATATAAAAGCGTAATATGCAAATTGACCGAACGGCGGAACCACCAGTCTCTATGATGTGCACTGACCACAAGGGGGCAGTCGCTCAACTCAGGAGCTGCCCCCTGGTGGTCAGTGTACTCCCACAGGGGGAGCACCACTCAGGCTTCTGGGCTGACGCCTGGTGAGTGCAGTGGGGTGGTGGCGGGAGTCTTTACCGCTTCCGTAGCAACACTAAGGATGTCCGACTGACGGCTTAGGCCTGCTCTCCTGCTGGGGGGGGGAGTGGGCCTAAGCCGTCAGTCGGACATCCCCCAAGGGCTCCCGGACTGCAAGAGGGTGCAGGTCGGCTGAGGGACCCCCTCCCCCCGCCCCCGCATGAATGTTGTGCACTGGGCCTCTAGTGCTGTAATAAGCATCCTTAAATATCTAGCACTTATTTATTTAGTTTTGTTAAGACCCTGTTCCCCTATTCAAGTTTTCCCACTAGGTGAATGGGTAGGAACTTTGTTTGCTCTGGGTGTGTGCAGTTACATTGTTTCAGCTTCACTCTGGGTCCAATGAATGGACCCATTTCACCTCACTGTCACTGGCATGGGCCATCATTTAGCAAAAAAACACTTCGGGGTTAAATTTAATAGAGTAAGATGGCGGCTCGATGAATTTAGTCCTGTTTCATTGATGATCAGTGCTGTTAAATTGTTTTCCCATGTTCGTTTTTCAGTTGTGTTGCATGTCCTTTGGTGTATCAAAGTGCCAGGGGAAAACTTTTTAAAGTAATAAATCCTGCAGCCATTGAATAATACACTTTTAACAGGAACTGTGTGAGCTGACCCAGGAACCATGCCAGCCACATAAGCCAACTAGAGAGAATTGCTCTGATGCGTTCGCCTGAGAAAAGCTCTGTAACAAAATGGAAATTTGCTTCCAGCTCTTCCTTCATAAATACTTATATTGTCATCATGTCAGGGCTTAGTAAACGCTAATTTGCTTCTAAGTAACTTGGCTGATGCGGCTGGGCAAGCCCGGCTCTCAGTCAGAGTTCACTGGGTGGGCAGGACCCGAGGGGGGTGACACATTCTCACCATCACGTTCAGCCTGCCTCGTGGGGCAGGCCAGCCTTTGAGCTTGGAGCAGACGCCCTCCCTGCCCGCACCCCTCCCCTGCCCTATGCCCTGCTCCCTCCTCTCCCACACCAGCAGGCCCTGGGCCGAACAATCATTTACAACTGGGGCAATCGGGGTGCCATACTTCCCCTGCGCTTGCAAAGGCACCGCGCTCCTGGACTGAGGGCAAAGCGGGAGGGGTGCCCAGAGGCGGGTGTGAGTGTGAGGAGCCGTGAGGTTGGGGCTGGGAGTGGGCACAGGACCGGGGGCTGGAGGGAGGCGGTGAGGAGGGAGGCACAGGCGGAAGCTGGGAAGCGGCTGGGCGGGCTCTTCTCTTGGGGCGGAGGGCTGGCTCTCAGGGAGGCCCCGAGAGAAAGCCACTTGGTTTGGCGCTTGGCATGTGTGATCCGGCTTCAGTGGGCCCCGCCCACGGCCGCGGCCGGACATACGTGAGAATCTGGTCGGGTTGTGCTAAGATACTGCCCAAATGGTGGTGCTAATTTCCATCACAGCAACCATGGAGGAGGGCGTCCGTCTCCAACAGCCTCCCCTACACAGGAACTGGCCCATGGGCTGGCATTTCCGAGGCGCTGGATGACAGTGGGACCTGGTTATCTTTCCCACCCCTATCAGCACAACTGTCCACGTGCCTAGTGTGTTTCCCTGGGTGTGACAGTCACGTGCATTTTTTTATTATAAATTTCTTGTTCGAACACAGAGCCTTCCGATGTCCTGGGCTTGGCAGCATTAGAAGAATTTCAGACTTGGAGCTTGGGCGATGATGACAGCTGAGGTCAGGACGGGGGGGTCGGGGAGGGGTGTCGGGGATTTATCCGCGAAAGGCTGCGATGACACTGAGCCAGTTCAAAGCTCATGTGCCCCGTGGATCCCGGGGCCAATGCAATCACTGCCTGGAGTCTGCGTGGTAGAATCGCCGACCATGTGGGCATGACACCAAGTTAACCGCGGTGCCTGAGCGAGAGTCACCGGAGGTCATTGGGTTTAACTGGGATGCGGCTGGCAGCTCCCCCATTTCGGAGCTCGCAGCCAGGCCCGCTTCCGGCTTGGCAGGCACGCTCATCCGCCTCGGAGCTCCGTGGAGAGTGAGGCACACGACGTGTCAGGACACATCTGGCGCGTTGGAAGTGTTTCGCTTAGCGCCTCCACCCTGCCCCCTTCCTGCCAGACTGCGCCCCTTTATCGGAGAGAGTATCTTCCCCATAAGACAGGCCCGGGCCCCAGCCTCTATTCAGTCTGTGGCTCAGTCCTAATGCTCCGTTAAGGCCCCGCCTCCCGCACTGACAACTTGGCATTTGCCTGATGTGACATCTTCAAGAATCCCTCAGCCAGGCAGGGGAGGGAGCGAGAGGGCAATGGGGGGAGGGGGGGGAGGCGGGTGTCACACTGCACCCTCATGAGGGGACTGACCTGGACCCTAGTCCTCAATGGCTGCCCAGGGCCTGGCCTGCCTGCGCTTGGCAGAGCTGTGCTGGGTCCCTGCTGGCAAGCACCCTGGCCGTGAGGCCAGCACCGTGCCTGGTCCCCCCTCCCCCCGAAGCCATGGTTGCAGTAACAGGGGACGCGCTGCGAGGGCGGTGGTTCCGCTGAGGACCTGGGTGGGTTTGGATATACAAGTGCGGGGTAGAGCTAGGACTCCTGGAGGGAGGGAAAGGCCATGAGCCTGAGGCCTTTTAAGGGGGAAACTGAGGGCCGAAACCGGTTTGGCTCAGTGGATAGAGCGTTGGCCTGCGGACTGAAGGGTCCCTGGTTCGATTCCGGTCAGGGGCATGTGCCTGGGTTGCGGGCACGTCCCCAGTGGGGGGTGTGCAGGAGGCAGCTGATCGATGTTTCTCTCTCATTGATGTTTCTGACTATCTCTCTCCCTTCCTCTCTGTGAAAAATCAATAAAATATATTTTTTTTTAAAAAGGGGGAAACTGAGGAAAAGTACCGTGTGGGGCGCCCAGCGAAGGCCCCTGGAAGGGACCGTGGAACAGGGACTGGCAGCCGGCGGCTGAGGGCCAGGCATGGCCAGCCCCTCCTCCCCGCTCTGGAGCACGTGTGTCTGGAGGCCGCGGGACGAGCATGTGATGTGATGACTGTTTGGGGTTCACTCATTTGTGGCGGAAACCCTGCCTTTCGTGGCTAGTCTCTCGGCACACACAGGTCCCTGAGATGTGTGCCCTCCATGGGCTCCAGGCCCACACTCGTATTATGCCGTGATGACAGGACATAGGAGTCTCGCAATGGCCTCAATACATTCTTCTTTTTTGCTGTTTCATCCAGGACTCATTTGTTTTGCAAAGAACAGTAACCTACTCAAACGGTCGCAGCAGGCTCCCAGGGAGTGTCATGGAAAAAGCCCAGGAAAGCCGGTGGGTTGACAGGAGGTGAAAGGTCACCGGCCACCCCTGCCTTTCCCTCCCCACGCCCCACCCCGTCCCGGGCTGTGGGGCGTCTCTGCCGATTTGTTCTCTTCTCCAGCCTCCCTCTGGACACGGCTTCGACTGTCTGCTTTCCAGCCTACAACAGCTATTTAATTTTTAAAAATTTATTAGTTTTTCACAGACTTTATTGAGGACTAGCTGGCAAATATGTAACTGCATATGGAGTATGCTAATTTGGTTTACATAGACACTGTGGACTGACATCAGAAAGACCATATCTGGCAGGTCCACCGTTAACGTCACACTTACTGGGGAAAAGTTAAAGGCCGTTCCTCTAAGTCAGAAAGACAAGGATGCCCCCTCATCGCTTCCATTCCACAAAGTCCTGCAAGTCGTTGCCACGGCGATTAGGCAGGGAACGCAAATCGAGGGCCTGAGACTCTGCCTGTCCCGGGTGGTGCGAGGGGGGAGGCCTGGGGCCAGATCGGGAGCATTTAAAGCTAATTGATGGCGCATGGGGGAGGCTCAGAACTTCCACCAGCAGGAGGTGTTCTCCCCGCGGGTCTGCTGGGCTGTGAACTAGAGACTGGAAGAAAGAAAGGGGGAGGCCGGGCCAGATGGCAGGAAGGAGCCCACCTGGTGGCTGGGACCGGCGCGTCTGTGGGGTGCTGGTGCCCTCTAGTGGCCACATGGAGACTCACCTGCACATCC
This sequence comes from Myotis myotis, assembly GCF_014108235.1. Taxonomy (NCBI): domain Eukaryota; kingdom Metazoa; phylum Chordata; class Mammalia; order Chiroptera; family Vespertilionidae; genus Myotis; species Myotis myotis. Next base: position 4,174,471 of record NW_023416368.1, on the reverse strand, counting down.
CTCTGGGAACCCATGAATTCATTCTAGCCAATAGGGCCACTTGCGGCTGGTAGGAAACAGATTTTGACCCGTAGCTGGGTGAGGCGAAAGTTCAGGAAACCTGGGGTCAAAGAGACCTGGGTTCTAACTCTTTCCCATCACTGTCTGGCCTTGGACAAGCCCTTTAACTTTGCCAAGTCTCCTTTTTCTGTCTGCAAAGTGGGCATGATGGAGGGGGAGACCCTGACCTTCCTGACCTCTCTCTCGTTGGTCCTGTGTTTTTGGTCTCCCTTTCCTCCCACTCTTAGCACCCACCTTTTGTCCTTGGAGACTTAGAGAGTGCCCCCCGCCCCCCCCACGCCCCCACCACCCATGGCTGAGAAGACTAAGGGTCCCCGGGGAAAGCCGTGCCAGTGTGCCCTCAAAGGGTGACTCTTCCCCGTGCAGCCCGACCTGTCCTGGGGTCCTCGGAGTGTGGGACATAGTCAGTCCTAAGGAGTATGTGATGAATGAATGAAAGAACGAACGCACAAGTGAGTGAGCCCAGGGACCACGGGGGTGGGAGGCATTTCGTGCAGAACATGTACCAGAAAGAGCATGTTGTAACATGTGTGTGGAGAGCAGATAATATTCATTTGCACATTATTTCTACTCTGCATTCTAATAGGTTTACCAAAAATAGGGCCTCTGGGCCAGGAAACAGGACATTCCTGGGGAAAATGATGTAAAGTGTAATGTGGTTGCTGCGAACGCGCACACCAAGCGGGCAGGGCAGGGAGCGGCAGGAGCGTGGAATGGATGGCAGCCGGTAAAGACCAGGAATACAAACAAGAAGCCACAAGAGCAGGCAGCTGGCATGAGCTTTGCTTGGCCGGCAAGTTAAAAGCCACAGAACCCGACATCCACATATGGATTCCTGAGGAAGAACAGGCAGTGTTACAGAACCTTCTCCTCCCGCGGCCCCCAGGCCAGTTCCAGGAGAACGCTCCAGGTGGGCGTGGAGGGGGGGCTGAGGCCGGGGGCTGGCCTCAGACGGCGGGACGAGCGTGACGTCTCTGAAACTATCATGGTCACGGACTCACAGCGGGCGCAAAGGGCCTGCCCAGGGCACAGCACTGGCCCGAGCTGTCCACCTCCAGGCACGGCAGCGACTTCTATTCTTTGAGTCACACCCTCAGCTGTGAAATGGGGAAAACTGCTTCCCTGTATCTAATGTGATTAGTCCCCATTTTATAGACAAGAAACATGAGTCTCAGAAGTTGAGTGATCGGCCCAAAGTCACAGAAAAAAGAAATGGTGCCTGGGACTTCTCCCTGCCTCATTCCTCTACGTCCTCGTCACCAGCACAGAGAGGCACAAAGGCGATGCCATGGAATATTGTAAATACGGGAGGGGGTGGCTGAGTCAGGGCCCTTCGGGGTCAATGCAGCGTGCTAGCCTGGCGAACAGAGCAAGGCCAGCCCATTTGCATATTTAAAAAGAGAAATACAGGACATACCCATTTCATCAATGACTTTACTCCGAGGAGTCATGCTCAACATTTACACTGAGAATTACCACGTGGTGCTCCTAGACGCTTTGTACATAAGGCCTTAAAGTCGACACCCAAATTATTGTCCTATGTTAATCACTGGCGACTTAGATGATCATTGCTGAATACACACTGTGGCCACTAGGTGGCGGAGTTGTAAAGCCAGAGACCCAAGAGCTGGTGGAATCAACAGCCAGAATCTCCTAGGTCAGCCTCAGAGAGATCACAGCTAAGCTCCTGTCTGATAGCCCTGAGGTTTAGAGGCAAAAGAGACTTCTTCCTCCCTAAAATCATTCCCCCTTTTGCAATCAGGGGCTCATTGTTTAATACAAATCTGGCATACCCCACCCCAAGTCAACTCCTTTGGTTTCTATCCATCCATTCACCCATCCAACCACCCACCCATCCATTCATCCACCCAACCATCCAACCATCCGCCCATCATCCATCCATTCACCATCCATCATCCATCCATCTACCCACCCACCCATCTATCCATCCATCCACCCACCCACCCACCCATCCATTCATCCACCCAACCATTCACCATCTGTCCACCCATCTACCAATCCATCCACCATCCATCCATCCATCATCTATCCATTCACCATCCATCCATCCACCCATCCATCCAATCCACCATCCATCATCCATCCATCCACCCGTCCATCCATCCATTTTTAAACTATGATGGTTTAAAAATACACCTTAAAATTCGTTTTCACTCTTCCCATTGAGAAGTGGGGGCTATGTGCCTTTCCCTGGAAACTGGGTGGGCTTCTGCAACCATTGAGTGGTGGCAACGACACTGTGGCTTCTGAGACTGGTGATAAAAGGCAGTGCCTCCTCCACATTAGTTTCTGGGACACTCACTCTTGAAGGCACCATGTACAGTTGAGACCAGCTGCTATGAGAAAGCCCAGACTAGCCCACACTGAGAGACCAGCACCCGGGAGACCACTGGGGAGGCCAGGACATACAGGAAGAGAGACCCCGGTCAGCTCTCAGCCGCCTCAGACCCCAAGAGTCCAACTTGTGAGTCTAACTTCAACCATATGAGATGCTGAGCCAGAACCGCCATCTGAGCCCTAACTCAATTCCTGACCCTGGAAACCAGGAGCGATAATACAATTGTTTGAAGTCACTACCTTTGGGGGTGATTTGTTGCATAGCAATAGGCAGCGGAGACACCTGCTCCATCAGCTAAGGCCTCGCTCACAGGGCAGCCCATCCCAGTGAGAGAGGACGCTGCCTTGGAGGAAGCAGTGAGGTGGCCACGGCAGCCACAATTCATTCAGGGGCCGAGGGAAACAGTTTGTTTGGTTGTAAACAAGACGCTGCTGAGCTCGGCCTTGGAGAGCTGCCTGGGCGTTGGACAGAGGCCTGGCCTGCGATTCCATACGGCACATGCAAGATGGCTTTTCTGTTATCTGATGCCTTGAGGCCGGTCCTCAGCATGTGGCTGCCTCTATCTGACTCACCTCTGGTATTTCCTCTTCCTGCCTGAAGCGTGAGACATGCTTGCAATGCAAAGCTGAATCCTCCCAGAGCAAAAGAAAGATAATTCAGGGAAGACATAAAAATTAGTCAATACTGAACATTTCTACCATAGGACCGGACATTTTGGCAGATTATTAGAAAGAATGTAATGTTGACTATGATTTTTTTTTTGGCAGGCTTATCTAGGCACCATGTTCATTTTCTAAAATATATATATATTTTTTATTGATTTCAGAGAGGAAGGGAGAGGGAGAGGGAGAGAGAGAAACATCAATGATGACAGAGAATCACTGATCGGTTGTCTCCCTCATGCCCCACATTGGGGATCGAGCCCACAAACCAGGCATGTGCCCTGACCAGGAATTAACCTCCAGGTTTATAGGTCGATGCTCAACCACTGAGCCACACTGGCCAGGCCACATTCATTTTTTTATGTGAGATTGAGACTCATATAAAAAACAATGTCAGTGGTTATTTCTGGGAAACAGATTATGGATAATTTTTCTTTTTACTTTTTGCTTATTGCTATTTTTTATGCGTTTCACATAAACTTATATTAATTATTAGGAAAGTCATGTTATGACCTTGGAGTTGCTATGGCTCATTAAATAACACACTAACAGCCAATAGAGGAAAGAACTGATGAGCTATGGTATTAAAACTGACATCTACTGATCAATAACTTAAAAAAAAAAGAAAAAGGAAGCCACAAAGGGAGAGAAACATATAAATAATAGAGGATTGATATCCCAAACATATAATGTTCACAAATCCTATATAATAAACGGATAGTATGCAAATTGTCCCCTGGACCAGAGTTCTTCTGGGAGTTCAACCAGGGGGCGGACCGGGCGGGGGAAGGGAGGGAGGCCCTGGCCAGCAGCTGGCAGCCGGCAGCCACTAGGGGCCCTACCAGAGCACAGATTTCGTGCACTGGGCCTCTAGTCAATAATAAAAGGGCAAAAAGTTCAATTTAAAAATAGGCAAGAGTCATGAACAGATACTTCATTGCAGAGAACGAGCAACTGGCCAGCAGGCACAGGAAATGCTACTCGATTTCATGAGGACTCAGAGCAATGGGAATGAAAACATGGACACCGTGCTATTTCACATCCACCAGACGAAAACGTTCAAACGGCCTCCAACGCCAAGGGCTGGCCACCACGTGCGGCTCCAGGCGCTCTTCCCGTGCGGACGGAGCAACACTGGCTGGGCCAGTTTGGAGAACATTCCGACACCGTGAGTGAAGCGGACAAAGGCCGCTCCTCAGACGCTGGAGACTCCCACCGGCCTCTGCAGCCCCACCTCCCCCTCCTGTGCCGGGGAGGGTGGCTGCCCCACAGGGAGAGCACGGGCTGACTTCCTGCTCCCAGCTGGGCGGGAGCAGTGGCTTGTGGGCGGGCGGGAGGCAGAGTGGGGAGTGAGTCCTTTTCCCGCCTCTCCCTTTGCTGGACAAGGCTT